>NC_047031.1:23073579-23402346 GCF_902652985.1 Pecten maximus | reverse complement strand
TTTCTAGCACTACCACTACAGTCAACTATGGTCATTCCCACTACAGTCATCTATGGACATCCCCACTAAAGTCAACTACGGCCATCCTCACTAGTCAACTACGGTCATCCCGACTATAGTCAACTACGGTCATCTCCACTACAGTCAACTACGGTCATCCTCACTACAGTCAACTACGGACATCCCCACTACAGTCAACTACGGCCATCCTCACTACAGTCAACTACGGACATCCCCACTACAGTCAACTACGGACATCTCCACTACAGTCAACTACGAACATCCCCACTACAGTCAACTACGGACATCCCCACTACAGTCAACTACGGACATCCTCACTACAGTCAACTACGGACATCCCCACTATAGTCAACTATAGGCGACTAAGAACATCCCCACTACAGCCAACTACATGTGTAGCCGAAAGCTTCCCGACTACTCCGACCCATCGAAATGCGTAATGCTAGGGTATCGTCAGGACAAACAGCCCGATACCTCTAATCCCTGTGTCAAATCGTCTATTATTACAACATACGGAGTCTTTGATCGCAGCGAAGGGATGTAAAAATATATATAAGATAAGGTAACATTAGAATATGTATCGATACATTGTGATGACATATCGACCCCGTGGTTTCCTCTTAGCACTCTGTTTCCATATATAAAATATTCATTTTGTTCATTAACTGATTAGGGCAATCTATATTTACCGAGGAACTAAGCGACCGTTTCATCGACCTCTGTTTTCCTCCTAAGGAAGTCGCTGTTGTATATTCCAGGGTCGCTTTTTCAAACAAGCACTCTGCTAACTAAGGAAAAGGACAGAACCATGACTTTGTGTTCTTTCACGGGTTACACATACACAAATGTATATGATTTGATATATGTTGTAAATAGTGATCCAGAAATTTTATATTTGTAACTTAAGAGGCAGACAGAGCTATACATGGATAATGCTGGGATCGTGTTGTGTGTGGTTGCTATCACGATAAGACTTTTAGCGGGGACGTACCAGAGTCTTTAAAAATGGTAGTTGTCTCGCCTTCTAAATACCCGACATTTTTAAGTTGGACGACTGGTTTATTAATATATGTGACCTGGTGGGATTTTTCAGCAGTATACTTAATGGAGAATCTGTCTCACTCCTGTGTACCCTGTACGGAGGGGACATACCAAGATGTCGGCCGAAACTGATCAACAAAAGTAGGTGTCCGCACTCAATAACCGTTTTTCCTAATTACCAAGCCTTTGTTGGCTGTATTGTAATGTGGCTAATTCAGGAGATTTCACTGAAATACAAAGGCTTGGTAATTAGGAGAAACCGGCATTGAAAATAGACCTACCTTTGTTGATCTGTTTCGGCCGCCATCTTGGTTTGTCCCCTCCTAAACCAGATATTCTATGCAAAAGTGACGCTCACCACACCCTTTTTTGCTTGCGGAAACGTATTCATTAAGCACATCGAATAATAGGGATGAGGTGTTGAATAATATGACTCCCAGATAAAGTCAACTAAATTGATCATGACGTCACACAATGTATAACAAAGCTTTAGTGAGAGTCTTTTGTAACTTTTAAGAATACATACAAGTGTGAAATAAATTCAATATCCAAAAATCACGAGTCGTGTGACCTGTTTCTACCACAATAATATCGCCTTGAATTAAAAAGAAACGTGGACATGTCTTATTTCGCGTATACAAATAAGGTGTACAGGTGACGGCCGGGACCCGGTAATGTGACGTCATTCTATTATTGATGACGCCAATAACAATTGCAGTGCGGGTCAATGTTCGAATTTTTGGCCAATAAAAAACCGGAAGGTCATATTCCACTCATGGAATATGACATATATATATCCAACAGTCGGCACATTTATACTTGAGAGTGGATTAATAAAAGGTATTGTGGTAGAAATATATAAATATATATCAGTTCTTTTAATTGTTGATACAAAAATTCGACAAAGAGGTTTTAAATACATGGTATTTACCTCTTGAGACACAAAAGTATGTCTAAGTATGATTTTTGCCAACATAAAATCAATTGGTCGCCTAAAATTAATAACATTATTATATAAACACACGTAAGATGGTAAACAGAACTCTAAATGGTATTCATGTGAGCCTAGTTTTAGCCTTTGACATTTGTCGTGAGGTTTTGACAAGGATATTCACAACATTAACAGATAACCTTACATATAGCTGCAGTATTAAACATATTGTGTAGAACTGGTTTAAGGAAAATATCGATTTTCTTTGTATTAAATATTTAAAACACCGTTTCTGTGTAGTGTGGTAGGTGGGCGGGTCCCAGAAACACTACCAGCGCTAATTCCTGGTTGTTCCATTTCATTTTAAGAATTTTCCTTTCCAGTTGTCTAAGTACAATTTATATCACTTAGAATGTATATTGAAGTTTATTACATTTTTACCAGTGAAATATCAAAAATTATTCATTCTATAAAAGTAATATTTTTCACTACTGAAAAATATCACTTTTGCTGATTTGACCAATCAAATTAATGATTAGAAAATACCAAAATAATTGACCAATGAGAAAGCCCGACATATATGTCAGCACCTGGACAGGGGGAACTACTTTTTTGTTTATATTAGGCCTAGTTAGCATACGGGGCAGGTTTTTCGTTGATAAACAATGTAATAAACAGAATATCTAACAGTGTCTTCAGTAATACCAAATATATATCACTCGTGTGGCTAATATTTTGATATTTTTCACTCGTGCCCACTCGTGAAATATATTTGGTATTACTAAAGACACTGTTAGATATCCTCTATTTATTCATTTTAAAATAGCTTCTTTCGAGCGATCATTTGCCGATCTAAAATACTCTATACCATGGAATTATCCTGTGCATTTTCTTTCGTGGTTGGCGATTTGAAATTATTTCGTGGCTAGCTGCAATATTATAACAATAATACATACCATAATATTCGTTGTAAATATATTCGTGGTTTCATAGTAACTACGAAATAAGTGTTTAACACAACGAACATTTTTTTGTTATACTGTAGCCTTGACCGACTTTTAAATGATTGACGCATATTGCAAATTCTCGTCGATAAATACGAAAAAGTAGCTCAACAGACGTCTAAGAATGATCAGGATTTGACCATTTTTTAATTTAATATATTATGTGACCTATATTTGAGCTCTACCTCGGGAAAGTATCAAGTATTACCACCGAGGGCAACACACTAGGTCATATGCACCTATGAATATACGTCAGGATATCGCAGGCTACCTTAACAGCCCTCTGGTCAACATATATATGAATTTTTTTTTTTTTTGTAACTTAAGAGGCAGACAGAGTTATACATGGATAATGCTGGGATCGTGTTGTGTGTGGTTGCTATCACGATAAGACTTTTAGCGGAGAAGTACCAGAGTCTTTAAATATGGTAGTTGTCTCGCCTTCTAAATACCCGACATTTTTAAGTTGGACGACTGGTTTATTAATATATGTGACCTGGTGGGATTTTTCAGCAGTATACTTAAGGGGGAATCTGTCTCACTCCTGTGTACCTTGTGTGGAGGGGACATACCAAGATGTCGGCCGAAACTGATCAACAAAAGAAGGTGTCCGCACTCAATAACCGTTTCAAAATATTTATGCATGTAATGAAGGGATTGGGTCGAACTTTCGTCATTAACCAGCCTCGAGTAACACTAAGAAACTACAAAAACACAATCACATTCCGTGTATTTAAGTACAAATTACGTAAAACAGGCAATTTTCGTCGTTGGAAAACAAATTATCAGTTGACACGTACTTTGGTCACCAGAGCTGAGGTTAATTATCATATACACATCCGGAACCAAAAAGATTTCAATTAAAATCGGAAGTCTGATTTCCCGATCATATGATTGCCGATATCACCATTTCATCTAGTTACAATAATAACCACAGGTGTTCGTGATATTATTATGTTACAGAAAGGATGGTAATAGGGGTAAAAATATAATGATGTAGGCGAGTTAGATCACAAAACCTGATATATGCTTCTTAGACCTTCACATCGGATCGCAAGACATACATGTTTATAAAAAAGACAATGTAAAGGTTACACTTTCTAACTTTTTATTGATAAAAATAACTATCAAACCATTATTTCAAAGATATTTGATAAAACAGTTTTAGCTAGCGTTATTCATACGTTATATATTAATACAAAAGGCAACTTAATGACTATACTTTCTGGGAATAAAACTACTATCTAAACAACCCTTCAAATTGTGTTTAATGAAACAACTTTAAAAATAAAAAGTACAACATTTACATTTTTTTAATTTGTTCCATAAAACAGCAATATCTATATGTGACATGTTTTTGTTTAAAGAAACTATTGAATCGTCAGACTAACATGGACAAAATAAACAAAAACAATCGTTCAAATGTATCTATACACATAAATTCATACTTGTTTATACCTTCACATAAGAATGCTATAAACATTCGTGATTTCAATCAAGGACCGGGAATAAAATAAGACCAACCTTATATTTGACTATTTAAAAATATATATTTAAAATAATGTTCTCAAAATACATTTAATTAAACAAATTTTATACATGTATATTGTTCGGAATGACATTCGTCGATAAGTATTTATTTGAAAATATTTTTCTTTTGTCTTTTACAAACATGTTTAAGATCTTAATATTTAGGTTTTCGTTATAAATCGGTGTCTATTATCTTTGTCAAGCGAAAACAAAAATGGTTCTGAGCCTTTAGAAGCGTTTGCTTACTGTATCATGCAAAGAGACAAAGGAAAAAGACGTTTCCGTAGGCTCACAAACCGTTTCCAGCGAACACTTTTATTCCTCATTTTGGGTTGACACGCATTCTTCTATTGTGTTTTTCAAAAACTTAATTTGGAATGATGTTCTATTTAGTGTGGTTATAAATAGATGATATAATTATAATCGGCGGTTTTTGCCATTTGCCAATCGACATGTTGTAAAGTGTTAATAAGAGTTCAATACTTCCTAACTCTTCTGCTTTCTGTAGTTATATGGCTCGCGGTGTTCTTGCTAATAGTAATTTTAAATATATGTAATTCTAGGACGTCATGTCTGTACAAGTAGGTGAGACTTAAGCTCGCCATGATTGCGTTTAAAAGTTTGAAGGCGAGTTTTTTTTATAACGTTGAGAAACAATTATGTTTTTTTATGTATAGGAAGTATTTTAATAGCGTCAACTAGCCTTCGGAGTAGGATATATATATCTGATGTGCTTGGCATCCAGCTCTTTGAAATTATGCCTAGATTTTCGGAAAGGCTAGAGGAATGATTTAAATGAATTTTTATTTTTTCAAATTAAAAAAAAAATGCGTTTTTTGCTTTTGTTTTGTCAGAAGTACTGTGATAGTGTCTGATAAGTTGTGCTGTAGGATATTTTTGGTATTCTTGGCATCCGGCTCCTTCAATGGAAGCTTTAATGGAATGAGTTTTATACCTTCGTAGAGTGTTTATTGTCATATGTTTTCGGATATTTTTTATAAAGAAAGGCGAGGATAGTGTTAACGTCATTGTGCTGTAGTATATTACTGGTGTTCTTGGCTGATATTTTCTTGATTGTTGAATTTCGACATGACTCAAATTGGTCAGCCGAAACAGTGATGCATGGACGCTGTTGATACTTCAGTGTTTCTTAAGAGTAACGATATCTAAACTTGAGACCAAACATGAATCATAATAAATCCATTCAGATGAGTATTTTGAGACGTGAGTTTGGTATGAGTATTGGACGGAATGCATAGGACCATTTCATCCAGGTAACGCATTAATAAAAAGGTCTTGGAGGTAGAGCGCTATTTTGTATACTAGTAATTAAGTTGGATTTATCACGGTATTTTTTTTCTTTACGGAGAGTCATAGACAATACTGAAAAGTTCAGAAGAATAAAATGTCAATACGGCCACTTGTTTCCTTCAGGGCTCATTCATTGCAGAACGATAGTCATTCATCTATAACAATAATAATGTATTCGTTTCAACAACGTATAATCACCAAAATTTAGATTTTTTCAAAAATATTTATTTTATTTTGAAATAAATTATGCGGATATACATCATCATCAGCATCGTCGTCGACGACGACGACGACGACACTTCATGACGTCAGTGCATAATCACCATTATGCTCGTACAACATGTAACCGTATCATAAATAACATAAATCAAACTTTAGAAATAATATCCAGTGAGATAACAACTGCAAGTTTTGTAAGAAAAAAAAGGGGGCATCCCTTTTATTGGCTTGATGTTCTTGAACTTTTTCCGACCTTTGTGGCTGCTTGATAAAATGAAAGCACACAATTTTTGTGAATATTGACAAATTTTTTACATAATCCCAGGTCCAGGTACTCTCAGCATGAGACAAATTAAAGCATAATGTGATAATACTTTAATATGACGGTGTAGTTCATATTACGGACAGACTACTGAGAAAGAACAACTCTGATTTCACTTCAGCGGAGGACTATTTCCGTAGACGTAATTGTTGATTCCGGTTCTAGGAAGGAGTGACATAATTGTAGTATATAAAATATCAGCCGTCTTGGGTACGAGGCCTTGATGACAATAACAGCCACACTGTTCAGGTGAGTGATTTTACTTTACATTAACAGTATGGTTGCATTTGATTTTCTTACCATACAAAACGTCTTACACAGACCAATGTTTATTTTTCATTTAACTCTGTATTTTGTTGGATGAGGGTAATGTATAAAGATGATTGAGGCAGACTTTTAGTTTGATTTGGTTTATTTTGTTTAACGTCCTATTAACACCTTAGGTCATTTAAGGACGGCCTCCCGTGCGTGCGTCATACATGCGTGTGGTAAGTGCGTATGTATGTTTTGGGAGGCTGCGGTATGTTCGTGTTAAGTCTCCTTGTGATAGGCCGGAAATTTTGCAGATTTATAGTGCTACCTCACTGAAGCATACTTCCGAAGACACCCAGCAGCACACCTCAATCGGTCAGATTATACTGACAGCGCGCGAACTAGTCGTCCGACTCCAAATATGCTGAGCGCTAAGCAGGAGTAGCAACTACCATTTTTAAAGACTCTGGTATGTCTCGGCTAGGGGACAGAACCCAAAGTCTTCCTTACAGCGGCGAACGCTCAACTACAGGCCAAATGTGAGCCATTGCCAAGGGAGAAATCAGGAAGAAGAAAAATGTTCAGAAAGAAGAGAAAAGATATGATCCCAAATTTAGTCGCCTCCTACGATCATGCAATGGGGAATCAGGTACAATTCTTATGCCCACCTGCAGGGCCAGCAGACTTTTAGCCGTTGAATTACAAGACGAAGACTTGTTTCAAACAATAATTACATTCTGGTCATTTTTGATAGATAGCTACATAATATGATACGAAGATGGATATACAGTCATATTTACCATGACAGTGGCGATGTTACATTTATTACAGATATTTTAAATAACGCGCGTTACAAAAAGCAGTTTAAACAATTAGTAAACAGCAGAAACAAAAGTAACAACAAGAAAGTATTTGTTACATTTACATTGACGCTGCCTTGATAAAATAAATAATCGGCATTCATTGGACGTTATACGCACTGACGGAACAGCCATACAATTGCTGGAATAACATAGCAGCTGATTTCAGTTTGGGAAGAAGGCTTGTCAACTACAGGTTGTCAAGAGAATAAAGTTCACATTCATATTATCTTTTTCTTCCATATCCGCGAGTTTTATGAAATTACATTATCAATCAACATATAACTTTGATTTGAATCATAGTTTATGAAAACAAATTTCAAAAAATATGGACATGAATACAAACATGTGTTGGCCGAATCGGGGCTGTGTCGGCCCCACCTCACTCACCGTCAAAAATGTATTCCCATTCGCCAGACTAGATTTTACCGAAGTGTAAACGTCAGTTTCGGTAATAAGGCTAGATAATACACACTCGAAATGTGAATATTTCAATATATCAGTTTGGTTTGATGACAGTGTTGTCTTCAAAGGTATAACGAAATATCTTCAAATACTTCATCTAGTAATGGCTATTTACAGGTACCCATCAGATTGTAATATATAGCCATTAAACACTTAAGACTATTGCCTTTATATTTCGGTTAAAACAAGCTCTTTTAAAACTTAGATCTGATATCGTCCTACGTCGATATTTTTTCTAAGGACAATACAACCATGAATCAACATTATCAAAAGACTTCGCATGAAAGCATAAAATTCCGATGTGAAAATAAACAGTTTATTGATTGCATAGCTTTAGAAAATGAAACATCAATTTAAAAATGCAAATCAGTACAGAGCTTTAACATAAATTATAAAAATAATGCTGGTTATTTGAAAACAAGCATAACGATATATATTGCATCAAAAGCTGAGAAAAAAATAAAAATAGAAAAACATGTAAACACGGTATGTATATTTGTTTACAACTCTATTTGGCTGACATTTTATTAGTACTCCTCGTTATGTTTACATATCTTTGCTGGATCGTATCCTTTCTCTCACACCGTCTTTCCCTGATATGGTTCTCTTTATTGGAAATTTCTATCAACTGTTGGATGTGTAAGTGAGCTGTGAATGTGGGCTTTATTTGGGGGCCATCTCAGAAATTGTTTTGACGTTTCATAGTAAACCACGATCAGAGGTAGTTAATGATTAACCTTGTGTATCGTATGTCTAGATAGATATATCGAGATATTTCGAGTGCATACACATTTAGAAAAAAAAACCCGATTTAATTAGCTACGAAGTGTTTAACTGTGAAGACCCTTACAATAATTGAAAGCAAAGAATGCTTTAATAGCTTCTTCGTCGGATACCCACGGTAGATTACAATACACGCTTCATTGCTGAAATGCTCGTTTCAATGACGTCATCCTATAAATAGAAACCAATTAACATAACTTTTCCTAATAAGAACTCTTCAGGTTAGAAGGGAACATAATAAATAGCGCATGTAACAATATTGCTGTGCTCATGAAGGCGTGCACATATAGCTGGCAAAAAGTCATATTGGTATTTAGTGTTGTAAATGAGTATAACCACTATATTATGTTTTTGGGATGTCAGGAATAGCCTAAGTGGTCATACATGTAATTTGTACGGTTAGCTGAACAGGCTATCAAAATTGAACAACGGCTTCGCGGCCCTCACATAACCTAGACTGACTGATTGGCTTAAATTCAGGTAGGAAAAATAACTTGAAACGAGGATTTTTCACGGAGTTGACTAACGATGGTAAGTGTAGCGTAGTGTAATCAACCGTGAGTATCCGACGATTCAATTGTATTAGTTCCGTTGATAATTAAGTGATGTATCAGGCACACATTAGATAATATCCACTTGCTACCTACTGGTATAGATATACCTCACTCCTTGATGAAATCGTCAGTCCAGCAAAAGGTTCAGGAGAAAGTATAATTATCATCAAAAATGATAAAAATGTCATCGTTGTTGTGATTTTCTGTGACTGCAGTACATTAATTTCAGACGTTTTGCCAATATACCAGTATATCAGTACATCGTGAATGTGACCACCAAAAATTCAACCCTACAACATTGATGTAGAACATGTCCAAATCTTCAATATAATAAGTAAATTGGACACTATAGCAACATCCTAGATTGTGGATCGTGTTATACACTAAGTCGAACTAATATGTCAAGTAAATATATGCACAAAAATCTTGAAAATATCCATGGCATTAAATTAAGCAGGCCTCGCTAGAAGAGTCACTTAAAAATACTTCCTTAAAAATTACTTATTTGTATGATACAAAATATAATGTTTTGATCACATGTCTTTTAAATGAATGGTGCATTATGATTAGGCTAGCGAGTCTTGTATAAGGTATGGTTTTATATTTACCAAATTGACTTTTGAAACATAACAAATATATTTATGAATTACTGATGATGTGTTTAGGTACGGCGATCTTCTTCTATCAACATTGAATATTGTCAACAAAAATCCCATTGAAAATAATAAGGAAAAACTATGAAATCGTATTAAAAAGAATATAATTCGGGACTCATCTTTAAGATTTTAGGGTATCATATAAAGTTTTGAGACGATTACTGTACAAAGCTAACATGCAAAGCTGCTCACTCTCACAGTTGATGGAATGGCTATCAAGGTATCATGTTCCCTATAAATGGGAGCTACCTTTCTGCTTCAAGGGGATTTCGCTGTCCCCTTCCAAGATATTTCTCATCTACTCCATCCATTGAAGTTTCTCTATCCCCATAGGGGAGCCCATCCGAGGGAGCCCTCTCGTCCATCCCATTTCACATTCCACTTAATACTGCATTATATATACAGTATACTTAATAACTAACTAACTTCCTTCATTCAATCAGGTCGATTGTGGACAATGAACCTGATTAATTATATGAATATGATTATAAAGGAACATGCCAGCACGTTATCCCATATCAACTTCCCCTCCACTGATCTACCTAGGTATTGTTTCTTATCGTGCTAGCTTTGAAAGGAACACGTCTCTGTTCTATCTCTCAGTTGCACCTACGAGATGCATCATCGGTAATCGCTAACTGACATGCTGTCAGTTACTGGACTCTGCGTCTCCCCTATAATCAAACCTTATACACCAACCTGACCAATAACATTTGTTGTAAACCCGTGGTCAGTGTTGAATAATCTCTCCGATATTTACTGTTTTACATACCGTTTTGAAAATTAGTATTGTAAACGTACATATTATGGCGTTCTCTGTTGCTCTATCAGTTGAGCGTGATACTAGTACACCAGCAGTCCTGGGTTCGAACCTAGCGGATTAGTTATATATATTTCAATTTTCATTGTTATTGGCATCATTTGTGAAAGCAACACCAACCCCCGAAAACTCGAGGACGAATAGAGAATATAGAGATATTCAGTTTTTTTTTTTCATATCTATTTTTCTTTAAGAGATAATTTTGTATGTTGTTATTTGTGTCTTAATATTTTGCAATTATTACTGTTTTAGAAATGGATCAATTATCATCAGAGCTGCTACACTTCAACAAAACCCCTGGCTATCCAAACATGACAAATGCTACGGGGAACGATACAGAGTATGTCTATGACTACTTGTACGACGCCAGCATTTACGAGAAAGGAGACCTCCTCTACTACATCCTCTACCCTATCCTCGTTCCTGTTGGGGTCATCGGCAATTCAATCTCTTTCGTCATCCTCATACAACTTTCACAGTCATCTTCCTTCTTCCTTTACTTATCCATACTGTCGCTGTCTGATCTGGCGTTTATCATCGTTGGGGCGATGATTGGGTGGATTGAAGTCCTCGGAAACAATCTATTCTATGAAGATATATCATCGTTCTTATGCTCAGCGAGATATACCCTGGTTTTTGTTTTCTCCCAGTTCTCATCGTGGATCATCGTTGCTGTCACCGTAGACCGTTTCATTGCTGTTTGCTTTCCATTCAAAGTGACGGAGTATTGCACAAGACGGCGTACAGTGATGACTTCACTGCTTCTGTTTCTGATTATTTTTGGCATTAATTTTCCGAACATTTGCTTCAAGTGGGAAAATGACAAATGTGTTTATCCAGAAATAACATTTGAATACTGTCTCCAATATAGCATCATGATAGATTTGATGGTTTATTTTGTTGTTCCTGTTTGTTTGATATGTGTCCTAAACATCATCACACTTCGGATGCTGTACAGTGCGTTGCTTAGAAGACGCAGGCTTGTAAACCGGAACCGGAAGAAGAATGACAGCGATGGTACCAAGTCGGCAGATGAAGATTCTACCAAACAAACGATCTCCATGCTGTTCGTTGTATCAGGGGTATACGTCATCACCTCTCTGCCAATGGCCTACGGTAGTATGCTAGCATGGATGGAAGGTGCCCAGTATAACACAGATGCAGATACATATCTTGTGAACGTTATATTGGAATTGTCCAATACCATCAACCACTCCGCTAACTTCATCCTTTACGGCATATCTGGTAGTACGTTCAGACAAAAGCTATTTCAAATGTTGCGTATTTGTCAAAGCAGACAAGGAGATGGAAAGAATTCATCTGTAATTCGTTCTACGAATACCGCCAGCACCTCAGCAGATGACAGAAACAGATCGGAGGACATCGCAAATATCGACGTAAAAGATGTTCAATTACAGACACTTTAATTACATTTGTTTGCATTAAAATAGACAGCATCGATACTCCGGTGTTGACGTTCACTTTCGGTATCTGCTCCCTTATGTCATACTAAAACTGAAGTCCCAGCCACCAGCTCGATAAGGCAATGGCGGGGTTCAATACCGTTTAATTTTCTGGCTTAATCAGCTTAGTTCAGATTCGTTTTTCCATGTCACGAATAAATACAGTTAATAGCTATTTTTGTGCCTTTGACTTTGTATGACATATTGTATTGATTCAGATAGCGAACGTGAATGTAACTTTGGAGTATTGAGAATGGAAAGCAGTACAACCAACCCAGTTATTTAAACAGATTGGAAATTTGTTCATACCGTTCCAATGAAAATGTACACTCATGCAGACTAATCAATCGGCTGAAGTACATGATGTGACATTGATATGGTGTTACTGAATTATAGAATGTGATATCGGTATGATATAACTTGAGTTCAGGATGTGACATTGGTAAAGTGTCACTGAAATACAAGATGTGACATTGGTATGGTGTTACTGAAGTACAGGGTGTGACATTGGTATTGTGTCACTGAAGTACAAGATGTGACACTGGTAGTGTGTCACTGAAGTACGGGATGTGACATTGGTATTGTGTCACTGAAGTACAGGATGTGACATTGGTATTGTGTCACTGAAGTACAGGATGTGACATTGGTATTGTGTTACTGAAGTACAGGGTGTGACATTGGTATTGTGTCACTGAAGTACAAGATGTGACACTGGTAGTGTGTCACTGAAGTACGGGATGTGACATTGGTATTGTGTCACTGAAGTACAAGATGTGACACTGGTAGTGTGTCACTGAAGTACGGGATGTGACATTGTTATTGTGTCACTGAAGTTCAGGATGTGACATTGGTATTGTGTCACTGAAGTACAGGATGTGACATTGGTATTGTGTTACTGAAGTACAAGATGTGACATTGGTAGTGTGTCACTGAAGTACGGGATGTGACATTGGTATTGTGTCACTGAAGTACAAGATGTGACATTGGTAGTGTGTCACTGAAGTACGGGATGTGACATTGGTAGTGTGTCACTGAAGTACGGGATGTGACATTGGTATGGTGTAACTGAAGTACGGAATGTGACATTGGTAGTGTGTCACTGAAGTACGGAATGTGACATTGGTGTGGTGTAACTGAAGTACGGAATGTGACATTGGTGTGGTGTCAATCAATTACTTGACATGTAGGTATTATGTGATCAGCCTTTATACATTACCTTGTGTTGTGTATCCCTGAGACTGGAGGTACGCTCTCTGGGGTTGATACCCCATTTGTGGAGCCTGTCGATAGCCACTTTGGGGTCCTGCTTCATATTTAGGTAAAGGTTCATTGGGGTAAGCAGAAGCAGACTCCCCGGGTTGCAGAATAGTCTGATATGAAAATTGAGTTCCATTTCCAGTCTTTTTACAAATCAACTATAAATGGAAATCATTAATTAGTAAAACAGCTACTTTGAAATGTCATAATTTTCAGAAGTAAAAAGTATAAACTGTGAAATTCAGAAGACGTCTATTTACACTGAAGATGTATCGCGTGTTTATATTGATTGCTTGGTCTGTCTTAACCATTTATTCATTTTACAACAATTGCGAAACCGGGCCGCCTAGGTGAACAGCAAATGTGTTATCACTGTGCCACCCGATCCCCTAGGTATTCTATTGCGATCGTGATACATTAAAAATAGAGTTCAAAGAAAGTCCAACCAACCAAAGTAACAGATGATGCTTTGCAGAAGATATTTGTGAAATTCAAATTGATTTTCGTCCGATTGTAGATTGTATTTGATCCTATGGCTACAAGTTCAATATCGAGACTAATTATTGCTTTTGTGATTTGTGACAGTAGAAAACAGCTGCTGTTTTTGATCAGAGAGGACCGTGTCATATTCACATATTCAAGCAACGAACAGTGGTTGTCATGTTGATATAGTCGATGAGACAGCAAGATGAATGGGGCAAATGTCATGGGAACCCTTAAGGACACCTATGCTGTACTTTCCCACCATACTTCTTGCTGTTATATCGACTATATCACCATTGAAACCACTGTTCAATGCCAATGTTCACATTGTCATACTATTTTCCCCAGCTTTGAAAAATAGAAAAAAAAATCCCTCGTATCTAACATCACGTGAGCCACAGGGTGTTATAGGCGTATGTTGGAAACTGAATTTTGACAGTTGAAGTTTATTTATCGTTATTCTCAAGATAGTTTGAAATTGGTTTGTCTAACTTTTCATATTTATCGTGATTTTTTCAACCCTAATCGATGAGAAAAAGGCCAGTTGTTGAAGTGTGTCATCCCTCAGATATTTCACGGTTATCCTCAGATTTCTAATGTAGATTCCCCGTGATTTTTAGGTGTGCATAGTCAATTTTGAGACAGATCACAAAGCAAAATGACCGACATTCGGCCGTTTTAACACATAGTAGGTGTAGACTTTTGTACGCCCGTCAAATGACTGAGTTTCAGGTATGGTGTCGCCTTCCGCCCGGCCGGCATTTTGGAGATCTCCAACATTTTGCGCGATCCCTTTGAAACCAAACTTGGTAGGTATTACGAAGTTTTCATGAAAAGAAGTTTTGTTCGACTATTTTCGCAAAAGTTGATTTTTTGTCCGGAGATTCACTCCTATATTTTGACCGGTTTCTTTGCAACTTGATAGAATTTGAAATTGTGTTTGCCTCAAAAGAATTTTGATTTTGATATTTCTGCAAAAGTTACTGCCCTTTGTTCATTCCAGTATTATAGGTTTGATTTTAAGTTAAGTTTCCCAGAAAAACAAAAAAAAAATGTTTTTTTTAAGTAACAACCTTTGTTTATTTCTAGTTTGAATATTGTTTACAAGTCTTCTACGGCTTCCAATCAATTTCTTTGAAACTTGGCAGGCTTTATAATCATGATATCAAATGATGTTTAATAAAATGAAGCCATTTAATTACTCGTTTCTCTCAAACTGTTAGATAATTGAACATTGACTTTAAAGTGAAAAGTGAGATTTATAGCATAACCACTTTTTCATATTTTAGGAGACATTGAAAAGACCAAAAAAGATCATATGACCCCATTGCAACGCTTTGGATTTTAAATATTATAAGGAAAAAATATATACCTGCTTTTATCTCACTAAATTTCGTAAGAGCGACACATTGTGTAGCCCCTCCTACAGGGTAAGGTGTGGTTTCTCCTTTGTCCTCTGATCAGCGGATACTGAATGTTACTAGAATAAGGCATGTTGTATCTCACCGGATGTTGATCGTAGTGCGCGGCGACGTAAAGAGGGCATTTTCTTTATTGACCAAAATGGATCTTCCGTCCTCATTGTAACACTTAAATATTTCCTTTCTTTCCGCACTGCTCAATCATTCTGTGGTTTGTTTTCTTACTATTAGGTTTCTCCTCGACACCCATCTTCATATGACCTTGGTTGTTGCGAGGACGTTAATTCCCTAAAATCAGAACAAAAATAATAGAGGGTTACGTAAAACTATCTTGTGCATTCAGCATTAGTAGCAAAGCAATTTGAATAAGTTGACTTCGTTGTTCATGGCAATAAATTTTGTTCATGCATTTTAGACGACGTCCATTGCAACGTAACACATGAATTGCCTCTCCCATTGAGCACCTATTGTGATTTTACTGTATCTGTAACTGTTCTACCTGTGAGTATATGGTTTGCCTTGCCATACATTTGTCATGTTTTACCAACAGCATTATCGGCCCTATCATCTGACAAAGTGAAACGAAGGGAAGTACTGTTGATAGATCCGAATGATACAACCATTGTACAGTATCCTGACGTTACTCCGCTTTTAATAATCCGTTTTGCAGTACGCCTACTGTAAAATGTTTCTTTGGTTTTAAACCATCCATTCTACCGTGAACTCATTTCATGGTGTCGTACCGTATAATAACCCTAATCTAACAATCGGCTGTGCTGTACCGTAAACTTATGTTAACCTTTGTTTTTTTAACATTAGCCATACCCCAATTTTAACATTCCGTTGTGTGGTACCTTAATATGACCTCCGTTTTGATATTCAGTCGCGATGTACCGTTAACTTACCCCAGTTTTAACATTCCGTGGTGCTATACAGTAATATGACCCCAGTTTTAATATTTAGTCGCGATGTACCGTTATCTTACCCTAGTTTTAACATTCCGTGGCGATGTATCGTGATATGACCCCAATTTTAATATCCCGTTTTGCTGTACTGTAATCTTACCGTAATTTAACATTCCTTGTTGCTGTACCGTAATCTTACCCAGGTTTAACATTCCTTGGTGCTTTACCGTAATATTAATCCAATTTTAACAATCTCTGGTGCCGTACCATAATCTTACCCCAGTTTGAATATCCCTTAGTGCTTTACCGCAATCTTAACGTAGTTTTAATACTCGGTGGCGCTGCACCGTAATCTTACGGTAATTTGACTGTGTGAAGTTAGCTCAACATACGACATACGACATTCAACATGCAAAAATGTCGTATGTCGTATGTTGAGCTCACTTCACAGAGCCTCGAAATTTAACATTCCGTGGTGCTGTACCGTAATATTAACCAAGTTTAATATTCCGTGGTCCTTTACCATAATCTTACCCAAGTTATAATATTCCGTGGTCCTTTACCATAATCTTACCGCAATTTAACATTCCGTGGTGTTGTACCGTAATATTTTCCCCAGTTTTAACACTTCTTGGTGCTGTACCGTGATATTACCGTAATTTAACATTCAGAGGTGCTGTAATCTTACCCCAGTTTGGATATTCCGTGGTGCTGTACCGTAATCTTACTCCAGTTTTAATATCCCGTGGTGCTGTACCGTAATCTTACCCCCAGTTTGGATATTCCTCGGTGTCGTACCGTAATCTTACCCCAGTTTGGATATTCCTCGGTGTCGTACCGTAATCTTACCCCAGTTTGGATATTCCTCGGTGCTGTACCTTGATCTTACCCCAGTTTAATAGTCCGTGGTGCTGTACCGTAATCTTACCCCAGTTTGGATATTCCTCGGTGTCGTACCGTAATCTTACCCCAGTTTGGATATTCCTCGGTGTCGTACCGTAATCTTACCCCAGTTTTAATAGTCCGTGGTGCTGTACCGTAATCTTACCCCAGTTTTAATAGTCCGTGGTGCTGTACCGTAATCTTACCCCAGTTTGGATATTCCTCGGTGTCGTACCGTAATCTTACCCCAGTTTGGATATTCCTTGGTGTCGTATCGTAATCTTACCCCAGTTTTAACATTCCGTGATGCCGTACAATAGGCGTTGATACATTCCTCGGTACTGATGATTCACGTTTCGATGCATCTCAGTTTTAGAGGCTACTTATATCGTCGTATATTTTTCGGTATGTACATTTGTTTTCGATGTATTAGTATTTTGATGTGCCTATACAGCTATTTATTGTTAAGATGAACACTATTCAAATCTTAATTTGATTAATTGAAGTTAAAAATAATGAGCAAATGTCTTAATATACGGTTATTGGCGCGTTATAGTCAATTATTTCTTCAAGATTTGAAATTTTCAAATGAATCTATATTTTTTTTATCAAAAAATCATTTTAATAGACCTATCTTTTACATGTCCTATATCTACCCTATCTGTATATAGGCAAATGCCCGTCCACAAAATCACTGTTTTGATCTAAAGATTGTGTAACACAGTAAAGAAACTGTTCAAATTAAATTACAATAAACAGCAAGAATTATGTTTGTTCATTTTTTTCATAAATATGCTACAACACAAAGACATCGTACATTGCTGTTCAATGTTGACGATGAAGAGAGACAATGACTACCACTATGAACTCTTTTGTGAAAAAAATCCATTTGATATTGGCTTTTAAGGATCTGCTCTTCCGGGTATCGTTTCACAAAGCTTCGTAACTTACGAAATTTGCGTAAGTCACATTTACGAATTACTAAGCGTTTCACAAAAACTTCGTAACTTACGAACGTTCGTAAGTTACGCAAAAACCTTGCGTAACTTTACGCCATATCAACCCTGTCGTAACTTACGAAAACAATTTAAAATCGTGCGCAGGCATGCCCTTTTGAACAGAAAATGACGTCGTACTCATTTACAAATTAGCATAAGAGAACGAATATGCCTTGTGAGCGATTGTTTCGAGGTGGAAACCGGGTTTTGAAAGTCGAGGAGGGATGCCGGCAAAATACACATTGTCATGAAACTAATTGTACGCATATTCGCAGACTGTGCCAACATATGGTCTATTTTAAGAACATTATGTATGTCTTTGAGCATTGAGCAAAATCTGTGAAAATTGCGTTGTTACTGTTTGTTTTAACGCATGATAAACAATTAGAATTGGTATTTTATAGAAAAGATGATCTTCTCTCAATAATAGAGTTGTTTTGATAGAACAAATTAAAGTTCATAGCCTGTGTACGTGACCCGGGAATAGGACCGGCGTACAATTTTCACCCCAGAAGTGTCGTCATTTTTTACCTCCAAGTTAGAGAGTGGTATATTTTTACCGGGAGAACGTACGATTTTGACGTAAGATACGAAAAAAGTTACGAACACCTTTGTGAAACGCACTTACGAAATTCGTAAGTTTTGCGTAACTTTTTCGTAAATATTTACGAACGTTCGTAAGTTACGAAGCTTTGTGAAACGATACCCCGGTGTTTCAGTCACGTTGAGGTGTCGTTTCGATCTTGCATAAAAAGGATTTGCAATATGTAACACGAATTGATCAATTTCATAGCAAGTTAGTAGATTTGTATTTAGAAGGTTTCTTTTTGAATGGCCAATTTGTCGGACATTTTGAAAATGTGTTTCTCCTGCATTTAGAGCAAGGCTCAAATTTCTCATTTTTGGACATAATTGTTTTCACTTAAACCATTATTTCTTTGGCAATTTTGAATGTTTCTGAATCATTTTTGTTTTAAAACTTTGCAATGTTCAATACATTGAAAATAATACACAACGAAGCGGAAAAAACCTTTTTTTTTTCATTTCATGTTCACATTATATTGTAATTTGAGCATTTAGAAAAAAAACTGAAAAATAACAAATATTAGTTCGGGACGAGAAAAGCCCATGAGAGATATATATTTCTGTGGAGACTATCGCCACCATAATGAAGCTAATAAACAATTGGTTACGTCCCCTTAGCAGTTATGGAGCCGAAGGCGAGTCTACCTATACAGCGGAGGTACTTCAAAGGAGATTTCAGAAAACTGAAATTATGTGCCATTTTCACCTCAGTAATGACGCAGCTAGATTTTATTATGCATTTTTAAAAGTTATGTTTAGGTGAGGGAAATTTCCTTTACTTTCGTGTCAGAGGCATACCTTTTGAGGTGTGGTTATACTATTGTTTTTATTTAACACCGAAGATGTCAAGATAATCGTTTTGTAAGACTATAAAGGATAATCTCATTTTACCGTAAAATGCATTTATATTTTTGCAATGAAAAGTGTTAAAGTTAATTATCGGAAGCATACATTTTTGATATTTGATTTAGAAACCCCCATCAGTGTTTTTTTCTAAAATGCCGCTATGCATAATCTATATAATATATCGCGTTATGTCCACAATAGCTATATTTAGAAATTTGAACTGATTGATATAACCAAGCGAAGGGAAGCCACATGAATGACGTAATTAGCTAATTAGAAATGAAAAAAAATACAGCGTCAAGACCACGGCCTGTATTCATGAAACCATACTCATGCTCAACTGCTTTTGATTATCTATTTTTTATAAACTGACATGTCCTTTTGAGCAAATTTAAAGAAAGTTCAGTTGAGCACGTGTTTCATGCTTAAGCATGAGAATTGTCTCATACATACTGGCCCTGGACTCGAAGCTGAGACCTTTCGACGGACGCTCAAACCATTAGAGTTTTGTGTTCAGCGGAGTTCAGTCAAACCAACTCGGCTTCATAGCATTCTCCTACAACAAAGTGTTCGACCCAGAAGACACACTTGAGTGTCTGTACTACCTTCCAGCTCCAATGTGAGATAGGAAAAATGTAACGACAAAAAGTGGACTCGAACCCGGGTCCACCGAACTCTAGACGGAGGCTCTAATCACATAATGACAACATAATCACATTACAGAATATTAGGAATGATTCTTAAGTAAGATTTGTTTCAGCTTCATTGTCATCTAATAACTTTTCTATAAAAAAAACTTCAATACATTTCTTTAAGTTTTTGAAAGTTGATTGGTAATAGTCATTTTGTGGTATGTACAGGTGCTATATATGTCAATGAAATTGTTATTGAAATTGAAGCGTCCACTCCAGTCCAGCCCAGTACAGTCTAGTCCAGCCTAGCCCAGTCCAGTCCAGTCCAGCCCAGTACAGTCTAGTCCAGCCTAGCCCAGTCCAGTCCAGTCCAGCCCAGTACAGTCTAGACCCAGCCCTACTATCACCATAAATATTGCATAATTACATGGTATGCCATATACATCTTAAATTTATGCAATACATAATAAAGGATAAATATATATACTTATCATTTTGCATATACCCTCGAATATATCTTATGGCCTATATATCGATTTAAATAGAATATAATATAAGACTCCTTAGAGTGACATTTACAAAAGAAATTGTGAAAGGCCACCAAGATCCTGTACAAATCGTTCATTGGATGTTTTGTCCCGATATTAACAGCAAATTAACTTTTAGACGTTTGTGGTGGAAGCAGTTAGTGCCGTCTTTAAACTGCGTTATGAGGCGGGCACTTAAACTTCATATCTACAAACAGTAGGACGATCAATAGGAATTTTACTCCCTGCACTCTTGTTGTGAATTCCATATCAATCAATCACCATCTGTTACACAGTACAAATGTACGTGTCACGGCTTGCTTATTCTATATACATCTACCTTACAGATCTGTAATCTGCAAGACAGTTAAATCACAAAAAGTCACAATATCGCCAACAGTTTATACATTATTTTTCACAAAATGGCATAAATTGGTATAACTTTGCATCTACGTTTTAAAATTTGTAAATTTTATCTAAGATCTACGAATGAATGGCGTCTAATAACGATCCCTTATAATACAGAAAGTTACATATAGAATAAAGAGGCGGAGCTCGATAGAATTACTTCGGGATGTAATTATCCACTTGATATATAATAGATAACATTATAATTTTAAACGTTAGTGGGTCGGAAATTACTTACAATATGAAATATGTCACTTTTAGTATCTTACCTATAAATAAATTGCATATACCACAACTTTTTTTCGAACATAATTGCTCTTTGTTGAAGTCCAAATGCTTGAAATGGTGCATGTTTAATTGTTTGTTTACTTGCTTTGTGGTTTATCGTCCCGTGAACTACGAAGGTCATTTTGATGTGGGGTCTCTTTTGTTGTGGATGGTGACTACCTCACTGAACAACATACTGGAGACCGCCAAAGTACAGAGCGACCCATTTTTCAGCTCCAGAAGAAACACAAACCTATCTGTTCTTCAACAAAGAGCAATTATTTTCGAAAACAAGCCTCTTAAAATTTAAAATTCGAATGTTATCTAGGAAAGCAATAAGGTCGAAGTTGCCGTTGTCCCATGGTGTACCTAAATACCAAATTTTATAAAAACTCAGACGATAAATAAATTTCGAACAATTATAGGTCAGGGAATGGCCGCCATTTCGTTTATATGTGAAACCGAGGTTGTGAAAGTGACCCCTGTTCAATGATGTACCTACATACCGAATTTCATCAAATTCGGATTTAGACCAATCCGAAGCCAGGAAATAGCGGCCATCTAAGTTGCCTGATCAGCAAAAAGGTATATTGCACACATCCTGACCATAATGAGCCCTTGTTTAAGGTTCCTGAAGTCCAGTTTTTTTTGTTTTTGTTTTTTTTTATTGTTTTTGTTGTTTTTTTTTGGGAAGAGGGGGGGGGGGGGGGGGGGGGGTAATGTGTCGGGCAAAATTATGGCGGAAGAATCAGAATCAGTATCAGGAAATCAGAGTTATCACAATTAGTCCCTCACATAAAACGAACAAAAACAAAAATAACAAGAGGCCCATAGGGTCTGTTTCGCTCACCTGGTTGGATCTGACCAAACGTCAAAATAATTTTAATGTTTAATTTGCTTATAACCTTATTTGTTGATGTCCAGACTTCTTCGAGGATTGCTTTTACAAATTGATTGAGTTTAAAGAAGTCCCTTTCGGGTGAGGTAAGACATCAGGATTGTGTTTATCTCGTGATGCTCAGACATGCTTTCGATGTATATGGTTAGAGGGTGGATATCTCAACGGTTTCAAATATATAACCACGACATAAAGTCCCTTTGGATGGAAAAAGGCCCCTGGACCTATTTTACATCAGGATTGTGTTAAACCCTTGATGTCCAGCAGTGCTATATATGGTCATGGGTGGGGATCTCAACTGGTTCAAAGATTAACAAAGAACTAAGTCTTCAGTGCCGGCGAAAGCCCTCAGTGCCTATTTTACAACATGATTATACGTATCTCTTGATGCCCAGCAATGCTTAATATGTTGATGGGGTGGGGATCTCAACGGTTTCAAAAATACACATAGCGATTTAAAGGACTTGCTTCTATTTCCCCTATTTAGCCCCGCTCTTCTGGCCCAATGGGATCGGTGTCAACATTAATGCAAAGTCTGTTCCCGTTCCTCTAAGAATGTTTCTGACCAAATTTGGTTTAACTCCGTTTAGTACGTCGTGACAAAATACAATTAGCGTTTTAAAGTATTTGCTTCTATTGCCCCTACCGAGCCCCGCCTCTCTGGCCCCAGGTGGTCAAAGTCATCATTTAGACAATATCGGTCCCCCTTCTTCCAAGGACTGTTTCTGAACAAATTTGGTTCAAATCCATTCAGTATTTTGTGACAAGCAGTGATTTAAAGGATCCGCTTCGATTCCATTGATCAAGCCTCGCCCCTATGACCCAAGGGGGGTCAGAGTCACCATTTATGCAAAATCTGTTTCCCTTTTCCAGTGAATGTTTCTGACCAAATTTGGTTAAAATCTATTCAGTATTTTATTACTAGTAGCGATTTATAGGAAATGTGGACGGTCGACGCCATGGCATAATCTTACCGGCCCTTCTGGCCAGGCAAGCTGAAAACAAATAAACAAGCGAACTGATGTCTTATAAGAAACTATTCGACAGTTGCTGTATCGTTAAGATTATTTAAATGTGCTTTCTAACGTTGTGGCTGTTGCACATCCTGTTGCACCAACAGTATCACTCTGTATATTCAAGTAATAATATAAAGATAAAAATGCAGACATGGGTACATTACATTTTAATGATGTTCAATTAATAAAAAAGTATCTATAATTATCTGTTTTCCTGCCAGTTGAAAGCAACCAGAATTGTTTATTGTATCAATGAATATAGGTCCTGACCAAACAGGATGTAATAGGCTACCTTATCCGCCCTCTTGTCAACTACAAGTGAATAATTTGTGTCAAAAAAAATTCCTATCCATAATATAAATGCATGTAATGAAGTTATTACGTCGACACTTTCCTCATTAACCAACCTCGAGTGCACTAAGAATTTACGAAAACACTATCACATTCCGTGTATTTAGGTACAAATTACGTAAAACATGTAATCTTCCTTGTTGGAAAACAAATTATCAGTACACACGAGCTTTGGTCACCAGAGCTGAGGTTTATTATCATATACACATCCGGAACCAAGAGGATCTCAATCATATGATATCACCATCATAATTACCACAGGTACCCGCGAATATAATTTTGTTGCACAGAGGATGGTAACAAGGGTACAAAAATAAATGATACAGGAATAAAGACGGAATACGAAACCCAATTTCTTACATTTTTACCAGTGAAATATCAAAAATTATTCATTCTATAAAAGTGATATTTTTCACTAGTGAAAAATATTTTTTTTTTCACTAGTGAAATTTTTTTTTTTTTTCACTAGTGAAAAAATCACTTTTGCTGATTTGACCAATCAAATTAATGATTAGAAAATACAAAAATAATTGACCAATCAGAAAGCCCGACATATATGTCAGCACCTGGACAGGGGGAACTACTTTTTTGTTAACAAATTTTCGCTGTAGGCCTAGTTAGCATACGGGGTAGGTTTTTCGTTGATAAAAAATGTAATAAACAGAATATCTAACAGCGTCTTCAGAAATACCAAATATATTTCACGAGTGGGGCTAATATTTTGATATGTTTCACTCGTGCTGCGCACTCGTGAAAAATATCTAAATATTAGCCCCACTCGTGAGTGCTGCGCATTCGTGAAAAATATCTAAATATTAGCCCCACTCGTGAAATATATTTGGTATTACTGAAGACACTGTTAGATATCCTCTATATATGCTACCTAGACCTTCACAGTAAATCGTAATACATATATGCTTTCTGCTTATAAACAGATAATTTTGTACTATCTATGAATAAAATGACTACCAAACTTTTCTTTTAAAGATATTTAATAAAGCAATTAAAAAAGGAAAAAAAAACACACACACACATGCATGTATATGTCTTTGACACCTTCACAGCAGATTTAATCGTTTATGTTTATATATGAAAGGCATTCCAAGACAGCACTTTCTGAGAATAGAACAACTGTCAAAATAATCTATCAAAATGTATTTGATAAAATATTTTTAAAAACAAGAGTTACAAATCTACACTGCTTGCAACTGTCAATTTTCAATGCTAAATATTTATATTTCAGACAAGCTTTTTAAAAGAGAGAGTTGGCTCATCATACTGACTTTGAATATAAATACACTAAAAAACAATTTAAATCACTTAATATAGATTCATACACATTTAGAAATTCACATCAGATCAAGACCAAAATGTATGATCGCAATGAAAGACAGGAAGATAACAAAGAAACATTTTTTTCCGCAAAATACTTTTAATTCTTTAAAATATATCTAAAATATTTTTTCTCAAAATATATTTGACTTAATAGGAAAAGCAAATAATATTGTTACTTTATATGGTTTGAGATGAGATTAATTAATTTGCTGTAAATGTTATAATTTGAAACGTTTTTGTCTTTAACAAAGATAACTATTATTGATATACATGTATATGCGAGTGTATTTCTTTGAAAAGTGAATGAAACTGCTTGTGATCTCATGAAAGGAGACTTGCTTCACAAAGGAAAAATACTTTTCTGAAAGCTCACACATAATACCCAGTGTAAAAGTGTTGAGGAGACATGTATTTTCCTTAGGTGAACTTCCGAAATCTTTTGTGTTAAAACATAAGGTAAGATAAAAAAAATGTGTTTTTGATAAACATGTTTTCAAATAATTATGTTTTTTGTGGAATTATTAAAAAATATGACCTATTTCTCATAGGCGGTTTAAGCCCTTTGGATATAAATTTGGTACCATATTGACAAGAGTTCAATACGAACTGATCCCTAGCTCTTCTGACATCTTTAGTTCTATGGCCCGCAGTGTTGTTATCATATCAATCGGGGATAAATTTGTAATTCTACCACTTCACGTCTCCACAAGTGTTTCCACTCTCAAGAACGTCATTAATCTAGTAACATTTCTATAACTTCATAACAAAGATAGATACGAGTGGGTGTCGCTAAAGAAGAGTTGTGACTTAATGTCGCTGTTATGGCTTTTAATAGCTTAGAGGGTATGAGTTTTCATAACGTCGAGAAATGATCATAGTGGTTTGTTCAGGGGTACTTAATTAGCGTCTACTGCGGAGGAGGATATGTGATTCCCTGGCCTCTAGCTTCTTGAAATTGTGTCTAAATTAAACATTTAAATTTTATGCCCAGTGGAAAATACTTACAAAATGTTCCTATGGTTCAAAACAGCTAATATCCTAAAAACAGACTATAAGTCATTCCGGCTTCTCCCAGTCAAACTTTCACTCCGGGATTTTGTATGTATTTGATCTCGTATGATTGATCTACGAGATTCATATTAGCAAAGGCATTTATGTAAGATTGTCAGAGAGCCATAACGTGTTTTTTTCGGCAAACGTCTCGTAGTCAGGGGTAAAAGTACAAAGGGTAATTTTTGTTATTAAATTTGTAATTAAAACCGAAATATTCTTGTCAAGTTACATCGCAGGCTTTACACTTCTTGTATTGAAGACTAGCTGTGTTTACTAAGCATCTTGATTTTTCAAGACCTAACGGTATACCTCTATGGGGACGTCGGTTAACATGAAAATAAAGATACTCGGATATGCTTCATATTCTGTTAACTAGTATTCCCGTCTATCTACAGGTGACCAAATCTGCACTAAGTGGGGTAGATACCGCCCATTTTGATATAGTGATTTCATAAATGCAGCACGTTATATCACGATTAAAATATGTTCGTGGTTATATAAACTCTCAAATAATATATAATGACTGTTTTTTCATATATCAAACAGAATAAGTCATTATATGGTTATTCGTAAATTGCTTCCTGATCAGGCAATTTAATATTACAAATGGTTTTCTACTACTACTTACAATACACAGCAAAAATAATTAACTATCAAATTAAACATGGCTGACGTGCATTTATCAGTGTAAAGAAAAAATTAGCAGCACTCAAAACAATTTCTAAAACTCTCAATTACATGATAATTTTCCATCAATAACACTATGACTGTGATAGATACTTTCAACGACGTTCATTTAAATCATCTTCGCCGTAATCCAGTTCCTTAGAATCAGTGTTGAATTCGCAGTCTGTGCTTTCTGTCATACTTTTTTGCCTTGGTTTGAACTTGTGACGTCAAAGCCAGAGAGCTCTTATTCAGCGTGAATGACCAATTCGCTGATCAGCAGTAGATCTACAGATGCAAAAATCGCGCACTTTGAGCGTCGATAGCTTGGCACTGGATGGATCGATTTTGATAGAGTTTTCGACCTCTTTCGTTGAGAAACATATGGAATAAATTTTAATGTATATCAATTTTCTTTCTGGGTACACATTGCTGATAAACCTACTGGGAGCAGAAATTTTATTTCACTTTAGCGGAATCCTATTTCCGTGGACATAATTGTTGATTGGTATTTTTGAAGCGGAGTAACACAAAAGCAGTACCTACAACAACAGCCGCCCTTGGTGCGAGACCTTGCTGCCTATAACATCCACGCGGTACAGGTGAGTCATTTTTACATTTACAGAGCGTTGCATTTAATTTGTTTACCATATAAAGCTACTTCAACTAGCTAGTTTGTATTGTTTTAGAGTAATTTATGCATCTTATAACATGACAATGGTTTAAGCAGACTTTTAAATTCAAATTTTCAAATTACAAGACTTTTCTTAGACTTTCTATTGTTATATTAAATATGTTGAAGACTTTATTCTGACAAATATCACATTTTAATATTTTTTTATAGATATATACATAACATAATACAACGATTGTGTTTCCCATGACACTGGCGATGTCGCTATTTTAACAGATATTTTAAATTACGAGCGTTATGTTGGAAAGAATCAAATAACGTCATTTATATATTAGTAAACAACACCAATAACATTATTTGTGATATCTACATTTTGACATCTTTTTTTATTTGTGCTGCTTTTAAAATCAATAATTTATTGGACGTTATACAACCTGACGGAACAGTCCGATAATGGGTGGAATAGCAAAGCAGCTGAGTTTGGGAGAGGGTTGTCAATTACAGGAAGTAAACAGGATACGATTCACAATTATATTCTCTTTTCATTCTATTTCCATTCTGTTTCATCACCAATCCATATATTATTTTCATTTGCATCATAAATTATAAAAAATAAATTTCACAACATTAGAATAAAGCCTGTGTTCGCCGAATCGGAGCCGACCTCACTCATTATCAACAATATATTCCTACGCCCCAGAGTTTACCGAAATTCGTTGATAAGGCGAAATAGAAAATAAACACCGGGAATATGAATATTCTAATATTTCAGTTTGGTGTTACGACTTTGTCATCTTCAAAGTTATTTAAGCATTAAACTGTCTTGGTATGGCATCTCTATCGATATAAATGGCAGAGCTTTGCAGACAAACTGCATAATGCGCGCTAGCGCATTATGACATGTTTGTCTGCAAAGCTCTGTCATTTATATGGAACAGAGATGCCATATCAAGACAGTTTAATGCTTATATTTACGTTTGATGAATTGTTTTTATTCAAAAAATATGTTGGTTTCGACTTATAATTTAAATTTCCCGCCTTATCGTCAATCGCGAAATCACCGTTTCAAAACTGGAACAGCCTTTCTTCTCACGTGCAGATTGCCACACAAAATAGTGCATACAAAAACGATAAAAATAATGATATTGGTTTTCACAATGTTTTATTTATTATCATATTTTCTTTATTTGGTGTGTTTTTGTCGATATTATACCATTTAGTTTAGTTGTTTCAAATTTCTTGTGTTTGGTCACTCAGGAGTTCAGAGTTCGATTCACATTGGCCGCCATCTTTGTTTACATTGTACATGTATTCTTACGCACTGGAATCATGGCATGCTTTGGGTGTCAGTTACACTCTCATAGACTACACTTTACAATCAAAAGCAACATATAAACGGCTTCAGCAAATTACAAAATTAAACCAAACCAAACGGTTAAATGAATCGTGAGTTATGATTATGTCTGCGAGTCTTGATCAAAGTATGATGTCATATTTACCAATATGACGTTGGAAGCTTTTGAAATATAATGGTTATATATATAAATTGCTAATGATCTGTTTAGGTATGTTGGTCTTCAACATGGAAGTTTTGAATATTGTCAACAGAAATCGGTTTGAAGAAAAGGCGGTCTCGAAAAAAACCCATGAAATCCGTATTAAAAATACACATAATACAGGACTTAACTTTATAATTTTAGAATATTATTAAGTTTTTGAGACATTCACGTAAGAAGTGAACATGCACAGCTCACTCTCACATGCGACATCTGATGGAAATATCTCGTCTAATCCATTTCACATTCCCTTTAGTACTTCAATATCCTGTATATTGTATTGTGGACAATGAACATGACTAATTGTATTGTATATGGATATAATTATAAATGCACGTGCGAGCACGACTATCCTTTATCAACTTCCCCTCCACTGATCTACCTAGGTATTGTTCCGTTACACCAGCTAGAATCCCTCAGGAGCACACAGGTAATCCATCAACGGTCACCGCTCGCTGACATGCTGTCAGCCACGGGATTTTCTTTCATCCCTATAATCAAATCGTTTACACCAACCTCTCCATTAACGACTGTTGTTTACCCGTGGTCAGTGTTGACTAATTTTTACCTAAGCAGTGCTCTCTCCGATACCCACTGTTACATAGAGGTTACACAACGAGTGGTTGTTGGATATGGAATTTATTTCACACGAGTAAGTTATTTTTTAAAAGTTACAAAAGACACGAGCTTTATTGATGACGTCAATAACAATTGCAGCTTGGGTCGAAGTTCACCGTGTTAGCCAATCAAAATGCGTACAGAGTTTATACCACGTGTGGTATAAACAGATTGTTAATCAACAGCTGTAATGATTAACTGATGGTCTGAGAGTTGAATAACACAGGGTATTGTGGTAGGAATACCGGTATCCAATCTAGTAACAGCGTTCTTCCTGTTACCTAGTTATCAACCCATTTTCATACAAGCCAGTTATTTCATCAGGAACGCTTCTCTTCTAATTACAATGGGTATTGTTAATCATATTCATACGCATCCGTGAACCTGGCGTGTTTGTCACAGAACACAACAGAACTGTCTCTGATTCTCACACATCAATTAATGCGATACATTAACAACATAGAGACATAATAAGCAAGAATCACTTGCATAGTTAATTAGTTGACATCTAGACCAACATTTTTAGAAAATGAAAACAAAGTATACCAACTTATCAATAATTTCACAAAATATAATTAAGAATATTTTATAGATTTGGAAACTGAACATGTAATATCTGGGAATATACGAATTTATCACCAGATCGCTTTCCTATCTTTATATTTAGAGACATTTCTATACTTGTATGACCTCTTTATTATCTATTAAAAATGTTGGATGTTGGAACTGATACACTGAAACTCTGTTTATTTTAGTAGATGTCTTTAAACATTTCAGAGTGATTTTACATATCAAAAAGATCAAGTATTTCGTTTAGTTATTGCTCTTGTTCTATCTAGAGTATCTTGAACTTTAAAAAAATACTTCCTTTCGGTACAATAAGTATTATATTGGTTTAATATAAAGACATATATGTTCTAATGTATTAAAAGTATATCTTTTTATTATTGAAATGCTATCTCTATTAATAAATAATATGAAATAGTGTTGTTTCCTTTAGACACATTTAGTTATATATAATGTACTGTATTTGTTTTTTTGGATTTTTTTTCTTGTTAAAATAATGTTGTATGTTGTTATTTGTATCTTAATATTGTTTTATAATTACTGTTTTAGAAATGGATCAATTGTCATCAGAGTTGTTACTCTTCAACAAAACCCATGACCATCCAAACATGACAAACGCTACGGGAAACGAAACGGACCTTACCCACAATTACTTTTACGACGACAGCATTTACGAGAAAGGAGACCTACTCTACTACATCGTCTACCCTATCCTCGTTCCTGTTGGAGTCATCGGCAATTTTATGTCCTTTGTAATCTTCATACAACTTTCACAGTCATCTTCCTTCTTCCTTTACTTATCTATACTGTCACTGTCTGATTTGGCGTTTATCATCGTCGGGGCGATGATGGGATGGATAGAAGTCCTCAGAAACAATCTATTCTATGAAGATATATCATCGTTCTTGTGCTCGGCGAAATATGCCCTAGTTTTTGTTTTCTCCCAGTTCTCATCGTGGATCATCGTTGCTGTCACTGTTGACCGTTTCATTGCTGTTTGCTTTCCTTTCAAAGTGACGGAGTATTGCACAAGACGGCGTACTGCGATGACATCACTGTTTCTGTTCCTGATTATTTGTGGCATCAATTTTCCAAATATTTGTTTCAAGTGGGAAAATGACGAATGTGTTTATCCAGAAATAACATTTGAATACTGTCTCCAATATAGCATCATGATAGACTTGATGGTTTATTTTGTTGCTCCTGTTTCCCTGATTTGTGTCCTAAACATCATCACACTTCGGATGCTATACGGTGCATTGAAGAGGAGACGCAGGCTTGTGAACCGGGACCCGAAGAACGACAGCGATGGCCCTAATATCACAGATGAAGATTCTACCAAACAAACGATCGCCATGCTGTTAGTTGTATCTGGAGTCTACGTCATCACCTCCCTGCCAATGGCTTATGGCAGTATGATAGTTTTGATGGAAGGTGCCCAGCATAGCACAGATGCAGATACATATCTTGTGAACGTTATATTGGAATTGTCCAATACCATCAACCACTCCACCAACTTCATCCTTTACGGCATATCTGGTAGTACGTTCAGACAAAAGCTATTCCAAATGTTGCGTACTTGTTTAAGGAGACAAAAAGACGGAAAGGAGTCAAGTTCGTCCATAATTCATTCTACGAATACGGCCAGCACGTCAGAAGATGACAGAAACAGATCTCAAAGTATCGCAACTATTGAACTAAATGATGTTCAATTACAGACATTCTAATTACATTTATTTCCATCGAAATATTCATCATCGATACTCTAGTGTTTACGCTTACTTTCAGTATATGCACTCTTATGTCATATCATGAAAGCTCAGCCAACGTCTCGATAAGGCAATCGAGGGTTCAATACCGTTTAATTTCCTGGCTTTAATCGTTGCTGTGGCTCCTCTGTAAACGTCGAAAGAAATGCATCAGTTTAGAGATATGGTTCAGATTCGTGTCCCCCTGTCACGAACCGAAGGCTGTTAATTAAGAAATAATTAACGATGACTCGTGTATTGTTGCAGGATATACAACGAGGACGAGGATATTTTGCAATTAAATTAATAACGAAGGCCGCATGCCTGAGTTATTAATTAAAATTGCAAAATTTCCGAGTCCGAGTTGTTTATCCTGCAACAATACACGAGTCAAAGTTGATTATTTCTATTCTACCATGTACTGTTTAGTTCTGAGATTGACCTCTTTCTAATAGAAAAACAGCAAACAAAAACCGGGAAAACCTTGTAATTCATTTCTTGAGTATTGCATTATTTGTTGATGAAATATACATGTCTTTACAGGCACTACAGTACTACGATCAAGAGCATCTATAATATGGCATTGATTATGAAAATTTAAAAAATGGGATAAAGAAAAGAAAAAAAAAAGAAAAAAAGGGGGGCCTCCGTAGGATTCGAACTCGCGTCGTGATAAAAATTTAATGAAAGACTAACCCATTAGCTCACCTTGGTATGGTATCACTGAAGTACAGGATGTGACATTGGTATTGTGTCACTGAAGTACAAGATGTGACATTGGTAGTGTGTCACTGAAGTACAGGATGTGACATTGGTATTGTGCCACTGAAGTACAGGATGTGACATTGGTATTGTGTCACTGAAGTACAGGATGTGACATTGGTAGTGTGTCACTGAAGTACAGGATGTGACATTAGTATGGTGTTACGGAAGTACAAGATGTGACATTGGTATTGTGTTACTGAAGTACAAGATGTGACATTGGTATTGTGTTACTGAAGTACAAGATGTGACATTGGTATTGTGTCACTGAAGTACAGGATGTGACATTAGTATGGTGTTACGGAAGTACAGGATGTGACATTAGTATGGTGTCACTGAAGTACAAGATGTGACATTGGTATTGTGTTACTGAAGTACAGGATGTGACATTGGTATTGTGTTACTGAAGTACAAGATGTGACATTGGTATTGTGTTACTGAAGTACAGGATGTGACATTGGTATTGTGTCACTGAAGTACAGGATGTGACATTTTTATTGTGTCACTGAAGTACAAGATGTGACATTGGTATTGTGTCACTGAAGTACAAGATGTGACATTGGTATTGTGTCACTGAAGTACAAGATGTGACATTGGTATTGTGTTACTGAAGTACAGGATGTGACATTGGTATTGTGTCACTGAAGTACAGGATGTGACATTGGTATTGTGTCACTGATGTACATGATGTGACATTGGTATTGTGTCACTGAAGTACAGGATGTGACATTGGTATTGTGTCACTGAAGTACAGAATGTGACATTGGTATTGTGTCACTGAAGTACAGGATGTGATATTGGTATTGTGTCACTGAAGTACAGGATGTGACATTGGTATTGTGTCACTGAAGTACAGGATGTGATATTGGTATTGTGTCACTGAAGTACAGGATGTGACATTGGTATTGTGTCACTGAAGTACAGGATGTGACATTGGTATTGTGTCACTGAAGTACAAGATGTGACATTGGTATTGTGTCACTGAAGTACAGGATGTGACATTGGTATTGTGTCACTGAAGTACAGGATGTGACATTGGTAGTGTGTCACTGAAGTACAAGATGTGACATTGGTAGTGTGTCACTGAAAGTACAGGATGTGACATTGGTATTGTGTCACTGAAGTACAAGATGTGACATTGGTAGTGTGTCACTGAAGTACAGGATGTGACATTGGTATTGTGTCACTGAAGTACAAGATGTGACATTGGTATTGTGTCACTGAAGTACAGGATGTGACATTGGTAGTGTGTCACTGAAGTACAGGATGTGACATTGGTATTGTGTTCACTGAAGTACAGGATGTGACATTGGTATTGTGTCACTGAAGTACAGGATGTGACATTGGTATTGTGTTACTGAAGTACAGGATGTGACATTGGTATTGTGTCACTGAAGTACAAGATGTGACATTGGTATTGTGTCACTGAAGTACAGGATGTGACATTGGTATTGTGTCACTGAAGTACAAGATGTGACATTGGTATTGTGTCACTGAAGTACAGGATGTGACATTGGTATTGTGTCACTGAAGTACAGGATGTGACATTGGTATGGTGTTACTGAAGTACAGGATGTGACATTGGTATTGTGTCACTGAAGTACAGGATGTGACATTGGTATTGTGTCACTGAAGTACAGGATGTGACATTGGTATTGTGTCACTGAAGTACAGGATGTGACATTGGTATTGTGTCACTGAAGTACAGGATGTGACATTGGTAGTGTGTCACTGAAGTACAGGATGTGACATTGGTATTGTGTCACTGAAGTACAGGATGTGACATTGGTATTGTGTCACTGAAGTACAGGATGTGACATTGGTATTGTGTCACTGAAGTACAGGATGTGACATTGGTATTGTGTCACTGAAGTACAGGATGTGACATTGGTATTGTGTCACTGAAGTACAGGATGTGACATTGGTAGTGTGTCACTGAAGTACAGGATGTGACATTGGTATTGTGTCACTGAAGTACAGGATGTGACATTGGTAGTGTGTCACTGAAGTACAGGATGTGACATTGGTATTGTGTCACTGAAGTACAGGATGTGACATTGGTATTGTGTCACTGAAGTACAGGATGTGACATTGGTATTGTGTCACTGAAGTACAGGATGTGACATTGGTATTGTGTCACTGAAGTACAGGATGTGACATTGGTATTGTGTCACTGAAGTACAGGATGTGACATTGGTATTGTGTCACTGAAGTACAGGATGTGACATTGGTATTGTGTCACTGAAGTACAGGATGTGACATTGGTATTGTGTCACTGAAGTACAGGATGTGACATTGGTATTGTGTCACTGAAGTACAGGATGTGACATTGGTATTGTGTCACTGAAGTACAGGATGTGACATTGGTATTGTGTCACTGAAGTACAGGATGTGACATTGGTATTGTGTCACTGAAGTACAGGATGTGACATTGGTATTGTGTCACTGAAGTACAGGATGTGACATTGGTATTGTGTCACTGAAGTACAGGATGTGACATTGGTATTGTGTCACTGAAGTACAGGATGTGACATTGGTATTGTGTCACTGAAGTACAGGATGTGACATTGGTATTGTGTCACTGAAGTACAGGATGTGACATTGGTATTGTGTCACTGAAGTACAGGATGTGACATTGGTATTGTGTCACTGAAGTACAGGATGTGACATTGGTATTGTGTCACTGAAGTACAGGATGTGACATTGGTATTGTGTTACTGAAGTACAGGATGTGACATTGGTATTGTGTCACTGAAGTACAGGATGTGACATTGGTATTGTGTTACTGAAGTACAGGATGTGACATTGGTATTGTGTCACTGAAGTACAGGATGTGACATTGGTATTGTGTTCTGAAGTACAGGATGTGACATTGGTAGTGTGTCACTGAAGTACAGGATGTGACATTGGTATTGTGTTACTGAAGTACAGGATGTGACATTGGTATTGTGTCACTGAAGTACAAGATGTGACATTGGTAGTGTGTCACTGAAGTACAGGATGTGACATTGGTATTGTGTCACTGAAGTACAGGATGTGACATTGGTATTGTGTCACTGATGTACAGGATGTGACATTGGTATTGTGTCACTGAAGTACAGGATGTGACATTGGTATTGTGTCACTGAAGTACAGGATGTGACATTGGTAAAGTGTCACTGAAGTACAGGATGTGACATTGGTATTGTGTCACTGAAGTACAGGATGTGACATTGGTATTGTGTCACTGAAGTACAGGATGTGACATTGGTATTGTGTCACTGAAGTACAGGATGTGACATTGGTATTGTGTCACTGAAGTACAGGATGTGACATTGGTATTGTGTCACTGAAGTACAGGATGTGACATTGGTATTGTGTCACTGAAGTACAGGATGTGACATTGGTATTGTGTCACTGAAGTACAGGATGTGACATTGGTATTGTGTCACTGAAGTACAGGATGTGACATTGGTATGGTGTCACTGAAGTACAGGATGTGACATTGGTATTGTGTCACTGAAGTACAGGATGTGACATTGGTATTGTGTCACTGAAGTACAGGATGTGATATTGGTATGGTGTCACTGAAGTACAGGATGTGACATTGGTATTGTGTCACTGAAGTACAAGATGTGACATTGGTATTGTGTCACTGAAGTACAGGATGTGACATTGGTAGTGTGTCACTGAAGTACAAGATGTGACATTGGTATTGTGTCACTGAAGTACAGGATGTGACATTGGTAGTGTGTCACTGAAGTACAGGATGTGACATTGGTATTGTGTCACTGAAGTACAAGATGTGACATTGGTATTGTGTCACTGAAATACAAGATGTGACATTGGTATTGTGTCACTAAAGTACAGGATGTGACATTGGTATTGTGTCACTGAAGTACAAGATGTGACATTGGTAGTGTGTCACTGAAGTACATGATGTGACATTGGTATTGTGTCACTGATGTACAGGATATGACATTGATATGATGTTACTGAAGTACAGGATGTGACATTGATATGATGTTACTGAAGTACGGGATGTGGCAATGGTATGATGTTACTGATGTACAGGATGTGACATTGGTATGGTGTTACTGAAGTACAGGATGTGACCTTGGTATTGTGTTACTGAAGTACGGGATGTGACATTGGTATGGTGTTACTGAAGTACAGGATGTGACATTGGTATTGTGTCACTGAAGTACAGGATGTGACCTTGGTATTGTGTTACTGAAGTACAGGATGTGACCTTGGTATTGTGTTACTGAAGTACAGGATGTGACATTGGTATGGTGTTACTGAAGTACAGGGTGTGACATTGGTATGGTGTTACTGAAGTACAGGATGTGACCTTGGTATTGTGTTACTGAAGTACAGGATGTGACATTGGTATTGTGTCACTGAAGTACAAGATGTGACATTGGTATTGTGTCACTGAAGTACAGGATGTGACATTGGTATGGTGTTACTGAAGTACAGGGTGTGACATTGGTATTGTGTCACTGAAGTACAGGATGTGACCTTGGTATTGTGTTACTGAAGTACAGGATGTGACATTGGTATGGTGTTACTGAAGTACAGGGTGTGACATTGGTATGGTGTTACTGAAGTACAGGATGTGACCTTGGTATTGTGTTACTGAAGTACAGGATGTGACATTGGTATTGTGTCACTGAAGTACAGGATGTGACATTGGTATGGTGTTACTGAAGTACAGGATGTGACCTTGGTATTGTGTTACTGAAGTACAGGATGTGACATTGGTATTGTGTCACTGAAGTACAAGATGTGACATTGGTATTGTGTCACTGAAGTACAGGATGTGACATTGGTATGGTGTTACTGAAGTACAGGGTGTGACATTGGTATTGTGTCACTGAAGTACAGGATGTGACATTGGTATGGTGTCACTGATGTACAGGATGTGACATTGGTATTGTGTTACTGAAGTACAGGATGTGACATTGGTATTGTGTCACTGAAATACAAGATGTGACATTGGTATTGTGTTACTGAAGTACAGGATGTGACATTGGTAGTGTGTCACTGAAGTACAGGGTGTGACATTGGTAGTGTGTCACTGAAGTACAGGATGTGACATTGGTAGTGTGTCACTGAAGTACAGGATGTGACATTGGTATGGTGTCACTGAAGTACAGGATGTGACATTGGTATTGTGTTACTGAAGTACAGGATGTGACATTGGTATTGTGTTACTGAAGTACAGGATGTGACATTGGTATTGTGTCACTGAAGTACAGGATGTGACATTGTCATTGTGTCACTGAAGTACATGATGTGACATTGGTATTGTGTCACTGAAGTACAGGATGTGACATTTGTAGTGTGTCACTGAAGTACAGGATGTGACATTGGTATTGTGTCACTGAAGTACAGGATGTGACATTGGTATTGTGTCACTGAAGTACAGGATGTGACATTGGTATTGTGTCACTGAAGTACAGGATGTGACATTGTCATTGTGTCACTGAAGTACAAGATGTGACATTGGTAGTGTGTCACTGAAGTACATGATGTGACATTGGTATTGTGTCACTGATGTACAGGATATGACATTGGTATTGTGTCACTGATGTACAGGATGTGACATTGGTATGGTGTCACTGAAGTACAGGATGTGACATTGGTATTGTGTCACTGAAGTACAAGATGTGACATTGGTAGTGTGTCACTGAAGTACAGGATGTGACATTGGTAAAGTGTCACTGAAATACAAGATATGACATTGGTATTGTGTCACTGAAGTACAGGATGTGACATTGTAGTGTGTCACTGAAGTACAAGATGTGACATTGGTATTGTGTCACTGAAGTACGTGATGTGACATTGGTATTGTGTCACTGAAGTACAGGATGTGACATTGGTATTGTGTCACTGAAGTACAGGATGTGACATTGGTATTGTGTCACTGAAGTACAGGATGTGACATTTGTAGTGTGTCACTGAAGTACATGATGTGACATTGGTATTGTGTCACTGAAGTACAGGATGTGACATTGGTATTGTGTCACTGAAGTACAGGATGTGAAATTGGTATTGTGTCACTGATGTACAGGGTGTGACATTGGTATTGTGTCACTGAAGTACAGGATGTGACATTGGTATTGTGTCACTGAAGTACAGGATGTGACATTTGTAGTGTGTCACTGAAGTACATGATGTGACATTGGTATTGTGTCACTGAAGTACATGATGTGACATTTGTATTGTGTCACTGAAGTACATGATGTGACATTGGTATTGTGTCACTGAAGTACAAGATGTGACATTGGTATTGTGTCACTGAAGTACATGATGTGACATTGGTATTGTGTCACTGAAGTACAGGATGTGAAATTGGTATTGTGTCACTGATGTACAGGATGTGACATTGGTAAAGTGTCACTGAAGTACAAGATGTGACATTGGTATGGTGTTACTGAAGTACGGGATGTGACATTGGTATGGTGTTACTGAAGTACAGGATGTGAAATTGTTATTGTGTCACTGAAGTACAGGATGTGACATTGGTAGTGTGTCACTGAAGTACATGATGTGACATTGGTATTGTGTCACTGAAGTACAGGATGTGACATTGGTAGTGTGTCACTGAAGTACATGATGTGACATTGGTATTGTGTCACTGAAGTACATGATGTGACATTGGTATTGTGTCACTGAAGTACATGATGTGACATTGGTATTGTGTCACTGAAGTACAGGATGTGACATTTGTAGTGTGCCACTGAAGTACAAGATGTGACATTGGTATTGTGTCACTGAAGTACAGGATGTGACATTGGTATTGTGTCACTGATGTACAGGATGTGACCTTGGTAGTGTGTCACTGAAGTACAGGATGTGACATTGGTATTGTGTCACTGAAGTACAAGATGTGACATTGGTAGTGTGTCACTGAAGTACAAGATGTGACATTGGTAGTGTGTTACTGAAGTACAAGATGTGACATTGGTATTGTGTCACTGAAGTACAGGATGTGACATTGATATGGTGTCACTGAAGTACAGGATGTGACATTGGTATGGTGTTACTGAAGTACAGGATGTGACATTGGTATTGTGTCACTGAAGTACAAGATGTGACATTGGTATTGTGTCACTGAAGTACAAGATGTGACATTGGTATGGTGTCACTGAAGTACATGATGTGACATTGTTATGGTGTCCATCCTAAACGTGACATGCATGTGTGTATGGTGTGTTTACCCCGATATCAATATTGTCTGTGATAATGGTGATAGTCCTTCATGATATTGTTTGGTTCTATGTCGAACGTGATGATACCCATCATGATTGATTTGAAAAAGAGTTTGTCCAGCCCACCAAGGTAACAAATAATGTGTTTGAAAAAGATGTCTGGGCTGCTCAAATAGCTCTTCTTCGCCTGTATGAAGGTTTAACTTTAACTTATTTTTGAATTTTGAATTTCAAGAGATGAAGATTGATGTCTCTTAACATCAGAAAGTGCTGAATGAATTCAAATTCCACAAATAGGGTCGCATTGGATTGGTTTAATAAAAACTAAACAGGGAAATATATCCGTCATAAATGAATATTTACATTTTCTCCGCATTTTCCCATTGGCACAATGATAAGATACATTGAAAAACGGGAGTTTTGTGTTGGTTCATTTTTTTTCAAAGTAAGACAGTGTAAATATAAGTATTGAACAGTGGTTTTAATGTTGTTATAGTCGATGTGAGAGCAAGATGTATGATGGGCAGATGCAGCACGGGAACCCTAACTGTTAATTGCTTTAATGTTATACATTTCTGACAAAATAAACAAACCTAATTTAGTTTGGTTTAGTTTAGTTTAACGTCCTATCAACAGCCATGGCCAGGTCTCCCCTGTGTGTGAGATGGTTGAGTTTGTGTGTATATTGGGAGGCTGTGGTATATTTGTTTGTCGCTTTGTGATACCGCGAAACTGATGCGAACTTTATAGTGCTATCACAATTAAGCATACTGCCGAAGACATCCAGCAGGACACCTCACCGTGTCACATTTATACAGACAGCAGGCGAACCAGTCGTCCCATTCCCAAAATGCTGAGCGCTAAGCAGTACCAAAAATTCGGGTAGAAACTAAAGCTTTCCTCATAGAGGCGAACGCTCAGCTAATGGCAAAATGTTAGGTAGTCGGAATAAAGACATTTGTAATAAGAAAGATTTTTAGAAAGTAGTCGCCCCTTACGATCATGCAATGGAACGAACAGGTACAATTCGTATATACCTGGTATCTTATCATATTAATGGCCGTAGGTTCATTTTGACCCTAGTTGTTAATACCGATTCGATCACAAAATGGCTGCCAGTGGTCATTTTGATTTTTGACGGTTGAAGTTATCTTTATTCCCTATAGAGAGTGCTTCATGGATTTTTCTCAGATTTCCCATGTAAGTTCTTGGCCCCAAGGCTCTAAGATTCCTCTGGGATCTCTTGATTTCTAATTGGTCATTCAGAGTTGCCGGGCGCCATTTTAAATATCAATAGTTTTAACAAAAATTACATCCTCCGGTTTTACCGTAACGTAAACATAATCCGGTTTTCACAATCCATTTGTCCCTTATCGAAAACCAACCCCTGTTTTAACAAACCATTGTACCGTAATCATACCCCAGTTTTAATATTCCTTGGTGTCGTACCGTAATCATACCCCAGTTTTAATATTCCGTGTGTTATATTGTTATCTTACCCAGGTTTTAATATTCCATGGTGCTGTACTGTAATCTTACCCGAGTTTTGATATCCCGTGGAGCTATTCCTTAATCTTAGCCCAGTTTTAACAATTCGTGGTTTCATATTGTAAACTATCTCCTATTCATCAATCGGTTGTGTCGTACCGTAATCTAACTCCTATTTAAAAATCAGTTGTACCGTTCCCTAAACTAACCCCTATTTAACAATCAGTTGTACCGTTCCCTAAACTAACCCCTATTTAACAATCGGTTGTGCCGTACTAAATCATCTCCTTCATTGACAACTTTTAAGAAAACTATATCCAGATCTTCTGAAGATAAATATTCACCTATTTTTAATCTTAGTGACAGAAAGACTAATATTATATATACTAAATTACGACAGAGATGTAGTCAATTGAATTATGATTTGTTCCGTGCAAACCGCATAAACAGTCCATATTGGCAGCAGTGGACGTCGTTTTGATAGTGTCTATGATTTTTCTTTGAATGTGATAATTATGTAAATTGCAGGGATGTTTTATTTGATAATTTAAGACACTTGAATATAAATATAACTTTAAATGTTTTACTGTATGGCAATAAAATGTATGCTGAAAATATAAGCTAAAGTATTTGCATACACGTGCATCATTATATCAAGTCCAGCAAAAGATTTTCAGATACGTGGATGCATATTTAAAAACCTATAGATATAAATAAAATGTGTTGTTATGTTAGTTTATTTATATTGTCTAGGCTATTGCATGGTGTATTGTTTAATTGTATATTGGGAAAGGGCTTTTATAAGTTGTAAAAACTTGTGCCCGATCCTTTTGTTCAAATAACAATGAAATAAGTTTAAACAAACAATAAAGAGTTTACAAACTGACGATAAAAGAGTGAAATAACAACGTTTACCACGCTTAACTCTTTTGAGTGTAAAACAGAAGCTGTGGCGGCTGATAAGGGCCATGTTTGCAAAAGGGCGAAACAATGATTTGCTGTAATAAAACGTTTTTTGTTTTCTTATTTTATGTGCCGTTTAACATTTGATTCAGACATATTTTATTGTCAAAACGTACAAAAGGATTGGGCACAAGTTTTTGCAACTTATCAACGCCGTTTCCAAAAACAAATACAAAATTACAATATTTGACAAAATAGAGAGTAGAGGTCACCAATTCAATATCTTGTAACATTGTTCTCCGATTTGTCAAAAGGCAGGAAGTACAGAACAAACAAATATCATGCATTTTGGAATCTATTGCTTGTTTTTATAAACTTGTGCACATTTCTGAATATGATTAAATTAGTGTCTACTGGCAGATGAACATTTCCATATAGGAGTAACTGTAGGTTCACAGCTGCATTGATATCTACATTTTAACATAAATAGCCCTAGTCCGTCCCCATACGGAGTGAAACGTCTAATTAGATGCTATCATGGTCCTATAACACACATTGCTATTGCTGACAAACTAACAGGAAATCATTTGGGTTGACGAAGATATGTTACAGTGTACTATGAGATTGTAAATAGGTAATATTAACATTCAGTATGCTCGAAAGCATTGGCGAAAATTGTACTCATTTTCCATCTTCATCACATTATGTAGTAATGCCGGTGACCGCATTACTACGGGTAGTACTCTCCGCCGTCAAGTCGTCGGATTTTTCTTTCTTCGTGTGTTCTTTTAAATAAACATGTTATATATGTACATATATATAAAGTTGTTACGGTCTCCTAAATGTTCAAAACGTAAAAATCACTCCAAAAATTTCACAGAATAAATGTTGTAGATGGAACTACATTTTGTTTGTGTTGTTGTTGTGACGGTTGTTTACACCGTGCCAAGAACTGTCTCACATCTTCCCGCGAAAACGACTGTTCTATCTCCGACATCATTGCCAGGTGAAAACATGAACAAATGCATTTGTATTACTATTGTATCCTTTAACAGATAAAATCAAAATTAATCGTAACGAAAAATTAAAAATAAGGAATGAATTTTATAGCGATTCATGGAATATGTCCAGAAGCCAATGTTGTATGGCAAGCCAAGTTGTCATTTATACACGGAGCAACGTTGATCCAGGATTCAACCAAATTGTATATCTTATATAATTCATATATAAGATATAAGATTTTATATAATTCATATATAAGATATCTTATAAACTTTTCTTTATAAGATATCTCAAAAAAGATATAAAATATCTTATATAATAAATCTAATAAAAGATATAAGATATCTAATAAAGAAAATTAAATAAGATATCTTATGAGATATCTTATATATTATATGAGATATCTTGCAAAGGAAATTATATAAGATATCTTATATAATACGTTCATAAGATATCTTATAAAGAACGAGGTTTGAATTTGAGATAATGAACTTTCTTCCACTCGATGAAGGAGCCGAGATGAAGCTGAAACTACATATATAATGGTTTGAAACAGATTTATAATTGCCATATATTCATGTCTGCTCGACCACGACATCTGCTCCGTGCCTAGGCGATCGTGGTCGCGACAGAGGGTTAACGTTGATTGTGTATTTTCTGCGTGCCTTCCAACAAAAAGGAAGTTACCTTACAGAGGGAGCAGTCGTTCCCAAACTTTTAGGTTTTGCCGGTCTCACGAGAGTCTCGTTCTTTATAAGATATCTTATAAACTTTTCTTTATAAGATATCTTATATATTATATAAGATATCTTATAAAGAAAAGTTTATAAGATATCTTATAAACTTTAAATAAGATATCTTATAAACATATAAGATATCTCATAAACGTATAAGATATATAATAAACATACATGTATAAGATATCTTATATAATATAGTATCTTATATAATTTGGTAAAATCCTGGATCAACGTTGCTCCGTGAATAAATGGCAACTTGGCTTGCCATACTATATTATATATCATGTTGTTATAACCTCATGAATGTTGGAAAAAAATAAGTTTCATTTCTTCAATGAAATATGCAATGGCATGTCAGGGGTTGTATTCATGAAACCGTACACCTGCCTAAATACATTTAGTGAAAAAGTCTAATATCTGAATTAGTACTAACTTTTCAATTATATGAAGGAATTTCAAAAAGACTTCGGGGGGTGTATCAGTTTCAATAACCGGGTTGTTCTTTTCAAACTGGCATTTTATGATTCAAGCGAGTTTAAAGAAAATTGGGTTGAGCATATATTTCGTGTTTGAGGATGAGGACGGTTTCATGAATACGGACCAAGGACTCCGCCTTTGGATCTCCAAACTCTGGACTGACGCTCTAATCCTTTGAGGTCTCTGGCCACGGACTTACGCCCAGTCCCTTCTGCTACACTTCACACTCCTTCATCAGAATTCTTGACCTTGAAGGCACAAGAGACTGTACCACCTTCTGGGCGCCTACCGTAGTAATACAGGAACAATGTGACAATCAGACAGGTAATCCAACCTGGACCACTTAACTCTAGACGGATGCTCTAACCATTTGAGCTAGCTTGTCAGCCCCAGTTTCATCAACATTCCAAACTTTAGTACATTATTAATGTTAAAGAGTATCAATATTAAAACATTAGACTTTATGAATTAAGAGTACTTTTTCGTTGAAACCAATAATACTTCCCCATGAATTTCTTTAAGAAATCGGCGACCCCCCCCCGACATCTCCTTTATGACAGATACACCAGTATAATTGTACGTAATATACAATGCATTTACATAATGTTTTTATAATTTAAAACACCATAATCTTGTATTTACTTGCGAATTTGTGAAAGGCCACTAAGATCGGTCATAGGGTGGTTTATCCTGATTGTAGCAGAAAAATAAATATTTTGTAGGTCCTGCTTCCAGGATTAAAACCACAAAACAAGCGTGGTTACAACTGAACCACCAAGCTGTCATGTATATCATATACGGGCATCGAATAGTTCGATTTCGTATCGTAACAATTAGGAAATAGAATATTCTTAGTGATATCGCAATAATGTAAGCCATTTAACATCGAAACATCTGGAGCATGTAAAATACCGTACTTATAGGTTGGGGATGCGTGGAGGTTACTGTCAAGTGATGGAAAATTAACTTATCATACAATTAATATAAGTTATAAGCTGTCCCTGTTGGTTACGTTGTATGTAAGGATCGAGAAAAGCGGCTTTTTGTGAGGAGTATGCTGACAAGTTTACTTTACTGTTCTATGTCGCGTCAATATAGTACATTGTACGTTATAACGTGTAAAAGGTATAGCCTTTCTCTAACCCTGATACCAGACTTAAACATTCTCGGAAAGATTAATCTGCCAGAGTGTCCATTTCTGCTGTCGGGCCAGAACGAAATCAGCAAAAACATTAACACTAACCATAACTTAACACTTTCCCATGCCGTCTCATTTCCAATGATTTCCTTGGATGTATCTGCTGGAAAGTACCCGACACGTGGCAAGTTATTCAATACGCATTTGCTATCATTCATTTGAATGTTGCAATTCGCCCTGGAGTAATAATGTATTTCAGAAGATCAGTAATGAGGTATATTTCAAGTCCATGTCATATGCCTGCATTAACAATAATGCAGTGTTTTAATGTCATCTTGATTGGATCTAAATGATTTTTTTGTTCAGTCTATTTCTGCTGTTAACGTCGGCACCTTATAAAATGCATTATCATATGTTAAGACATACATAATACATGTCATTAGTATACCGATTAAATGTAAACGAAATCGATGGGAATCAAATTATCTCATTAGTTAATGATCGCAAGCAGGACAATCCGCATTGTGGAAAGAGTTACTCCCCTTCCAACGTACAGTTCAAACAGTCAAAGTGTTGGTGCAATCGGGAACCGTCGGCACTTTCCGTAAACGAGTAGTTTCTCGTTTACGGAAAGTGCCGACGGTTCCCGATTGAGTGTTAGTGTTGGATTGTAATATCCTATATAGTGGTACTAGTTATTCGGTATAAAGATTTTTAAGATGCCGATAAAAAAAAATTCTTCGGATAAGTGGATAGTTATCGGCAGCATTGGGAAGTATACGGGCAAATCGTATCGCACGAAACTCGAACTAGGACTTGTAGAAGGGATAGATTTTGGGTTGACATAACTACAAATTGTACATGGTGAGAAAATTAAATGATTGATTTAGAATTTAAACCATATATAATACGTGCCCATTAATCGTACCACTCTCAGCGACAAAAACAGAAATTAAACTTTTTATGTATATTTTCTTCATAAAATTGGAGTGAAGAATATTATAAAATTGATGTTAAGAGGACATATATAATGAAAAAAAAAAGCAAAACTGTTGAGGCTGGTCGTCGAATTTCGGGCCTAAACAGCTTGTTTTCTGTTGAGTGAAACACATAGCTTTATTAGGAGTCACTGGTGTGAGCGCCTCCAGCCTTATGCGAGGGTGTACTACGTGTCATCATGTTATAGCTCCGGTCTCTGATCTATTGTTCCGCTGTCGTAGGCAGCCCAAGATTATCATTCATATTTTTGACAGGTGCGAGTAAATGAGAGTTATCTCCCTTGCCAAATTTTCAATGCAAGAGGCGCTTATTGATCATTTCCGGTTTAAAACCAAAGATGTTGTGGACGGTGCTACTGATTTCGCTGGTTTTTACAGCAGAATGCGTTAATTGGAAACCAAGATTTGAATACAAATTTAGTTTTAAAGGACCACACTTGGTGCAAAGTGATAAAAGTGTGCCATTCTGGGAGTATTCCGGTGGTAAGTCGTAAAACATTGAGATCGCCATCAGCTGTGTTTTGGTTGAGAGTTTGGTACACGTGTAAAGCTGGTGTTGAACGTTACCGGCGAACATATGGAAGCGTTAGAATTGCTGTTTTAGCATACTTTTATGTCAGATCATCATTGTGAGATTTAACAGAATACAATAGAGTTTTAATATAAATCTTATTTCTTTTTAATTAAAATTTCATTTTACTTATTTATTAGTTTATAAATATCGTACTGTACAGACGTCTGAAACAAAACAACTGGTAGATCAAAAGGTTTTAGCTTTTATAGTGAGTTTTATGATCCTAGATTCTAAGGGATCAATACAGCTTTATCATAAAAGATGCACCGTTTAACAGTTTTATTGTTGTCATCACTACCCAACTAGGATGCAAATTTTACAGTATGGTGATGATGTTATGTTTACTTCCCTATATAGGATTTATATGAAAACATTAATTATTTTTTCAAACAAATCAAATATGCTTTTATGTGTGATTTCGTTTATTTTAACCTATTTTGCACGTATTTCTCTGGTTTTTATTGGGGGTCTCTTTGGTTCATTTTTAAAGAAAAATATTGAGGATTGGTCTATTCAGGAAATATTATGGAGGAAATTGAAAATTTTGAAGAAAAAACAAGCACTCAAATATGAAATATTGGTAATGTGGCCCATTCATTATTGACCCAGAAAGTGCTTTGGAAGATTAAAGAGCCATGAACAAATAAATATTTTTATGTGTAAATTTAGGAACATATGTTTGCTTGTTACGTATTTACTCTCTCAGCTCTGATAATATATATAATCTCATTCAGATTAACTTTAATTTTTTCAACAGTGTCCGTAGTCATAATTTGATGATATCAGATTGACATTAGATATTCACAAACACGCCCCAAGCATTCATTCTAAAATTTATCATCTGAATCGATATCTTTGGGTAGCAATGGTCATCATAGACAGAAACTTTTTTTTTTCTAATTTGTGATAATATGTACCCAGCTTCCTGTGAAATAATTTAATGAAATAAGTACTCGGATAGAATAGATATTTTTGTAGATGTTTATTTTGATGTTTTTCATTGTTTCATATTGAAATGAATAGCCAGTAAATAAACCATTGCTAATTATTTATTTTCCTATGAGACACAATAGGATATGTCCTATTACATATCAAATTGAAAGTCATTATGCCATACATAGGGTGATGAGTTAAGCCTGAAGCTTATAAATGTTTTCCTTAAGGGTGTTAATCTATATTGTGCTTGACATGTTATGTAATCCCCTAGCTTTATCACTGGTAGATAAGTATAAGCCTTAAGCCTATAAATATTCAACAATACCAGCATTGACTGTATTGCATTATCATATTGATCAAGTCATATATATACATGCTATTATTCCTGATGAATTTGATTGGTTCTGATGGTTATTATATCATTTAATTTTCACTGGGTGTTTTTTTTCAACATCTCGGAAAAGAAACTGCTTCTTAGTTTGATACTTGATAGCTCAAATTCCTGATCTCTTTAATTATCATAAATACAAAGTGTATGTATTAATGTACTGCATGCATATGGCTTTCAAATTAATGTCTGTATAATTTCCCTAAATGAACTGTACTATATGTCACAATAAAGCATGAGTTGGCCAGACTTTTCTTCAGTTAATTATTATGGGGACCATTAACGAATTTACCCTGTACATGTATATATGTAGCAATACTAGAAGTCAAATCACAAATCCAACATGGAAGCAGAAGAGTTGAGACTAAATCTAGGCATTCACAAACATACTTTTCAAGGGTCAAATTAAGGAATAGCTGTAGTATTAATAAATTACAAAATTTCAGTTATGAAAACTAAAATTAAGAATTGACATGTAAACACTTGAGGTTTATAATTAAATGTACATTATATATATCTGTTGTATGTTATACATTTAACAGGGCTCTTAAAATGTATATATCCCTTGAGTTTTAGCTGTTGTGTACGTAACATGGAGCATTTGTTGTGCATAAACTTTCATTGTTTTCATGCATATGGTTGCTCTGGAACAACAAATATGAATATAGCAAATGTTGTATGGTTTATTATTACATGAGTTACGTCATGAAAATTGTACCCATGAAATAATCTGAATGATCTAGATCTGGTCCATGAAAGAAAGTACTCACAAACATTTCATATCATATTGTATATATATATCAGATTGGTATTTCTTAAAAATCTGAAGTGTCAAAATTAAACAGATGTTCAATTGAATTTGACATGTCCCAATCCATTTCAAATATCCTTTTGTAGTGTGTAGCATACTTTCAAAGGTCTGTTGATAATAACTGGATATGTAATTTACCTCTCATCCGATCATGTGGTTTAATTTCTTACAGATGCAATTGCAAGTGATGAGAACATAAGAATTACACCTTCCTTGAGAAGCAAAAAAGGTAAGTTTGTTAAAAAAAAATGGCCTGTAATATAATATCACTGGTTTCATAAATACACTTTACATAACTTACGAAATACAATAAAGAGTATATTGGATTTCCCTGTTCATAATGTTTATTTGGTAAGGTTTACAAGAGCTGGTTAATAAAGATACACACTTCTAAAATTTAGTGATTCATAAATGCATTATCAACACAAATTAAATTGTTGAAGTGTTTACTTGTAAGATTTATTTGTTTAGTAGTATTGTGATTATCTCCCCTTACTGAAGTGTGTTTATTTGAAATTCAAATGTGAAGATTAATTTGTTCCAATGTAAAAACTAAGATCATGCAGTCTCATGATGTTCCTGACAATTTATGTTTTACTATTTTGTAGGACAAGTATGGGCCAAATACCCAACCACATTCCCAATGTGGTCTATAGAAATGGTTTTCAAGGTCTCCGGGAGAGGTCGTGTAGGTGCCGATGGAATGGTAAGACATCACTGTATTGTAGTTCTTACTGTATAATTATCCTGTGATTAAGCCCCTTTCCTTAGAGTAAATGTTAAATGTTTAAGTTTGGATAGGGCTTACTTGTGAACCACTGGGATCACTATTATAAATCAAATTTCTACAGCTTATTTCCATCTAGGGTTATTTGTGGATAGAAACTACATATATTAAACTCTTATTATGGTAATCAGTTATTGAACAACTTAATTCCAGGTGATGGTAATTTACTTACCGTATTTATTCTAATAAACGCCCCCACCCTAATAAACGCCCCCCCACCCTTTTTTTGGAAAGAAAAATTCCTCAATTCGAGAAAAAGAACTTACCGTGGCACAGTTATATATCCATCCACATGTGTCCAGAGGTAATTATTTAAAGGATATCCAACATAAAACTAACACAAACCACAAAACAAGTTTGTCACTTAGTTTTACAATGTTTTGGGATACATATACACATGTTTCAATGTGTGAAATGGGTACATACAACAGATCTCACAACTTACCGACTCTGAAATTTTAATCTCCATTAAACGCCCCCCCCCCCCCCTTCGAAAAATTTCACGCCCCCGGGGCGTTTGTTAGAATAAATACGGTACTTAAAAGATCCTGATACAGAACAATGATGACTAAACATAATTTATATGTTTCCATTACAGGCCATGTGGTTTACAGAACAGCGAGGAATTGAGGGGCCAGTGTTTGGAAGTAACGACCAATGGAAGGGACTGTCAATCTTCCTTGACTCTTTTGACAATGATGGACAGGTAAATTCACTATACACTTGAGTTTGTCTTTTCTCCGGGCAACTTTACACTCTGTTCAATGACCACCTGCTGAATATAGTACTTCTAATATTGTAAAAATTACTATTTTATTTATCTGTCAAAGAAACTATCAAAACAGTCTAATAATCACCCTACCATGAGTTTGAAAGTAAATGTCATTTTAAGGCCCTTTCAATGGATTTCAGCATGTAGCATCTGGTCAATACATGTACATGAGTCTTGAGAACTAAATACAGGTATAATTAGTATCAATTAAAGATGTTTTTGTCTATGGGTTGAGGAATTGAGTTGGTTTTGGGACAAATTCAGTCAATTGTCTGATCTCAAGCATAGAGATAGATATAGAATATTTTGTTAAAGACAGCTGATTGCAATGAGTTTGGAGTGTTTCTTATATATCCTATATATGTGTTTATTTTCTTTTGATATGTGACTTACTTTAGCTACATAATCTACATATATATGTACTATTAAGTAGATTATGTAGCTAAAGTAAGACACATTTTGCTTTGGTGAGAGATCTAGACCTTATTGCTTGGAGTATCAAAATAATGTGATATTAGTTGGTTCAGTTTCACAAAGCTCTTCCTCTAAGATTTAAATGAGGATGAAATGTTACCTTTTGTAAAACTTTGTTATGTGTTTGTGTTATCAGCACAATAATCCCTATGTGATGGCCATGGTTAACGATGGAACCAAAGTCTACGACCATCAAAGGTAAGTGTTTCTCCTGATGACATGGTGCTGTGACACACCTTTCTCCCTATTTTAGATATCCTGTCCATCACACTTGAAATGTCTTTTTCTTTTCTTAAATGTCCATTTGCCCCATTTGAAATGTCATTTTCCCTTTTTGAGATGTCATTTTGTGGACTTAAAATGTCCATTTCCCCATTTGAAACATCCTTTTCCCCTTTCGAAATATCCTTATTATATATAAACAGTATGAAAATTTAAAAAAAACATTTATGCGTTACCAGCATCTGTATTTAATGAAAACATAACATACATTGACTTTAATTTAGATTCACCACATTATATCTAGACGGTGTTCTATTCCATGTTAAAATATTGTTTGATTTTGATAGCTTCCAAACTTTATTTTTGATATTTTTGATTCTGCTCAAAAGTGATAAAAGGTCTGATAAATCCAGTATTTCCCAGTCAGAGCAGGTCACTATTTATGACTAATAGCAGGCAGACCTGACAAAATGAGCCAAGTTGGTAACACTATTTAGTAAGGTTTTAAACAGTTTTCATATTGTTTCAGTGATGGTCTACAGCAGCAGACCGGAGGATGTCTCCGAGACTTCCGAAACAAGCCGTACCCAGTCCGCATCAAAGTGGAGTACTACAACAATATCCTCACAGTGAGTTTCACCTGTCTTAAATGACATCACATTGTCACCTGTCTTATGTGACATCACAATAAATGCTGCCTGTTTTTTTGACATCATAGTAAGTGTTGCATGGCTTACATGATGGGACATCACAGTTAGAGTCACCTGTATTTAGTGACATCACAGTAAGTGTCACTTGTCACATGACATCATAATAAATGCTGTCTGTCTTACGTGACATCATGGTAAGTGTCACCTGTGTTGAGTGACATCACAGTAAGTGTCACCTGTGTTGAGTGACATCACAGTAAGTGTCACCTGTGTTGAGTGACATCACAGTAAGTGTCACCTGTGTTGAGTGACATCACAGTAAGTGTCACCTGTGTTGAGTGACATCACAGTAAGTGTCACCTGTCCTTAATGACATCATTGTAAGATTTCAATGTCACAGAAGCTTGTGCATTGCTGTAAACATTGGGTGTAGTCTTGTCAAACTTGCATTTCCTGTTTTAGCATCACCACAGTTCAATGCTCTTCTTGGAAAAGCAGAATTTTTTTGGATCAAATTCACATGTTATAAACTTTGAATACATGACCTAGGTTCCCATGAATAACAGCATACTTTTTTTTGATATTATACTCGAATCCTATGCATTTTTGTATAGATATCTATCTCTAATTTTCTAAAAAGTTAAATGTTAAAAGTCCAATATTCGTGTCACTCCTTAAAATATGTTTTACTTAAAACCTGAATCTACATCCACTTTTTGACTTGAGCAGAAACATCCTTCTAAATGGAAATTTGAAAATTATCTGGTATTTTTAAAAAAAACAACTGTTACTGTTCTAGGTTTTCTTCAACAATGGACTTACCAGTAACAAAGACGACTTTGAGTTGTGTCTGAGACAGGAGAACGTCATCCTTCCATCATCAGGATATTTTGGAATCTCGGCAGCTACTGGAGGACTGGCTGGTAAGATTTCTTCAATTTAGGTTGAGAAGCAGTGTTCCTAGAAACTCCTTAAAGGGGAATTTTCTCTCCCAAACAGATGTTTGCACCAGCAATTTTCTAAGACTGTTCTATATAAAGTATTTGAAAGAGAGTACTGAACATTTAAAAAAAAAATGTATCCTCAAATCTGAAATTCAGTTGACTATTGTTTCCACATTAAGAACCCCCATGTGCTTAACTTAAGCTTAAGATTTGTTCCCTAAATTCAATGATGGTTTTTTAACGGAAAAAAACAAATTGGGAACAGCAACAAATGTTATTTCTTTGCAGTGTTAAGCACACCTCCAGATTTTGTTTTGAAGTTTTTATTTTGGCCTTCTAAACAGTTACTTTTCTACATAAATATGCAAGTTTTTTTAAGACCTACCGTCATTGACTCTCTTAGATCATTTGACAGGATGTTTTTGTTTTGTTTTTAGATGACCACGATGTGTTGGCTTTCCTTACTCACTCCCTGATTGACACAGATAAACAGGTATTTTTCAAGCTCATACCACTCAGAAATCATTTTACATGTTTTTTTAACATTAAGAATTTATAGGTGTTGAAATTGATAGCCACATTAATATTAACAAATTATCTCCCTTCTTTATATTCATATGTTTTAGTCAATACAATGGTTGCTTGTTTTAATTCTGTCTTTTCTTGTTCACAGCCTGACATGCAGCAAGTTCCTGATCAGGAAAAACAAAAATATGAGAAAGAATTTGATGATTACTATCAGCAACTTGAAAAACAAAAACAAGAGTAAGTTTTATACAGTGGACTCTCGATAATCCGAACACCTTCGTTCCCAGCCCAAACCGTCCAGATAACAAGTTTTCCGGACTGCCGAATTTTGTCTACCAGGTCAAAAAAAATTGTCGTGTAAGAGTTATCTCCCTTGATTATATACAATCCGGGACGTTTCATAAACACGTCTAATTGTCAGTCTTTTTAACAATAAATATACTTATGTTTCTGATATGATTTCTTGTTTTGTTTTATTTTGTAGAAACTGAAAAATAAACTGTTTTTAAAAGAACATGTAACGCTATGTACAATGTACGTTTTTCACGTAAATTAGAAACCTGAAATGAAAGACCTGCGGTCTGTACAACTTACCATCAGTCCACCAGCGAGAACTACCCAAGCTATCCGATAATTATTAAACCCGTATTCACTTAACAATGTGATGCTTAATTAAGTAGATCAGAGGTATCAGAACAACTAATTTATGATCACTACGCATGCTTAATACGTAAATTTGTATGTAATTAATAACATGCATCTTTCAATTATTGAGTTTTCGTTTCACGTAACGGTGTTCCAAGCTAAAATTTGAGCAAACAAAAAATGTGCAGTATTACAATGTAAACAGTATCCTAGGTAATATTTGATTTACATAAAAAATACTCAACCCTCTGAGTAGAGGGTTGATCTGATATTCAAGGAAAATAACCCTTTCATTTCAAAGACATTTTATTTCTGAAATATCTGTTCTGGTACAATGGTACCGTCTATAGATAGGACTGTCTGATCACCAGCTATATTTCTAATCATCATCTATTTCTCTCTTATTTTCTGCTTCTTCTTCACAGATTCCAGCAGCAACATCCAGACCGTGTCAGCCCAGATCTGGACATGCCAGGCATGGTATGTCATTAACCTCCCTATTTTCCTGGCCATTTTGTTAAAATTGCCTCCTAGGGAAACATGTGCAGCAAAAGTTTAAAATTAGAAGGAAAATTACTTGATTTTAAGTCCTCACATAAAAGACAGGATTTGATTTAAAGATTTTTTGAATATTGATAATTTCTTAATTGAAAAAATAAGACAGCATGAACAATTTTGAGTAGTGCCTGTTTTCGGATCTTGAATGTGGTCAGGAAAAAAAATACTTAACCTTGTTCTCATACACAGTCAAACATAGGTAATGATACAGTAAATATATATATAGGTGGATTGAAGAGTCATGAATCTGTCAATCTGTATCTGTCATTTTTTTGAGACTAGGTATAATAGGGTCAAACACCTGTGACTAGGCTATAACATCATTATGGGGCTAATTAATGATGGTTCGGGAATCAAGGTTATTCGAAATATCATTTTTAGTGCTTACTACATTGTGTGATAAACAGGAATATGTTAAAATTAGGCATTATTAGATTAATTTTTTTCATGATAATAGAGGAAGGTTCCAAAATAGATATGTTTTAATTTCAACATTAAACATTTTCCAGCAATGTATCATTTTTTTTCAATATAATCTAAATAAAAAAGATAACAGAAATTTTGTGATGTTGCATAATTATTGATTTTTATTTTCCAGTTCGAATCTCAGGGTGAACAAGAACTTAAGATGATATTTGAAGGACAGAACGAGATGCATAACTCTCTGAAAATGTTAAATAGAAAACTGGACGAGTTGTTAGGCAGACAGGAAATGGTCTTATCCAAAATCGGTCAGCTACCCAGTGGTCAAGTTCAGGGTGGAGGTCAGCAACAGGTAAGTACAAGTCCAGCGGTCACTACCCTATTTCTGTTCCTAAAAATGTCAGATTTAGGAAGTCCAATTTCATGTTTGAAACCAGTTATAGTAATCGATATTGAATAGTCTCTATGATTTGTAAATTACTATTTATTTTTTTAAAGCTGTCAAATATATGTAGGGACATCTTCCCTTTAAGGTTTGTCAAACAGAGACAAAGAAAGTGAAGTGATTTAATTCAAACAGTACCCTATTAAGTCAGATGCACCCACAATTCATAGCATTTCGTTGTTTCTGGAGTCCTCCCATGAGATATATATTTTTTTTATTTGAATAGCCCTTAGTGTCCCCATCGGGAGTGGAGGATTGCCATAAACACCTTTCCTTGGTATAAGATTTTGTACAAACATGGCGTTCTTTACCTGTACTGCCTACAACACTTCTTTCTCTGCTTTTTATATAATAATATATTTGAACAAAATGAAATTAATTTGAAATGTAAATTCGTGCATATAACAGCAAGCCCAACATGGAGATTCTTTCAATGGTCTGAATTTTAATAGAGAGTGTCGGACCATCAAAAGAACCTCTGTGTTGGCCTCACTGTTTTACACAAACATTACCTGGGTTTTTGGTGAGACCTCTTGTATGTACCTGTATCCACGCAGGTTCATCTAGATTTCTACAATTCACTACCTCCTGGGACGTTGTGTCTCCACCCCTTCGTACTGATTTAAAATGTAAATGTATATCAAACATAATGTATTAAGTGAATACAAGTTTTTTATTTCCATGAATTTACAGGGAGGCAACCAACCACAGCTTGGCTCTACCATACAAAGGCACGAAGTGGACAAAGTCCTCAATAATCAAAATGACATCATGGTAAACGCTAGAGAAATAAGGTGAGATTTTTTTAGAGATCTGAAACTGCATGCCTTATTGTCTACCTAAAACTTATTCATCAAAGTGCCATCTTCCTGTTTCATCGGAATAAGCTAAGATTGTTCAATACCTTGTATGCAATATATTATTTGCCCATGTCTATTCTTCTTGGTGAAAGTCAAAAATAAAACAACTGGTTTAAAGTTCTGTTGGCGGTAGACCTGCTTTTCACCTTTAGATTTTCATCAGTGATAATGATAATATAAATGAGTACAGAAGGTTTGTGTCATTGTTGAAACGTACAGATATTCTTCAGTATTACCTGTTGTATGACATCTTTTCTTTTCCGTTGTTTATGATCTTAGAGCAAATATTCTGTCATTTTCTAGTGTTTAAAAGAACAAAGATATTTATATACCTGGTAATCAGGTACAAAATTTAATATTCTGTCATTTTCTTGTTTGAACTATAACTACTTTGTCATATTCTGTTGTTTAACAAATGTTTTCTGTCATTTTCTATTGTTTGATACAAATGTTTTCTGTTGCTCTATTTTGTTTGATACAAATGTTTTATGTTGCTTTCTGTTGTTTAACAAATGTTTTCTGTTGCTTTCTGTTGTTTGATACGAATGTTTTCTGTTGCTCTCTTTTGTTTGATACAAATGTTTTCTGTCATTTTCTGTTGTTTAATACAATTTTTCTGTTGCTTTCTGTAAGTTTTATACAAATATTTTCTGTTTTCTCCATTACAGACAAATAATAAATGATGTACAACAAAAAGCTAGTTATATACAGAATAATGTAGGAGCCGGAGGGGCCCAACAAGGGGGGACCGGTGGAGGCATCCCCGCCGACATCGACCAGATAATTAGGGACCTTCACAATAATGTCCGCTCCGTCAAATCGGACACCCTCAATTTGATGCAGCGTCCAATGGTAAGTATTTATCCTATTTATCCAGTAATAAGCCCATACCTGGTAATAAGCTTTAAGCCCACCCATGTCTAATGCAGCTCAATAAAACGAGAGGATCTCAAGGAGATATATATCAATATATGGACCCATTACTTGGTTTTGAATCCTTATCTATGCATTAATTTTGACACTGCTATACATAGAATAAAACGCAGTTTAAACCAATAAAATGATAACAAATACCATTTCATTGTATTGTTATTAAGCTTACTCCCTTCATCCCAAGTCCACACCTTCATGTGTTAGTCCATGGGTCTTTTGCAGGAAAAGGACAGTCTATGTAATACTTAACATGCCTGCACACTGGGTTTTCTCACATGAAGATTCCCTGCATGCATTCTCAATTTCTCATATCTGGACCAATAAGAGTGATTTAATAATTAATATAAGCCAATAATATCTTGTTTTATAATTGTTGTAATTTAAAATCATGAAAGTTAATTTTTATGAGATTTAAGGTAAGAATTTGAAATAAAACTTTGTACTTATATCACTATTTGTAACATTGTTATGTTGGATGCTGTTACAGCCTACGGCGGGAAATTGTCCTCCAGTAGAGTCCGGATGTGTGTCTCCCTTCCTTTTCTTTCTCGCTCTAGGAGCACAAATTATAATTCTTGTAGGATACATGGTTTATAGGTAAGTATTGTATAACACCAGAATTATACAGTCTGTTCTGCTAGTAAAGATATGGTACCTATTGATAATATTTCATTAGACATTTTTCAAGAACCGTTTTATTTCAAAATCAAGTTGTCCTTATATACCATTAGAAATAGCTGTAGATATTAAATTTTATCCATTTCCTTTAAAAAAAAAAATTTTTTATTATCTGTCCAATTAAAAAGGAAATCTGAAATTTGATGTATATTTTAAAAATTATTTAAATAAAGAACAGATGAAATTTCAAATTGCAAATTTGTGATATCTAAAAATAAAACTAGAAATTTCACGTTCCACTTAAAAATCTTTCAAAAGGATATTTGTTGAGATTTTAATTTTTATCATTCTTAGATATTCATTTTATAATAATGTCTAAAGCTCATCATTAAGATATTCAAAATCTTGTTAACACTTTAAAGATATAGGCATAGCTCAGATCTGTGTGTTCCATGTTAAAATCAGATACCTGAAAGAACCATGTCACAAAGTAAACTGTTCTCTCCTATTGTCGATGGTTGTACAGTCTTCTGCTAATGATTTTTATTGAATTAGAAATTTAAAAGTACAATTATTGTCAAAGATATTCTCTGAAAATGAAGTTTCTTTTAATACATGAACTAACAATTAATTTTTTTTTTCAGGCAAAGTAAAGAAAATCAAGCTAAGAAATTTTACTAGGCTGACAGGGAACATGTAATTAAGTATTTTAATATTTCATTTGTTAATTTCTCATTTATGATTCTGCTCATGACAATTATAGACTAATCACACATGATTCTAATTCCTGCTCATTTTTGTCCGTTAATTGTCACATTTGTGTTTAGATTTGTAAAGTAAAAAATTAACACCACCTTGCAAAGTTGTGTATATGAAATCGGTCACGAAGGGAGGCAACTCTCACACATGCAAATCAATGTGTGCAGCTCTCTGGAAGAAGAGGGAATAAGTGAAAAAAATGGAGGAAGGACCTATTTTAACTATTGAACTCTCACATTCTCCGACCTTCATCCCCGGACAGGATTATCACAGTTGTCTCCCTTCGATAACCTATTTTATACACGATGCAATATGTATGTACAGTTAGGAAAGAATGAAATATTTTTGTAAAAATGAAGTGACATGGTGGTCCATCGAAGTAACCCTGTTACAGTATATTTATCACTGTTGATAAAATGTATTGACTTGTTTTCCTTTTAATACAAGAGTTACCAAGTAAGTCCTGAGCCTGTATTCATGAATCCATTCTCATGCTCAAGCCTGAAATCTGCTCAACCCAACTTTCTTTAACTCACGTAATTCAGAAAATATCAGTATAAAAGAATGACATAAACATTGAAAGTAATATCTCACTAAAGGACTTTCCAAAATTTGTTCAACTCATTGAAAAATATCAATCAATATATCAGAATTATCACCAAAAATATTTGAGCATGAGCATAAAATGTGTATTAGAGCATAAGAATGTCTTCCTGAATACGGACTCTGGAGTTTTAGGTTTGCAGACATGTAGTCTCCTGTGATAAGTTTAACATGAAATGGAAACTCATAAACAGTCTAAGATAGAACATATAGTCATACGATTGTCCGTTTGAAGATTCGTTACATACTTGATATTGTAAATAAATTCAGAAAAAAATAAACATTTAAAGCAGCAATCTTCCTCCTTCATGTAACACCTGTGATTGCTGGCAATCCTACATAGAGAAACAAAGCTTTATAAAATAGCCGTAAAATCATTACAGTTCATTCTGTATCGTAAACCAACAGAACTTGGCACACATTTATAGCCCACAGTCCGTACATCATGGCTATAAGTATCATTAGAGATGGTTAGGAATTCATGCCAAGTGTGTAAACCTACTGACGTTCAGGCATTATTAATTTCGGAAGTGTTTGCTGGATCATTGAACATGCGGACATTTTAGCTATGAAGTTATTGATTTAAACTAGGAAATTATTTATCTGAATTGTAAAATTCAATACCCCTAAACTAGTTTTGTTTGGTGAAATTTGCAAATTTTTGATAGCTTCAAACATTTGTAGGTCTGCAGCATATAATTCTGTTATCAATTAATTTACAGCCATTGATTGTAAATAGTCTGAAATCCAAAAATTTTGAAGAAAAAAAAATAAATTCAAATTAAACCAAGAATTGTGTGGGTAATGTATGAAAGTTACGGGTGATTGATTTGAATGCTTGAGAGTACATCATACTGGATAAAGAAAATCTCTGGGCCATGTCAGAGTTTCTTGTTTAATTTGATGGTGGACTTATATTAAATGTAATTATAAAAAGTTAATACTGGAACTTTATTTGCATTTTATAGAAAATTGAAAAAAATGAAAAGCATTTAATATGTTATCATTATTCTGCTGCATGTACAATTGTTGAGAAAAAAAATTCATTCTGAAGTTTAAGCATTCCGTTTTTGTTATTGTTGTGTAAAAGGAAAGATGTTTATTATCATGTGCAATGGTTTTCCTTTGTCTTCATAACACTAGTCTCATATTAATGCCATATTTCTTGAATGATTCTCCACTTATTAGTATCTCTTATTTCAATTCCATTATTGTAAATCTTCTATTTCTCACAATAATATATTTACCTGACAATAACCCCAATCTCATGCATATTACAGTTAAGTAAAACAGCTAACAAATGTCATTTCATAGCCCTGCAATAAACCCACGACCCATGCCTGGTTATAAGCCCCTTGATGTCTCTAACAGTTCCGCTAAAAAAGCTAACATATGCTATATCATTGTCCTGCAATAAGCTAATGTCTGGAATAAGCCAAATCCTGCCTTTAACCGTTCAGTAGCAATGCTCACAAATGATTTTCATTTCCATGTGATAAGCCTACAAGAAATTTTGATATTATTTTTTGTTGGCCACCAGTGTATATGACAAGTTAATTTGGTATTAAGTACTGATTTATACTTAAGCAATCAGGTCAATGTTTATGTAACATTTCAATGAGTAGATTGACATGGACTTTGTCACCATCATCAGTAAGAATAGATACTCTAAAAGTCTTTAAACATTGAACATTGCTCAATCATTTTCCGTTGATATCAAATAGTACAACAACATTGATAAAGAGAAGTTATTTTTTATTTCTGAAAATCATTTAAAATTTAGCAGTTTAAGTAACTATCCTGCATGAGTTCACCAATGTAATGGATATCATATGTTTGATTGGGGATGGACAAATTGAAGCTTGTTGTAGTGAAGTGTTTGAATTAAACCCCGCTGTCAGTGGTCCCTGTTTAGGAAAACATAGCTATTTTATGTGATAGGTATCTCATTGAAATTACAGGAACTCATCATAATTTGAGCATAAAATGATGACAATACCATTTGTTTATAAATCCCATAAACCACAAACAGCAGGAAGTATATAAGTGTCCTAGTTTAAGACTTGGAATGTATTTTAATAATGAGGTTGTTTTTTAGTTTAACCTTAGTATTTTATTTTGTCAGATCTGTATCAATGTGGTTTATTACAAGCACTTTACTTCACACATATTTAAATGGAATCTTGAACAGGTCTTTTAATGAAAATTGATACTAAAAAAAAAATCATGTATGGGGTTAAAAATAGGGTTAAGCATTTTAATTACAAAATGGGTTATATTATAGAACCTTTCAGTTACTATTTTTATCATGAAGCTTTCTTCACGAATGTGGGGATATATTAATCTTCATGTTGAAGCGTGGATATTTTGATGAATTGTGAGAGTCAATTAATATTTTGTATAAAAGTATCAGCTTATACATAATGTATTTGTAGCTTGTGTTAGACTTTTTCGTAATTTCATATCTTTACCGCATGATTTCATGTTTTGTTTTCATGTCGTGCTGCATGCTGTGAACACTAAGATCAGAATTTCTTGTTTTATTTGAATGAGTGAATTGTGAAAATTAACTGAGTACATGGTAATAAGAGAACGTTAGTACAAGATTTGAATGAACCAGATATTATTGAGTTTAGTTATATTAACATCACATCATAATCAAGCTTTTCACTAACCAGATATCTATCATGCTGATTAAGATAAAAGAAACTTTAAAATTTTATCCTGAACAAGTTTATAGATTTCATAAGATATATTTGAAGGCTATTCCCACTGATAAATACCTGTAAGAGCTGGTGAAGGGACGAGATCAGGCTCTGGGATCAATGAACGATTTTAAACTAAAGTTTTTGCTCAGCCAATCAGGTTTGACGTCTCTTTTAATAACATTACCTGTGATTGGATAAGCCAATCATAAGATGATTTTATTCTTAAACTTGATGATCCTGATCTCTCACACTCTTGTGATTAGAGATGGTTTGTTATTCGTCTTGCCTTATACCACCTTCCCACCCCAGCATCAATACCCACCATAGATATTTTATCATTGTTAAGTAAGTGTTAGATAATCCGGCCAGATAATCATAAATATAGGTCAATCTAGATTTTTAATGAGCATAATTCTGAAACTTTACTACAACTTCTCATAAATTGAAATATTGTATACTTAGGTGGTACACTGTCCATTCTGGTAGGTGGCTGGGGTTTGGTTCTTTATTCAGATGTGAAACGGTATGGGGGTTACCTCCCTGACCACATGGGTTTTCTCAAAGTACTCTGGTATCCTCTTAAAGTAAGATCATTCACATGCTTCCATCTGGGCCAGTGATTAAGCTATTATTATAACTTGCTTCACATTTGTATTAGTGTGTAATTGGAAGTTTGTTTTTAAACCTGAACATGAGCATTTTTTTGTTAATTTCTCCATGTACAAATGTACATCATTTCTCGGATCCAGTCATATTTTCAAATTAAAATATAAAACTGAAAATATTTCAACAACACAGTTATAAGCAAATCAGGTTTTGCTTGAATTTCAATTTTAAAATCTTGAAATTGTTATTAAATTTATTAACTTAAAAAAAAATTAATGGAAAGTTGGGACCTTTAATGCTCACAAAATTATAACATTAGAAACTGAAAATTTTGTACCATTAATATATATCACAACTGAACTTTACCTATAAATGAATTCATTGTTTAGTTTGTCCATATTTATGTAATTGGCCGGATATTTTTACCTGTTTTTACCTTGTTAAGTAGTATGTTATATATAGGTATTGGTGTCACTAGTAGCTGTATTGCTTAGAAGTAAATATTGTAATAATCTGATAATTATTGATACGGTCGTGTTTCCATGCCTCATGGGGTTACTGTACATTTCAGTAACGTTTTGTGCAAAGAAATTAAACGATGTAAATTTATAAAAGGTATTGTTATGTTAAGAAAAACATTATTGGCTACCTTCTCGAAGTTCTTGGTGATGAGTATAGTGGTAAACGTGATATCATTCTGACCTTAGAATATTTTGACATCCTGTTAATTAGATACACTGTTTTAGTAACCGTATATTCTGTTATCTTGTCTAATCTGACATGAAGTTTTAACTGTATATTTCTGCATCCTGTTTAATTTGGCATTAAGCTATATCTGTATATTCTGACATCCTGTCTGATTTGGCATTTAGCTATCATTGTATATTCCGACATTCTGTCTAATCTAACATAAAACTAACAGACCTTTATATTTCAACATCCTGAAAGTCTAATCTTACCAAGGAGTTATAATTCCATTGTCGGGTATGCTGTTTTATCTGACATCACTCTATAATCTGACATCCTGTCTAATTTGACCTCAGGTTATAACTCTACATTCCGACCGTTTGTCTTAGTTTGACATTAAGCTTTCTCTGTATATTGCAACTTTCTGTCTAATCTGACCTAATTTTATAACTTTCTATTCTGACATCCTGTGTAATGTGATATGTTATAAATGTATATTCTGACATCCTGTATATTCTGACATCCTGTCTAACCTGACCTTATATTATAACTGTATATTCTGACATCCTGTATATTCTGACATCCTGTCTAACCTGACCTTATATTATAACTGTATATTCTGACATCCTGTCTAATCTGACCTGATTCTATTACTTTATAATTTAATTTTTATGAAACATGCATTTTCATTGGCTGAAATAATTTTGTTATACCTCCATAGCAAAATTTTTGATGTTGCGAAATGTAACGTCATTTTTGATTGGCTGATGACGTTGCGTAATAATTTATCACAGAAAAGAGTTCGCCAAAGAAAGTGAATTATCTTGGTGTGTATAAGACGAAATTAAATTATAAGAATTAACATCAATTATTTTTTCTGTTATACAGTCATAACATAAAAAACTGGAGTGTACTCTCTTCATAAACCGCGAAGCGAGCGGTTTATGAAGAGAGTACACTCCAGTTTTTTATGTTATGACTGTATATCAGAAAAAATAATTGATGTTAATCCTAAAATATTCTGACATCCTGTCTTATATGACCTTATATTATAACTGCATATTCTGACATCCTGTCTTATATGACCTTATATTATAACTGTATATTCTGACATCCTGTCTAATCTGACCTGTTATAACTTTATATTCTGATGTCCTGTATATTCTGACGTCCTGTATATTCTGACATCCTGTCTAACCTGACCTGTTATAACTTTATATTCTGACATCCTGTCTAATCTGAAATCACTGTATATTCAGACATCCTTTTTTATCCGACATAATTCTATCACCATATATTTGACATCTTGCCTAATGTGACATCAGTCTATTAATGTATAGCTGAAAAACCAATTTGCTTGCTTTCTGACTACCTGCTAATATGACATCTGACAACTACTTTATCCGGACATTTTCTTTAGCCTTACCAGTATGTTATCCTACATCGTTTTGAATAAGATGGTGTCATTGTAAATTGGATAGTTTTTAGTTACATTTTCCTGGAGGTAAAACACCATAAGAAGGTATTATATTTTTTTTTTTTTTTTTTAATTTTTTTTTTTCAATTTTGATTGTTGTTGGAAGATAGTTTAGTTGGACTAAAGCTTTGTTGTAATTTATTGTATAATTTATATCATATTTAATAGTAGGATTTTTGTTGTTGAAATATGATTTCGTATACACTATTTGGTGCGAACTAAACAAGATTTGGTAAAAACCTTGTTTTATCTTAAAGATAATAGATGGCTGTTTACAGAACCCAGCTAGTCAATGGTTCCGTTCAATTGCATGAAAATAAGGGAAACTTGTCAGTTATGTACATTCTAAAAGGCCTTTGATAAATGTATAAGGTACTACATATCCTTACCTTAAAAGGAAATGTTTTGGTAAATGTGAGAAGTAACCTAGCATTTATCTTCAAGGTAGATAACTCTATCCCTAAGGGAGATAACTCCTCGTGTAATTTGAAAAGCAACACATCAATTCATTTTAAGACTAAATTAAATAGACTTATTGAAATGTTTGAAGGATGGTGATCCCGAACATTAATTGTAATATTAAAGAAAACTTATGTTAACACACCCAAAAAGAATTCAAATAAAACCTGTAGTGTTTGAAATAAGGTTTTTGAGTATATATTTGATTCCACAAAGTGTTTATTCGAAATGATAGTAATATTATTCAAATTACACAAGAGAGGATAAAGGTATATGGTGTTAGAATTTATTGATATTTGGAGGGTTTTTAATCATCATGTCTCGTGTTAAAGAAGGGTTTCCTCAGTTTTTGAGAATTTTAAAAACTTATTTGATATGCATTTCCTTTTGTCATGCAAATTTATGATGCAATTTCTTTGCATGGTATCAGATTTTCCTACATTCAAACTAGGTAAGTTGTCTCAGGTTTCACTTTAACCCAAATTTTTACTGACAATTTATGAATGTACAACACTCATACCTCTTTGTGTCAAGTCAGTTGGTTAGTGTTGGTGTAGATGAAATGGTTTTTCTGATGCTGGAAAAATAAAAGAAGCATAACCTACATCAGTAGATCTCATATCTTTTAAATCTAGCATTTCCCTGCATATACCAATATGTAGCTGATCACAGGAACCTTGATCTGAATTGTACCATCTCAAATGTCTTGTTTTCAAAGATCTGAGGAAACAAATAACATCAATTTTATTTGTATTCATTGTAATATTGAAATTTTCTTGAATTTGTTTAAAATAAATCATTTTAAATTTGAAATAAAGATATTTTGTGGTAAATTATGAGAATATTATCGGTGTCCACAAAGTACAAGCATTTACATAGCATGTTTTATCTCTGTTATTATTGAATTAGATATTTTAAGTACTTTTGCAGTTTGCTTAAAGATGTTTTTTCTTGTAAAGTAAAAACTGAGTTGATATTTTAGCTGGCTATAACAGTGGATTCCATCACATCAAATGAATGAATAGTTGAGTGCAGTAAATCTGGGGAAATTGTTTTTGTGGGTGATATATCTGCTGACGGGTGTGTGAGTACGGTGAATAATGGTACATGTATTATTAGGTATACCGTATTTATTCTAATAAACGCCCCCACCCTAATAAACGCCCCCCCCCCCCCCCCCTTCTTTGGAAAGAAGAATTCAAGAAAAAGAATAAAGAATTTACTGTGGCACAGTTATATCATCCATGTGTGTCCAGAGGTAATTATTTAAAGGATATCCAACATAAAACTAACACAAACCACAAAACAAAGTTTCAGTAACTATAAACACATGCAGTACCACTATATGTTTCATGGTGTGTGAAAAGGGTACATACAACAGATCTCACAACTACGGACTCTGAAATTTTGATCTCCCCCCCCCCTTGGAAAAAATTTACGCCTCCAGGGCGTTTATAAGAATAAATACGGTATATAGTGCAAATATATGTATAATTTATAATATGAATATAAGAACATTTCAGCTATAAAACAGGAAACAGTTTATAGATAATTAAATACTGATAGCTAATTGGTCAACCTTAACACAATTTACAAACAAAATGTGATTTTTGAGAAATATCTGAAAATATACCAAAGTATTAGCTTTCTTTCTACATGTGATTTTATTTAAAATCATCATTATAGGAAATATGATATCAATATAAAACAAAATTCTATCAATAATGTTAAGTTATTAGTCCCCTACTGGAGAATTAAGCAGGGGGCTGGGAAGAGAGGTTTTCTGTCAATCTTGTACGTATGTACATAACCCCAAAGTTTTCAGTGCTCTTGCAGTTTCATTCCTTGAGGGATTTTGATCAAATTTAACTCAAAGATAAAGGACCATGATATCTCAGAAAGCACTTTCAGTTTTGGGTCAAGGTCAAGGTTGCTGTTACTACTAGCAGGGACCTGTGTATAATTAAAAGCATAGCCTTTTTACTGATATTGACATATCTGAGTGAAATGCTGCTTCTAGCTTTCGTTCGTAAAAGTGACTTTATGGACTTCAGGAGAGATATGAGTGATTTCATTGAACAATGGGGGAATGAGTTCCTTCTGAAATCTTGAGTTTTAATGGAAATTAGTTCGAAATATTTGAGCAGATCCCATGGTGCTAGATATATAGAATGGTCACAGATGAGTAATTGTGCTTGCTTGTATTCGTTGATAATCTGTAAACATTCCAGCATTACATATCAACGTTTCACAAAAAAAATGTGTAAAACTCACAAAATTATTGTTGAAAAATCAGAGAATATTAATAAATTGAATTCATGAAAGGTTATGAATAATCAGGATTCTTATGCCGAACAAAAAAGTATGCATGTTTCCCGTCACATATTTATAAAGATTGAGGACAAGTTTGTGAATTGGTTTATTTAAAAGGTATGTATTTTTTTACCAGTGATTATGAGTATGACTTACATGTAGACATTTGTTCCTCGAAAACAGTTTTCGGTAGGTACAACAAATTTGTCAGGTATTGCAACAGGAGACAGACAATATCTTTATGTTTTTGCTATTAAAGGGGGAATATCTGATTTTTTATCCATTGCTGATGAGAAATGTAATGTAAAATTTGAAATCATATAAAAGATGAATAATGTTATTTATTAATATCCCAGATTTGGTACTAGTCCTGGAGGTGAACATATATTAAATACGATAGAAAAGACATTCTAAGATGTCAACATGTCTATTGTACCAGATTAAAAAAATTTGAAAAATGTTATCAATGGAGGATAATGGTGAGGAGAGCTACAATCAAAGTTACTTTACTCAATGATAAAACACTAACTATCCAGTATTAATTATTTATTATATCGCTCTTACTCCAGAATGTAGAATGCATTTTAGTTTATTAATATACCATTTGTTAATATTTTGATATCTTTTGTTACGAAAAAATATTCTAAAATTATTATAGAACAATGCACTGCCTTCCACATATTTCTTGATACTTTTCAGAAGATATTTTATTTCAATATATTTAGAGTAGTTTTTTCACTGCAGAAAAAATCATTTTGGATGTACAGCATTATGAGTAGCAGTGATGTTTAATAAATAAATTAATTAATTAGCTTTGAGAAAATGTACCATATTATCCTAAGACCATGTTCTTATTGACGTTTACTGACGTTTCTTTTGAGGGCAGTGTATGTAGTGACTCAACACTTTGATCCATCTCTCCTTGTCTGTAGCCCTTTCTTTTACTCCGCTGTATATTCCCATTTTTGCGAGTTCTCTGACAAACTTGCAGTATTATAATACATCTAACATCTTTCTATGGACCATTTCAAATCTGCTCCATTGTTGTCATCAATTAAAAAGCTTAAAAAAACTGATTTTGATAATTTTAATGCATATTTTAGCATTGTAAATGTTTTAAGCTTTGGAGAATGTTCCATTAATTAAATGGCATCATTCAATTAATAAACAATTATTAATATTTTTGATCAATTTTAATGAAATATTTAGCAATATCACCTGATTTTAGATCTGGGAAACTTGAAAATAAGTTATCTTTCTGTAGAAAGTCATGCATATAATAATGCATGAAGTTATTACTTTTAAAACTGGTGTTACAGGATTGTTATTTCGAACATACTATTTGTGCCATATGGTCAGTTGTCTCGTTAAGTTATACACATGTAATTTACATATCATGATATACATAAGGAAAATACCAAACTATTTAACAGTGTGGTTATTGGGGGCCTCTAACTCCTATATCGTAACCAGTGTAATATTTAGGTGGTATTTCAATGACCAGTCTAATATTGAGCCCATCTCCAGGTATTTAACTTACCATATACCTATGTACATAGAATATATTGTACATCTGCATCACAACAATGCAAAATTAAAATCTAGATGGTCATTCTCACTACGTTTCATGTATCATAGTGAGAATGACATCTAGATTTTAATTAGATTGTAGAAATACTTGTTTGTATTGAAATGTCCTTGATGATTACTAAAATATATTTTGATGACGGATGATTTCATGGCAACATACAATCATATTCAAGGTTAATGTTGGTTGAAATACTGGAACCATTAGGATATGTCTGTTGTTGTATGTAGTATGGAAGTTTACGTTGATGGAAAATTACGGAAGTTTAAAAGTAAATATGAAAATATGAAGATCATACATTGTCATGAATGTTCTGTGAATTGCCTGTAATATGGAATTACGCTGTCGTATTAATTTTGTCCTGAAATTTAACAATACCTTATTAGTGACAGCAGAGACGTATACAACTACATATATATATCATATCTCTGATGACTCGTAGCTGAAAGAATATGTAGTTAAATAGATTTTGTTCGAAAATAAATTAGTTAATATATAATTGACTCTTCCATGACATATTTATATAAATTTTGAATTATTGAAGTTTGTTATGGATAAAACATCTATTTAAAGCGATGTTTAAGATAAATGTGTAGAAACAATTCCTTAATCTAATATCTAGGTTATTGTTCTTTCTGAGTTCTGAATTAAAATGATAAAATGTTATTGCTATCATGAAAAATATTTTTTTTATATATCTATTACAGAACACACATTTGGATGAAATGTACAGTATTTATAAACAGAGACTTATGTGACAGAATATGTTAGTCTCTGGAAAAAAGCAATATATGATTAACAAAATGGCGCTTAATGTCGTTGAATTATCCCGAGAATATTTTACAGTAGATTTGTATGCGAGGAGCACTGACCGGTATGTGTCCATTTCTCTCTCTAGTCACTGTTTCTCTGTCTAAATTTGTACTATGTGGTGAGTGGTTTAAGTCAAATAAATATATATATATATACTAAAATATTTTGTCTTTTATTCGTTCACCTGCGGCTGCCGGAAGGGCAAGTGAGCTTATGCTGTGTTGCAGCGTCCGTCGTCTGTCGCCCATCTGGGCACATTTGTTCAAAAAGAGAACATATCCTTACTCCTTTAGTTATAAACATGTGTATGTATATCACTTTAAAACGGAGGAGCCCGCAGAGTGGTATAGAGTTTCGTAACAATTGTTCAACAATAGTTCATAAAACACTAAACAATTTATAAGACACTGATCAATTCACAAAGTACTGGATAATTCACCAAACACTGATCAATTTACAAAACACTGAACAGTTCATAAAATGTTGAACAATTCGTAAAGTACTGAGCAATTCTCAAAACACTGAACAATTCACAAAACTGAACATTTCACAAAACACTGAACAATTCACAAACACTGAACAATTCTCAAAATACTCATCAAATCATAAAGCACCGATCGATTCACATCGCACTGAACAATTCACAAAGCAGTGAGCAATTCTCAAAACACTGAACATTTCACAAAACGCTGAACAATTCACAAAACACTGAACGATTTAAAAAATACTGAACAATTCATTAAAAGCACTGATCAATTCAGAAAACATTTAACCATTCATAAAACACTTAACAATTCATAAAATACTGAACAATTCAAAAAGGAAAACACAAGACAAGATTTGATGCTCATTATATTTATTTTGAAAGACATCAGTTCTCCTGATATGCTTCACTCTAATTGGACACAATGAAAAGGTATTTTCACAATAAACAGCAGATCATCTGTACAAGTTCAATAAGGACTTAGCTATTAGATGGCATACTATTGTTGTTTTATATTTTGTAATCTAACTGCCTGATATATTTATTAAAACCATTTTCAAAATAAGCATCTACTGAATTTTTATTTAGAAATCAGAAAACATACTGCCAAAATCGAAAATTTGCACACAGAAAAATGTCCTATATATTGTAAGATTATGTTCGATCTTATCTTTGCACAAATATATCCGGTACACAGAATGTGAATTGTCAATAAAATATCAATTATCTAACGCGAAAAGCAATTGCATTTCAATATCTAACACGAAACATGATCTGAATTTTCTGTTTAATTATATTCTATCACATGATTATCTTCCACCAACGTATGTGAATGTCAATAATCTGTATGAATATGTCCTATTACATGATCTGAATTGACTGTTCGATTATATTACATCGCATAATTATTTTCCACCACACAAACGTACATGCTACCAATAATCTGTATGAATATATCCTATTACATGATCTGAATTGACTGTTAAATTATATTTCATCACATAATTATCTTCCATAAACAATAATCTGTATGAATACCTCGGTATATCATATTATATAATCTAAATTATCTGTTAAATTATAAGTCAATATCGTACACATACACACACATAAACAAAGGATCTCAATTGTCTGTACAGTTATATTATCTTGCACAAAACAAACAGGGCGTCATTTCTCTGTAAACAATTCATGTTTCCAGTTTTACACAGTACTTGCAGATGTCAGTTTTCTAAAATAATATTCTATTATTTTCTTTTCAGAAATAAGCATTAAGTTGTTCCCCATAATAAATTTTGGAATATTATATTGTAACAGTTTATCGTGTTCATAACATATTAAATCAGAGAAATATAATTAGTTTGAAAGCAGAACACCAGGTCAGTTAATAGTGTATCCAGAAGGACACTGGCCCCTGTAAACGGTATTGATAATAGCATGTTTTGGATTGTGGTTTAGTTTCTGTTACACTACGAGCCTATGTCGTCACGGAAGGATGTCACGGGATGATGTCGTCACGGGAGGATGTCGTCACGGGAGGATATCGTCACGGAAGGATGTCGTCACGGAAGGATGTCGTCACGGGAGGATATCACGGGAGGATGTCGTCGCGGGAGGATGTCGTCACGGAAGGATGTCGTCACGGGAGGATATCACGGAAGGATGTCGTCACGGGAGGATGTCGTCGCGGGAGGATGTCGTCACGGAAGGATGTCACGGGAGGATGTCATCACGGAAGGATGTCGTCAGGGGAGGATGTCGTCAAGGAAGGATGTCGTCACGGGAGGATATCACGGAAGGATGTCGTCACGGGAGGATGTCACGGAAGGATCTCGTCACGGGAGGATATCACGGAAGGATGTCGTCACGGGAGGATATCACGGAAGGATGTCGTCTTGGGAGGATGTCGTCACGGAAGGATGTCGTCACGGAAGGATGGTCACGGAAGGATGTCGTCACGGAAGGATGTCGTCACGGAAGGATGTCACGGGAGGATGTCGTCACGGAAGGATGTCGTCACGGAAGGATGTCGTCACGGGAGGATGTCGTCACGGGATATCAGTGCAGCCTCAAAAACTTTCAGACAAACTAATACAGACATACAGAAGGGACTGATTAGATTTTTCTTGGTGATTATATCTAACGATCCTGCACTACCTGCTCCTTAAACAATCATAACCGATTATCAGTGATATAGAGGATATCTAACAGTGTCTTCAGTAATACCAAATATATTTCACGAGTGGGGCTAATATTTTGATATTTTTCACGAGTGCGCAGCGCGAGTGAAAAATATCAAAATATTAGCCACACGAGTGAAATATATTTGGTATTACTGAAGACACTGTTAGATATTCTGTTTATTACATTTTTTATCAACGAAAAACCTACCCCGTATGCTAACTAGGCCTACAGCGATAATTTGTAAACAAAAAAAGTAGTTCCCCCTGTCCAGGTGCTGACATATATGTCGGGCTTTCTGATTGGTCAATTATTTTGGTATTTTCTAATCATTAATTTGATTGGTCAAATCAGCAAAAGTGATATTTTTCACTAGTGAAAAATATCACTTTTATAGAATGAATAATTTTTGATATTTCACTGGTAAAAATGTAATAAATAATGGTATCATATTTGTTACATTTTTTTTACAGGCAGGATTAGTTGACAACCACGATCACGTGTTTATTGACATTGATGCTCGGACGCCATTTCGAATAGAGCTTGCAGCTTCGTCTATTCTATTAAAGAAATAGCACAATGAATGAACGACAGCACATTATCACATACATGTATGCAATGGTATGTTATCAACGAAATAGAAAGTGAAGATATGCATTGCTTGAATAGACGTCTGACAGTTGCATTAATTGTTTAAATGAACGGAAATGAAAGCAAAAATAGACTTTGTTCGAAATAACCTAGACAGAGTTACATTTACTGTATACATACAAAATGTATTATAAACTGAAAGCGAACGTGGACGTTGGTAAACACAGGCTTGCAAGTATATGATAGAAACACGTACGTGAAGTGTCAATGTTCTGGACGAGTTTTACTGTTATAAACACAGTTTAAGCAGATTATACGAATACAATTATGCCCTACGTCACAACTAAACTTGTTGTTTACTGATCTATTTATATCTGTATATAATTATATATTGCACAGTTATTGTTCCATCCATTCTTTGATATTTCGGTTTCTTCTCCACAATGTTAGTTACACACAACACGTGATTATCCGTTAATTACGTGACCGCAGTGTTTGCAGATTATATGTCCATTTAAGGGTTCATTGGTAGAATGCATCCCATTCCCGTTTGATAGTTCACCTTTTTCTACTTCTGGATCATCATCATTTTCAGATGATTTTGTTACATTGATTGAAACTTTCATTTTGACCCCTGACCCCAGGTCAACATCCGAATCTGCTCCGCTCTCGTTTCCGTCTTCGATTTCATTCAGACCTCCGGACATTTCCTGCAGAGTTGACCATTCGAGAATTTCGTCTACTTTGGAATCGAGTGACGCCTGTTTGAATCGGCTGATGATAGATCGATGTGGAGTGACGTCACAGTCGAGACTCCGTTGTCTGTTTTGGTCCCGGAGTTTCATTCGTCGTCTTGGTGACAGACGAATTGGCCGACCATTAAAATCACTGTTAGTGATCTCCTTAGCAAATTCCACAATGACGTCATTGTTGTCAAACAGGGCAGCAAAACTTCCGTTTATGAGTTTGGGAGATGACGGAACGTTGCTAAGTAACAAGCTCATACCATAATCTTTTTTCTTCAAGGAGGGTACTCGTTTCAGCACTTCCGGTTCAATGACGACCGGAATTGGTGGCGTTTCCTCAAATACGTCATCTTCGCCTGGTTCTTCGTTCCGAAGTACTTTAGTCGCCATGTCTTGAATGATTTTCCAATCTCGCTCGATGTCTGCGTCAGTGGTGTATTGTGACGTCACCGTGAATCGGATGACGTATTTTGACTTGAGTGCAGCAGGTACCATGTGTATTTTGCCACTTTTGTTCAACCGTTTTAGAAGAATTTCTGTACGGTCATTGTCCCCCTGAAACAGAATTCAATGCATATCGAAAACTGGATATGAGACACTAGTCATTCGGAAGTAGTATAGGCAGCCCGAAAATATTACTGTATAATTAGTTATATTCGTCGGGATATTATTTCACTCTATTTGCGGTCATGAAATATATCGCCAAAATAAATACCTACCAGATATCTGTTTGAAGAAACATTTTTATAGAAGTCTTTACTGCATATTTCCTAAGATGTGTTCGTTTTATTTACCGGTTAATATTTGAATCAAAATACTGTAAACGTTCATATTTTAGTGGTAATCTTATATCTGCGCTTTTAGCGCTGAAAGAATTGCTCTAACTTACAATTGCGTAAATTGCACTTTCTATATAATGTTTCTATCAAAAAAAATAGTTTTGATTATAGGAAGGCCAACAAGGAGGAAGGTGTGAAAAGCAACAACGACAGCATATTTTACATTGCAGCTTCAAACTTGGTTCACTGTTACACTGTACTTAGAATCGACATAGACAATAATTGTTAGCGTCATTCTCACCTTCAGGCGGAACACGACCATTCCGAGATGTCGTGCAGCTGGAATCTCAAACCTGTCATCTGTTCGGACCATTTTCTCGAACTTCTCCGCCAGACGAACACCCTACAAAACACCAATAGCGCTATTGAGACACATCATTAAATCTGAGTGTTCCGGAAAAAGTATTTATCATTTAATAATTTAATTTTGTATGAAACACGCATTTTCATTGGCTGAAATAATTTTGTTATACCTCCATAACAAAATGTTTGACGTTGCAAAATGTAACGTCATTTTTGATTGGCTGATGACGTTGCGTAATAATTTATCACAGAAAAGAGTTCGCCAAAGAAAGTGAAATATCTTGGTGTGTATAAGACAAAATTAAATTATAAGAATTAACATCAATTATTTTTTCTGTTATACAGTCATAACATAAAAAACTGGAGTGTACTCTCTTCATAAACCGCTTCGCGGTTTATTTAGAGTACACTCCAGTTTTTTCTGTTATGACTGTATAACAGAAAAAATAATTGATGTTAATCCTTAAATAACTGAAGTCCTAGGATTCGTACCTGTCTGTAACATATTTTCATTATCTTGCCAAACTCGGGATGATTGGTTTGTTATCTTTAAAACAAACAACTAATCTGTATTTCAAGCTTTCTTAATCTGTTGTCTTTGTCAAGTAAAGATTAAAATAATTAACATATCGTAAGTACAGTTCTCAACTCTGTTAACATTTTATCAAACAACTTTAGTTGAAGTTAAGTGCAATCTCCCTGATAATGTCCACTTGCCGTCCGTTGTCATTAGGTTACCTTTCTCACGTGAGCTTGTAAGCCCTCTACGCCAAAGGATCTGATGACGAACCACAGCTTCAGGGCGCGGAATCTTCGGCTCAGTGGGATCTGCCAATGCTACAAACAAATGTATGAGATAATATAACACAATTAACAGGTAAGTAAGATATATTTATTATTTCAGAAATTATAATCTGTAGCATCAATGCATACTCCACCTTGCACTAAGAGATACAATAAATATTTGTAAAATTGAAAGTAGCTGCTTAACCAATATGAAATTGCGTTTGTTTTTTGACGTAACCTATAACATATTTGCATATCAAAATTTTTTTTTATATCATTTTCAGTTGATATTTTTTAAAACAGCGTTCCTAACGTTCAGACTTCAATTGTTAGTTTTTATATGTAACGGAATGGTGATTTTAACTATATACTTGACCCAATAGGTCATCAACATGCAAATACAGATCTTCTTACTTAAATTATCATTGTTAATTAATGTCAAAGTAATCTTACAAATAGTATTAATCATGATGGAACCAATGTCATTTTTGCAATAATTTGAATAATGTGATTATTGACAATTACATGCACTTATCACAAGCTGGCTGATATCAAAAATATGATTTTAGCGTAGTGTACGATAATAAAGTGCACATTACCATTATCGGTCAGTGATGTATAAAAATACATAAATATATCCACAACTGACCAACATGATTGAAAGATACTGATTAAATACGGGTGTATGACAGAGTAATTAAGTGAATAGCATGTCCATCACCGTTTTCTATAAATTCATCAATCACCTTCAAGTTAGTAAATCCAACAAAATCCTCTAACTGTTCATTTAGCTGCAGAATAAATGAATGTTTCCTGTGTGAAATCAGTTTTGATGATTACCACACATAGTTCGCCTATTTATGTAAATTCTGTATATCCTATACAATTATCAGTTTATTATATGGTTTTTTTTTTTGTCTTGTAAACTTTTCATGAATTGACCTTTTTTTAAAATATTTTTATTTACTTAATTTACTTGACGTACACAATTCCATATTTCGTAATATTAACATTGCTGTTGAACAACAGATTGTTATAGGTGTGACTTGACGTAATATTACGTTCGCATTATCTAGAGTTTATTTACAGTCAAGAAAATTCAGTTCAGATTGACATAGAATGAAAATATAAATATAGTATTCATGATATCATACTTTTAAAAAAACAGGTTGCATTAAAATTATCAGCACATACAATCTGACGAACATTTAATAGTTTAATGTAGAACTAACTAGTCTCGTGGTCATTTGCCTGTTGGGCATCACAATGACCAACGTACGCCAAAATAGTATCCTATATGCAACTTGGTAAAAAACACGAGCTTAGACGCACGCTCTCATAATTAAATGACAAATGTGTAATTGATCAATTTAAAATAGTTTCAAAGTAATACAGGTAAGTCCTCGAAGGTAAATCGTCAGGATTGTAAAGACATGACTTACCATATAATCTATGGCAGCACCTGTAAGTAAAGACAGATCAAAATAAAACAAAATTACAAGATATAGGATCAAATAAGAGTACAGAGGACATAAGTTAACATAATCTTTTAATATGAATTCATTTGAATAAGTTTTATTGCATAAAAATACACAAAGGATTGGGCGCAAGTTTTCACAACCGACCAATGTAATATACACAGTATTTACCTTAAATGTGGAAATATAAAACGGGCTTCAGCAAGTGTGGAGACATATAGTCGGATGCAGTTACTCAAACATTTTACCGAATTTGTATTGTTTTGACATTGAAATGTTAGGTACAGCATGAACGACTAGTCAGTTTTAAAGTATAACCGTTCACAGTTATTGGAAGAAGATACATAATTATTTGAATACATGTACCTCGAAAACAAAAATAAATATACACTTTGTCTGTTTGAAGTCATAGTTACCTATCTTTTCATTATAATTATTTTTTGAAGATATATAAGGTAAATTTGGACTTTTATATAAAACATAATATTACAAGCTACATATACATATATTGCCTATATTCTACATGTCACGTTAGGATAAGATACAGGTTACTTTAGCTACTAGTTTGATAATAAAACTGACCCGTTCTACCATTATTTATTATTTATTATTTGTTATTTGGATAATCATATCACAAGGAACAATGTAATAACGGTACAATGAATGATTTATGACGTCAAAACTAGTATATGACGTCACAACTAATATATGACGTCACAATTAATATATGACGCCACACGGTTGGCTGTAAAAACCATAGAGTCTCATAAAGAAATTAAGTTGAGTTCTCATTTGTTCTAGGATAAACAGAATCTAACACTCGTAACTATGTCATATGGCATTAATCATTAAGTCGTTAGTTTGAAATAATACTCGCCTAAAGGTTCATCATATATCAAATTATTGAACTCATTTCACAAATTCCATGTGAGACAGTCATTCATGTAATATCCTCTGTATAGATAGGTAGTCTCGCACAACAGGACGCTAACCCATTTCGGACTGCAGTCATTCATTCCTTGAAACGTGGAATCTTAAGCACGGGCTTCATTTGAAAAGTATCTTTCATGAATGACAGTAAAACGTGATGTATTGGTTTACATCGTATTTTCATTTATTTGATTGTGATGATTTATCATTGAATTAGACGCATATTCCATGATTAAGCGAATGTATAAGTGATGTATCCCACAGGGCTGTTCTAGGCCCTAAAGTACTAAATAAGTATAACCAAACGTCCAGTAATGTGTATGTACATGTGTTACTCCCCATACTAACGACTTTTGGATAGAAATGAATGGGCTAATCATTACATTCCTGTAGGTTAGCGATTCGGTAATGGAATCATCTGTTAATTTTAAGGTCAAAAGTGCAGATTGTTTTTAAATCATTGATCTGGTTGTGTTGAATCATAATTAAGGTTTAGGTTTAATATAACTCTAGAATAAAATGTTACAAAATACAAAATAAATAAATAAAAATACAAAATAGTTGTATGTTTTATTTTGTAGCTAAATAACACCATAACGTAACGAAACATTATATCTCAGAAACACATGCTACATTTGTCAGCGACGTGGTGTTGTGTGCTATCTATACTATTAAACATCTTTTCAATAACATTTCATGGATTTGATTATAAAATTGTTATCAACCAATATGTTTCATTAATGAAAAAGCTTGAACATTTCTAATGCATCAAATAGAGCTTGTGCAGATTCTTAAAAAAAATCCGTTAATTTTGAGGTACATGTTACTTTTGAAGTACATGTTAATTTTGTTATGCAACCGCTCACTAACGGGAATTTGATGGTAATGAATCGGGGAAATGATTCCTTCGCTGGCAATGTAAACATTCCGCTAAGGTCGATTCTACCCTAGAATTTCTCTAACTGACGGCGTTGTGATCTGTGGAATTTTACACTACATTTTCAAGGTCAAAAGTGCATAACATTTACACCTATGTGCGTGATGGTGTGTGTACCACTGTCAGAATATAATAATGAAAATAGTGGACATCACTTTGCATGTTCAATAACAACAGAGAATACCGAAATAATAAGGAAAACTAAAATATAATTCAAAATCAGAATTTCAACAAAATATTAAGATGGAGGCTACTTAAAAGTAAACGGTGAATAAGACCAGGGGTTCCCAAATAGTTTTCGTCTTCTCCAGCTAGATCATATCCGGGTTAAATCACAATCTCAAATGAAAGTTATGATGGTGACAACGGAACTACTAGCCAAATCAACAGGCATCAAACACGTCATGTCATGTTGGAAAAGGAAATGAAATATCTTCAAATGAGATAATTTCAAAAGAAATCAATATTATGACAAATGCACAATAGTGATTTTTTTAACAATAGAAATGATGCTTTTCATTTCAAAGCTCAACATAACGATAAACAAAACGCTCAATATATTGGGTTGTAATTTTACAAGGAACATACACGATACCAATAACGATTAGAGATAATCATCTACTTTTGAAGAAACTTCAATGAAACTCTTCTACAATTGAAAGAAATTTGAATTTCATAAGAAGCTAACTTTTCTATTCCGTCGGTATGAAAACTATAATGAAAAGAGACTGAACAACCCTTTGATTCCTGCGTGAAGAACATTGTTGGTTTTAATCTAATGTAAGCCTTCACAGAGAGATCGCATCTTGATCAAGCCATAAGAGGAGACAGTTGTACTGAAGACTGTTGTCCTCGCGACACGGTAAGCTCTGTCCAGTTTATAATTAATTTACGTCTAATTTTGTTTGAAGTGTTCTCAGCATTACGTAGGTGTCATAGGGGTTTATCTGAGAGACTGATAACAGGACCGCACTAACGTATTCTGAGTGATTTTATTGACAGATCACATATTTTATCATCCAATCGTATTGTCAGCTTCCTTCGAGTGCGGATCGTCCTTTATTGGTGAAGTGTGCAAAATCCCTGATAAGATTGATTCAATACTAGCACCCATTAATTGGCCAGTCACTTCCCAGCCATAAACCTGACAAATAGTGGTATAATAGGGGTAAAGAGATTTCAAACACGTCCGGAAAAAATGTACGGTAAACATAAAGGACCCGGGGCTTGAGATGGTCAATAAAACGTTAATGAGACCCCGAAAACTGTCTACACAAACAGAATGATGAAGCCTTTTGGTGAAACTGATTAGAAAATGTCGGCCTGTTGGAATCTACATCAAATGAGAATAAAGATGTCAAATTAAGGTGCATGGTTTGTACGTAACGGAATGATAATGTATCTTCTTCAATAAAATATCGACAGACTCGACATGAAGATAGACGATGGCACCAATTGTTTAACACTGAAATGACCCCCCTCAATGGAGCGAGTCGGGCTGTATTTACAATACTCATCAGGCATTACCAGTCCATGTAACGCCCACTATTACTAGGGGTGAAATAGGTATGCGAATAAGTGCAGAAAAGTAGCTTTTTAAATTCATGTTTATTTAAATTATTTGTAAAAGAAAATCAAAAGAAATTTCTCGTGTATGAATGAAAAATGTTGATGTTGTTATAAAAAAATGATTTATTTGTATAAAGATTGCTTCATTCCTGAAGTCTCTGCATTTGACGCCCGTGTTGTGCTATGCCCTGTTAGCAATTCAACCAAAATGCATGTCTGAATAATCAAACGTTTAAAGAATGCGACAAATTCCTTTAATTTCTTTCTCACTGAAAGATAATGATTTTGATTTTTTAACTTTTGTGGTGGAAATGTGTTTTTCAGAGAATATGTAAATTCGTAGCTTAAATTCAAATATCAGAGCATTAAATACCTGACAAGCAAACGTATGGGAATGTAGCAGTGTTTTTAGATTCAAACGTGATGTAATACCAAAAGTTTACCATGAATTAATATCTGACATGAATATTGCACAATATGTAATAATACATATTTTAATAATCAACACACCAATTTCGTTCATTTCTATATACAATATAAGAACACAATGGCCGATCTCACAGTAATCCGACGAGAGAAATCGTGTTTTGCATTTCCATTCGAAGCGAACGACTTGTCTTTATGTTGAATTCCTTTAAACACACAGTGTCGCCGTCTACATGTATTTTAGGTGTAAATGTTATCTTTGTTCAGTAACAATTATAGCCTGGATTTGCATATAATCCTTTAACACTCCTTGATAAACGCTTTAATGATTTCCATCGCTAGCTTAATACTCTTCTAACACGGAGCCTTTACCGGATGTACAGCATAAAAGCACGATACATCAACAAAATTGAGGAAATATAAAAAGGTCCAGGAGTCTTAGAACCTTGGACATTTTTATTCCCATATAAATGTATTTTCAATGTTACTCTTTAGAGCAACTTAAAGTGGGTCCTTAAGACGATATACGATCCAGCTTCAGTTACGTTTAAAAATTTCTTGCAGCTGAACTACGAGGTATGGACGGAATCATTTTAAGAATTGATTGTCCGTTAGTTTGATAAAATGTTGGGGGTAAAACATCACAGTACATTACAAATAACCTTTAATAAGTTGAATTATATCATATCTTACGAACTTTCAGGTTTGTGGCACATGAAGACTTGATTGTCTGCTGTAGTTTCTCTTAGCTTAGCTTCGAAAACAGTTTTCATGCGCGCAGCCTAGCGGAGAAAAACGATACTGAGGCTGGCAATCCAGTCTAGTGGCATATGAAGGTATTATTAGTTGTTTACGAAACGGTTCCCGTCCATTTTTGTGACTATTCGCCAGTAAACAGATTACATTTCGGTGTTTAACAAATAATATTCTAAACATATCAAAGAACGATAACTGCAAAAGTTTTATGAAGACACGTAACAAAGACATTTCACTTAATCACTGCCTCTCCTAGGAATCGAACCCAGGATCCCAGACTTTCTATTCTTGAGCTTAATCGATCGAGCTAAAGAAAAACCTTTCTAGTCGAGCGGTATGTTACCAAATAGTTACAAGAATTAGAGAAAAACCTTAAAATATTAAGTTTAATTGTTGACAAAAGTTGAATACGTCTTTTTATTATTTAGTACATCTGTCTACATTATCAACAATCTCTCTTAACGACGATCCGTGTCACTAAACGACAGCTGGTAGCTGAAATCTAAATAAACGTATATTGTTTGCGGAAAAAAAGTTTGTTTGATAACGAAGAAAACCCTATCAGCAAATTATCCGTTACGTTAAAAAAGACAAGCCATTTATGCTGCAGTACTGCACATTCAGCTACAGCACTGCACATTTCGCTACAGTACTGCACATTCAGCTGCAGTACTGCACATTCCGCTACAGTACTGCACATTCTGCTGCAGCACTGCAAAAACTCATAACCGTTTGTGATAAGGAGGTGGGCCTAGCTCGTTTTGTCACGATATCTATTTGTTTTACCATCAACCACGAGAGCTATTAAAAACAGCTACAACCATATTGTAATCTACAATCCATAAGTCTAATGAATATAATTTTGATTACTCTTGCAAGAAACGGAAAAACTAAGTGAATATTGTAGATTCAAAGACTTTAAAAAAAAAACATAAAATACATCATAATGAAGTGTTCTTACCACTGTTTTCATGTTTTAGGTACAGGGGGTCGACATTGAAAGTACGATGTAAGGATCCACTATTCTTCACCCTAGAAAGACAAAACAATTATAGAGTTATCACAAACGTGTTTGGATGAGTATGCATTGTTAACCGTCATATGATCAGCTGTGGTCATTTAAGGATGGCTTACCCAGTTTGAGAAATGTATGCGTGTCGTGATAGTGTGTGTGTACTTAGGAGGCTGCGGTATATTCGTTTTTGTTCCCTTGTGATAGCGTGGAACTGATGCCAGTTTTATAGTGCTGCCTCACTGAAGCATGCTGCCGAAGACACCCAGCAGGACACTCCAACCGATGCTTCAGTGAGGTAGCACTATAAATCGGCAAAAGTTCCGGCCTGTCACAAGGAGACTTAACACGAACATACCGCAGCCTCCCAAACCAAACCACACGCATGCATGTCGCACGCACGGGAGGCCGTCCTTAAATGACCTTAGCTGTTAATAGGACGTTAAACAAAATAAACCAAACCAAACCACTCCAACCGGAATTATACTGACAACGGGCCAACCTGTAATCCCACTTCATAAATGCTGAACGTTAACAGGAGTAGATAACTTCCATCAGCCATGGGAACCAAACATATCAGTGTAAGGATCAACTAATCTTTACTCGCCTCAAACACTCAAAACACAATGTTACTTCAACCAGGTAGATAGCACGAATCGGATAATCACCAAAACGTATCACTATACTAAAAATAGCGTAGTACGATACATAGAGTTTTGTTTTTAACGAAAAAAGGTCAGACGTTAGAAAATACTTTTTTCACGCAGATTCCAAATACCATTTTATTACCTAGTGACATGCGTACCAACAAGAGTCCAAAAAGAGCTTAAAAACTTATTGATGCCAGATTTACACTAGGCCACGATGTTTACTATCTCCACGATTTGAGTGAAACGCGGTGAGCGTGGAGAGTCATGTGCCGAATCGTGGTGACCATGAGAACGTAGTGGATGGTCCTAAGAATCGTGACAAAAGTGTATGACTGTCAACAATCATGCTACGATTATCACTATTCAATAGAAAGTCTTATGAGAGTGTGATAGAACGAGGTTATCGTAGATGAGCGTACTAAAACTTGCCAGACCTTTAAAATGCACAACAGACCTAGATGCACTACCGTCATGGATCTTGATGAACTTGGAAACAAAGCGTTACGGTTACTACGATTCCAACACGTTTCTTCCACGTTCCTTTTCGGTTTCTGTAGGCGAAATGTGAGGTTTAAATGTGGTGACTTAGCTCAGATCTTAGACATATAAGTTACTGTAAAGCTGGTAATAATCGTGGGGGATTTCATTGCGATATTTTAGCGGTAATTAGATATAGCTCGAAAATAAATATCCAGCCAATGTTAGTTTTACAAACAAATGTATAGAAGTGTCCACTGTATAATGCTTACAAGGCATATTTCCTCGAAATTTGATACCTGTGAACTAGGTCCGACAGGGACAACCGCAAAACATTAGCCCTGTAAAATTAAACAGCTGTACAGCAGACTCACTGATCATTAAGATCACGAGAGATCAAAACAGAACCTGATGAAACGTGATAGCAAATAGCGACTTGTAGTAACGCAACATATTAACAGGGTACGAAAGCGTATGAAAGGGAAAATGTCCCGCAATAAATCAGGGAACTCTACAACCTGGTTAAATCGTGAGCATCATAGACATCGTAGTCAAGTGTAAAAATGTCATCGTGTCGAATTTTTGACGATTCTTTCGGATCAGATGACAGTAAATGGTTACTTAATGTGTACAATATTACAGCCGATACCCGCTTCGAGCATATACGTTTAGAAACATGCTATTTTAATGACGTCAAAGCGTTATTCAAATAGATTTCATGTAAGCCTCCGATGATAAATTCGCGTTTCGAAATACGTTCAATGTACAGGTACATTCAATACATCCTGATCATTTTGACGTCATACCATAGGAGCCGGAATGTAAAAGCAACTGCATAAATATTGAATTGAAATATATACATACCACATTGCTGTACAGTCAAAGTGTACCATCAGCCATTTTGATGGATTAAATGCAATGGAGTGCGCATACTCTATCCCAGCCATGAACTTCCGGTATTCCGGACAAATGAACGCTGTTCCGGCATAAGCAGCGTCGATATGTAGGTATAGGCCTTCTGTTTCACCTGCAAAAGCATAACAATATATTCCGAGTAGTAGCGTAGCAAATAACATATCAACAACAAGGCTATTATTTAACCATGATCAAAATGATAAAGATACTTCTCTTTAACAAAATGTATAGGCTTGTAAATTGGATTTGCTATTAAGATGACCGTTAAATGGCCGAAGGAAAGCGCGGCAGCAAAAATACTCACACCATATTAATTATATTACTGATACTGAGGGATCTGTATCACAGTTTGGTTAATCTTTATCATGAATTTTCGTAATGTTAGATATGTTAGCGGTTGTGTTGTTATAGCGCTTTGCAACGGAAACGTTGCGCTAAAAAGGTCCTGCACTTACTGCATTTCCTAAATACAGCTTAAACTATCTGTGATTGGTTTGGCGTATTTTGTGTAACGTCCTATTAACAGGGGTCATTTAAGGACGTACCTCGGTTAGGAGGTAGAGGAAAGCCGGAGTACCCGGAGAAAAACAACCGGCCTACGATCAGTACCTGGCAACTGCCCCACGTGGGTTTCGAACTCGCAACCCAGAGGTCAAGGGCTAGTGATAAAGTGTCGGAACACCTTAACCACTCGACCACCGTCACCGCCCCTATGCGAGCTATTTTATTTTTGCGCTAAATTTGAAAAGGCGCCAAATGAAGGCTGTGTTCAGTAATTACAAGTATTTACTGAATGAAATCATAGTTGTTATTAAATCGATACTTACAAATCGGACCAAGTTCCGCTAGATTATCAAAAGCACAGGCTCCAGTTGTTCCCAGAGTTGCACATACCTAGAATTGAAACGACTTTTATAAATATCCAATGCCTTTAACAATCAAAATGGAAAATCGGATATGCAAAAAAAGACGAAGAAGACTTATAGCATGAACAGCATGTTTGTGAAATTCTTTGTTTAAATTCATTGTTTCGTACAATAGAAGTGTAGAAAACTTGCGACAATGCGAAATGTGTAGATCATAATATAAGCTCTTCATTTTGACATAATAGTGAGGTTTGATGTTGATTCAATCTTTTGTTACATTGCCTGATAAGTAAGATGATCACTATTTTCATACAAGGCACAATACATATCAGAGAAAGAAATGTAAGCGTATGAAAGGTCAATACGTTGTTTGCCCAGTGATCTAATCCAACAGTCCACCTTTTGCAATGTCCTATACAGTAGAAGGCTATTTGTCATTGGGCATTGGGCGAAGAGGAATTTGAGAGATAAGTTAGCATTGAACACCTGATTTGTGTTTTATAAGGTCCAACAAGATCACTGAGACTATAATAGAATGTTCATAGATTAGGAAGCTGGATTTAAAAGTCCAGCATGGAAAATGAATAATCATCACTGATTTCTTGTCTTCGCCTTTTCGTTGTCGAAGTATTATGGAATAATATAATCTTGTTTGTAACATTTTCATTGGCTTTTTACCTACGTTACCAGGCAATGACGTAAACATGACGTCGCCGTTTATACCGTTGCGGATGGAGCAGTGATGAAAAGAGTCAATCATTAAAGTGATTTTTTGCAGGGTATAGCTTAAATTATAGGGATTGACTTGAATATACTTTTTGATGTTATGGAGATATAACACACACAAAGACCGGAAAGTACTCTCATCATTAGCGGGTTTTTTTTAGAATACACTCAAAATACCATCGTTGTTTTTTTTTTTTTTTTTTTTTTTTTTTGCAAAAACATATATAAAAGTAAGTAAAGTTAGTAAAACTAGAAAAACGACTTGTGGATTAACACGGATAACTTTAATAAACCCGAACATAACCAGTATTGTCTCATTCTAATGCTTTATCGACAATTCATCATCCCCTATATAAATCTAGGTCGAATCCAGGAAATCTCGCAGGCTCGAAAACAAAACCCGTTGGCGCCAACAAAAACACCTAGTATATTAACATAAAAACATTGAAAATATCGGACTAAAGTGATCCTCGATTATACCGTGCTATTACAATAATATCCAAACTTTATAGAGTAACAGTGATTTCCGGTTGGCTACGAATTAATTAATTTCACACAACACATTTTGTTAACGCCGTGTTTCTAAATTTGGTAGAAACTTCCATTTAAACACTGCTTGCCACCAGTAGTTGACTACTTTATATAATTGTTACTTTAAAAATAAAAACAAAATTCTAATTTCTTGTAGAAATTGTATAGATGAATCAATTTCCTTATAGACAGTCATTAAGCAGTGACGAATCACGACACATTGGCTGTTTTAAGTGGCAACCTTATGTCTGATTTACAGTAAAGATTATTGATCTTCATAAAAGAAGTATTGTATAGTTTATGACAGCCTGTGCCAATTGACAAGTAACTTCCCAGACCGGATGGCATCTTAAATGTCTTCAACAAAAATAACCAAATAAAATATTCATAATATTGATTCGAAGTTCATGTATTGCCAATTGAAATAATTGATTGGTTGACTGGGTAAACAAATTCAAACAGTTTGTCAACAAAGTTAAATACAGTGTATCACATAGGGAGCTGTTCTAGTCAACAGTCATCACGCTATAAATCCAGTCCTATTCATGTACTGGTACTTTGGTGAAATAAAAAGATGTGTAAAAACAAATAAAGAAATGAGTCAAAACAACAACTGAACAATATAGCATGATAACATGCTACTTGTAACAAGAGTTTGTGAATCATTTATTAAAACTAAATTAGGTCAGTAAAGTACCATACTTTGTCTCGTTCGTGTGACGTTTCAATTCGTCAATATTTAACAATACATTTAAGTTTTCGACACAAGTGTGATGTCGAAAGGCATAGTATGTTCGCGTACTTCATTGATTTGTACAACGTATACAAGGGTGAATATAACCAAGAGAATAGAACACTTAAACATGATTTTAGATCTAAATGTAGAATATACTAAGTAATAATAACAAAACTGAATTAGAATTATCAGAATGCTGTGTTACCCTATTAGGAACCGTAAGTTAAGTAAGACTAGTCAGGATAAGTTATATGACACAACCAATATGATATTCATAAATATAATATTAGTTGTGTCATGCAACTTCTATCATATGCTGAATTCTCATTAATAAAAACTGCATGGCATGCAGTTGTATATTGCATGACTCAATCGAATAAATAATATTATCGTAAAGCAAATAGAGAGTCGTAACATATTGTGCATGTCGTTTTTGAGCTATATTTATCATTTAAGCATGCCGTAAGGCAGAATGAAAGTTGTCGTTAAACATATCTATGGAATTCTAATCTCGATCAACGTGCTCATTTACTGCTGAAGACGAACACTTATTTATGTTATCAATCGTAATCAAAAGTGAAATAACGATAAAAACGTTAAGTATTCAGTTGAACTTTTCTGTATGGTATTTATTGATAACGAATGTGTATTCGGATAAAAATAACGCTTTAGATACCAATTCAGAAATTTAAATCTAATTTTAAAAACCAAATCTAATCATTATAAGATATGAAGAATCACTGAACGTGTTTTCAAGACAGCATTCATCAATTGCGACATAGTAAAAGTGTCTATATTTAGAAGATAGCTACTGCGGGATATCACATTAGCTGCACAGTTGTTCTGAGGACAATGACCCTAAATGTTAGCCATACTCAAATGCAGGTGAAAGCATTATGCGAAATATATATCAATCTACTGCGCCATCTTGATCTAAATAGGATCAAATGACTAGTGACGTACGTATTAATGATGACAACACGCAACATAGATTTGGGAAATAGTCCAGAAAAGATTTCTATATCCGGTTCATGAGACATTTTGTACAATGCGGGATACTTCTAAGTCATAATGTGGGTACTTAGATAAGTACACACGATTGCTTGAATAATTAATAAACATGTTTACTACATCAGGAAGTTCAGATCCTCCGTGTGTTAATGAAAATCTGATTATCAGCGTAATAGATCCATGGAGGAAATCTAGTAATGTACTTGCATAAAAAAGTATACTTTGAAAAATCTGCTACATATTTCACTTAAACCTTGAATCATAAATGAGTGTGATATGGTTTGGAACACTTATTTACAATTTTCAATGCGAATTTATGAACAACTATGAATTATACTTATAATCTCAAGACTTAAGATTTGTACAGTAACAGAGAGGGAGATACATGGATTTACTCTGCATGGGAAATGGTATGTTATTACTGACAACGAGGGAGAAATCATTATCTATTTAAGGGTGATCTACGGGAGATGGCTCTCTTTGTACTTATCAACGTCGTGGAACATAATTATTAGTTGTTCACACGAACTTTTTATCAATTCTCTTTTCCTGTAACATTTAAATTAATCTGGCTGTACTTACCATATTTAGGCACACTGTCCAAAACAACTTAATCAAGTTAGCTCCGCCGTATGGACAATGTTAAGACATTAACAACCCCCTAACAGTCGGTGCTGTTATAAATTTTTCACACGTTTTTGTTTTCTTATTTACCAATTAATGATCATTCCCCAACGGTCTGGCGGCTTGATTGACATTTTGGGGACTCGTAAGTGCTATGTGTACCAGTTCATGTCTATCCTAAATGAATAATTGAAAATTCTAACCGTTTACAGCAGACCGAATTCATTTGATCTTGAGCTCCTCGTTACTAAAACGCAGTCCTGTCCCCCGGCATATGTCTAATCATACTGATATAAAAGCCTTGTCTGATCTATTAACAATGCTATCGACACAAACTCTCTAGTGATTAAGAATAAGTTCCGGTTTGTGCGTGTCATGCCTAAATAACGATCCACGCGTCGCTAAGAATACATAATGACAAAAGATTTGATTCAAGAAAATGTCTAGCTGGTCATTCATGGGCCAGGAAATGCTATATCAACGAAGATGAACTATGATTTCATTATTTCCAACAAAATTTCATTGATTGAAAAGAAAAATCAATTTTGCTGTTGAATTTAAAAACTTTCGGTGCAAATATTGTTAAAACCCGTAGTTTATCAATTGTGGGTGCTATGAACTCACTATGTAGATTCTAATGCGCGGCAGCAGTTTTACGTCGTTGACTTTATCAATTAATTTTAGACTAAACTATCAATCAACGATTGGTTTGATGGTGAACGCATGGATATGATTACTAACTTATCATTAGTTATGTATAACAATTACATAAATATTTAAAGATTGGTACTTTTTGACTTACGTACAGGTTCATAACTTCACACCAGTTCTATAAAACCAGGATTACATTTGACATTGTTTATACCAGAAAAAGAATCCGTTATACACTACGTTCATCCTTTCATAAAATATGGTTATATGACACTACGATGTTTCACGTTATCATCATATAATCATTTCCATGGGATACAGTACCAGTTCATCATAGACATTGCAGACTTTTACGTCAGTCTGGAATGTTGTCTTTATTAGCGAAACGATTACAGAAGGATTATCACAAATCTATCTGATAAGAATTATGACATCATTCTTTTTTCAAATTATGAACATTCTCTGTATTGGTAGTAGTATTCCTCCTCTCCATTCTTGGCATTTGCATATCGCAGCTGGGATGTCACATCCAGACGGTCCAACATGCGCAACGGAGTTTTGCGATATCCAGTGGTTAATGGCAACCGTTATGATTTCATCGCGGATTATAATTTTACCTTGAATGTTTTCAGTGATTTTAATGTTAATTGGTGTATATTTCAATATCTAGTTATCATTTTTTGAAAACTAGACAAACATTATAACCTAGGATAGGTTTTGCGTTGATTAAGAAAAATAGTCATGTAACGACGGCATCCCCTGTGTGCGAGATGTATGCATGTGTTTTGGAAGGTTGCGGTATGTTCTTGTTTGTCTCCTTGTGACAGCGCGGAATGGATTAAGCCTACCTCACTATATTATACTTCCGCCAGCGGGATACACCACCCAATCACGTGATATAGACAACGGACCAATCAGCCGTCTCATTCACAAAATGCTGATCGCTAAGCGGCAATAAATGTGATCCTCGGTGAAGCGAAATGACCTAACTGATCATGACAACTGCGATCATATTATTTGTTATCTCCCCATGTTATCTTAAAAATGATTCATTTTATTTTCCGTGTACTCTGACGTTAAAGTACGGTTTTATATCTACACCGGCATTATATTATACCATTTTAAGTTTTAATTGATTGAGATTATACAGGTTATTTTGATTAAACATTGTTCAAATTTCGTTCACACAACGTACGGACGAATATCTATTCTGAATTATCTCTATAATAAATCATGAAGATATTTCAAAATTGCCAGGAACGACTTGGATTCGTGGATATAAAAATAATAAAGGAAGTATTACTGAGAAAGAAATTTGATACAGAAATTCCTGGCGTTATAGGATCCCCAAAAAGCTTATTTTCCTAACGCAGTGCGACGGAATAGTTATAAACATACATAAAGAAGAATATATGAGTGAAAAACCGGAAATGTTTAAAATCCTTCTCGATCGGAATTACTTATACTGTAGATCTCTATGACGTCGTAAAAACAGTTATGTTATTATTTTTTTTCTGATAAACGGTATTTCGTGAATTTTATTTCTTGGATGTATATTGTATTTGAAACGAAAAAGTTTGAAGGGGTGATACATGACCTGCCGTTTGTCATACTCACAAAGAAAGGAATCAATCCTTCCTCCCGGTCACGTTCTATGGCGGACTGAAGACTCTCCCCGCGCATGCTCAGTTGGTCGTCGCTACAAATGAATCTCATTTTCACCAGACCAATGAGCCCAGCTTTCTCGACCGAGGAATGCGCCTGAAAAATGCAATTATCATGCAACAATAATATTCCCATTCACCAAATAGATAGCAAATACTCTATTTCATAATATACTTTATATCATATATTGCATACATTTTTGTTATATAACCGGCATGCTATGTGATGCTATAATATCGAGAGACAAAAATGTAATATCAATTTGTGACGTCATTGAGAAATTATGTCATAATGATAACCTTGGTTTTTGAAAAATACCGTTCACATTAATACATGTATTATGATATAATATAGAAAACCATACACACTTGTCAATGAAATTTAAATTTCATTTAAGCATTAATGTCATTTTTTTTTAGTGTCATCGGGGTATGAAAAAATCAACGCTTATAATTAATTTTTGAAAATAATTTTCTAATTTATAACATGTTTTATGTACAATTTTACTGGTTTTATATGGGATTCTTTTTCTCAAATCAATACGCAACGTCCATTGTCGTATTGTGACGTCACATTTTTCGCGCCATTCTCGGAATCTTTTTCATAGTAGTATCGAAAAAAAATCTCAACCAATCAGAAAGCCGCATTCTGCGTACAAACAATGGAAAATCAATTATAAGTTATACAATTATTGAATTAACTTTATGAATTCTATATTACTCTGAACATTGTGTCTGGTGTAAGTTCCTCTGTAACCTTTTGAATGTAGCTATACTCCAGTCATGTTATTTCAGTATTCTCTGTTTCATTTCTTATTCTGGTAGCTATGGGAATTCGACGAAAACAGGTGCGTTGCTAAAGTTTGATTGTTTACAATCATCAAAAAAGTATAACGAGTCCTGATTGCGACATTTTTCCTGAGGCAACCTTAGCCAGACAATTGTGAAACATATTTTTCAGGTTGGTAAGGATAGCTAAATAAAAGGTTATCTAATACAACCAATGAAGTTATCACTAATGACGTTCGATAGCAACTCTGTTATCTTCCTCAGACTTAAATGACCAGTATAGCGTGTGAACACTAAGTCCATCTGCAGTCAAATCGGCTGCTCACTAGAGTAGCCGAGTCGACTTCTTTGGAAGTGAAGCCACTTTGCCTGTACACTATCACTACAAGATGCGCTTACCTTTCAACAATTACTACCCTCTCGTACGCACTTACCACTTTAGGGCAAACACACTGTACTGGTTATTCAAGGAAGATCACGTACCGCTAGATAACCTGTTATATATCAGAAAGGCTATTTGATCACAGATATGCTTAATTCCTAATTACTAAAATAATCAGTGATTTGAAAAAAATAAACATTATGACCTAATTTAGTAATGGATATATATCATTCTAGATTTGGATACGCCCAGATTGGGCGTTTGTTTACCTGGTCAGAACAATAGGCGACCAGTCTCGCATTGATCTCGGCATCATCGAGTCCTGAATGCAAGCACTTGTATTTTCTGAACACCTCAGTTCTCGCGGCAAGCAAAGCGATGAATGTGGAATCACTGGCTGTTAGCTAAAATAAATATTAATCGAAGTTAAAATTCCGTTTCCCTGTAGTAAACGTGTGTAGACCTGTATAAGGCACATTTTTCGCTCTTACGGTCCTCTGGAAAATAGGAGGTAGGAAAGGAAAGCAAATTAAAGGCGTCATGATTAATTTTAATGGGTAGCATACTAATAATAAAAAAATAAACATATATTCTATAGGTTACTTATATTCTCAGACTGGAGCGGGAATGATATACAGTTAAACTATACTCCCATAGGTAAACTGTCGTCCCATATGCCAAAAGTAAGTCCCTTTTATTGAAAGGATGGAAACAATGAGAAATATTTGATAAGAGCTAACAGAACTTTATTTGACACTCAGATACTTGAGCAACATATACACTGTACACACATAAAGGATCACAAAAATAAAAACACTTACGAGATACATTTCGTCAAATCTCGGATGAAATGAAATATCACCCTATACATCCTATAGATCCTATATATACCTTTGACATTGTTTACTCCAGAAAAAAAAAATCAAAAATCAAAAGAATAATGAAATAACAAAAATGAATAAATAAAAACAGTAGACAATATACACCACGTTATGGTGCTATTCCGGAACGCCTGGTTTTATCGTTGTACCTTTTCAAGGGTCCTCATGTTGATACATCTTTTCATATAATGGTTTCGTTTCAACGTGTATGGGTTAGAAATAGGGTTAAATGGCACTACGATGTTTCACGTTATCATTATATAATCATTTTTATAGGATGAAATACCAAGTAATGATTGCAGACATAGCAGACTTTTACATCAGTATTACCTACAGCCCGGAGGCCGCTAGATGATTTCCTTATAATATTGTTATCGTTATGCATCCAATGAAACTGGCCTTCAAACAATCAAATTACCTTATCTACATGTCTTTTTATTGATTTATTTTATTGATAATGTTAGTTAAAAATGATCCGTGACGTCACACAGACCTGAATCACTCCGCCTCCCATTGTTTGTTTGTTGCTATGGAGAAACTCAGACGGAAGTCCAATCATCTTTCCGAGCCAATCCATCACGATCGTCTCCAACTCGGTACATGCAGGACTGGAGGCCTGAGTTTGGGAAAAGAATATTCTTTTTCAATTCTAAGCATTTTGTAAAAATGATTTCAGATGACTCGCACCGACAGATTACCCGCGGGTTACATGACAATTGAAATTACATACATGTATACATTTATTTTAATTGTATGTGAACCAATCATTTTCGATTTAACTTTGTTATGGTCGCGAGTAGTGAACAATAGTATGTGAATTGTATGTGAACCAATCATTTTCGATTTAACTTTGTTATGGTCGCGAGTAGTGAACAATAGTATGTGAATTGTATGTGAACCAATCATTTTCGATTTAACTTTGTTATGGTCGCGAGTAGTGAACAATAGACTGTATTGTATGATAACATACAGATTGTATGTAAAAATGAACAGATAGGTCACAAATACCATTTCCATTATTTCCATTAAGTATAGCCCACGGGCCTTGCGCTGAGATACACAGTAATGAAATATTGCATAACCATTCGTAATGCTACTTTGATAGGGCTTACTATATGTTCCAACCCCGGTCTCAATACGGTTGCGGTTTCTACGGTATTTTAAACACACTGAATGATCGGGTTTCATATGCTATCAATATATGATAAGGTATCAAAGATATAATAAATAGTATTTGAAGGATATCATCTCTTATACGAATATATCATGGATGCACAATGTATGTGCAATGGTCTAGAATATTTGACACGAGGTATTGGTAATCGACTGCTGTTCTATTGCACGAGGCCGACGGCCAGTACCCATGATATACTTGTTTCATTGCATAATCACTAAAACACACTTCGAATCACTGAAATATCGACTTTCATGTAGGCCTAGAAGTCGCCATTATTGTCATCTAGCAGTGTTGACATCTGAGTGATTTATACGCTTGAATGGGTAGGACTAAATTTGAAAACGGCATAGGTGTTCAATAGCTCGCACGTGACTAAATTCCGAAGCGTCACAGGTGTTCAATAGTTCCCGTGCAATAGTCATTTTAGCCATACAATAGTTCATAATACAAATGTATACCTTATGTGTATAGTTAAGGAAAATCAAACGCATTATGTTATAAAAATGATTAATTTACAGTGTCTGGTTGTCAATACCATTACATATCGGTATATCCCTTTGTTATTCAATTCATGATATCGCCTAGTATCTAAAATATATGTAGTGATGTTCCTTAGAAACAGTAGATATGGATCCTTTTGTTGTATTCAAAGTAATTGGTTTAAGAGTATTACATAGGTTCATTCTATCTAGATGTCACAGTTAATTAAATAACAAATAATGACCTTTTTACAACTTGAGTCGATATATTATTAATGAAACTGGAAGAATTAATTCAGTTATAAAGATAGATGAGTTACCGATATGATATTGCTTCAAACTTACCCATGTGAAACCGAGGCAGTTAATAGCGTCCGCAAGCATGTCCCCCAGGAGTGACGGGAACGAGTTGAGGGCGGGAAAGTAGGCGTGCATATATGGACTCTGCCAATGGGTAACCTGTAAACGAGACGAAAATTCTTATAAATTTTTACAGTAATATAATTATTTTAGGATAAAAAGTTAAAACATTACAAAAAAGAGCACGAGTTGTTCAGACAAATTGTCGCGTTAGAATGAATTATATGAAATAAAATGCATCATCGGAACCTCTCAGAATTGTTCAAAAGGATATCACATTTACCTATGAATTGAATGATTAAGATAGAATGTGCCGAATTATTAATAAAGCCTTGCATCAAACTCATAGCTGTTTTATTCCTGTTATGACGTCGGTAGTTTGGTTTGTATTGTTTAACATCCTTTCAACATCTAAGGTCATGTTGGGACGGCTTTCCCGGTGTGTGAGATGCATGCGTGAGGTAAGTGTGTGTATTTTGCGGTATGTTCGTGTTCGTCCCCTGTGATAGCGCGGAAGTGAAGCCGACTTTATAGTGCTACCTCACTAAAGCATACTACCGCATACATCCAGCAGGACACCCCACCCGGTCACATGATACTGATAACGAACGAACAAGTCAGTGATGCTGGGGTAAAAATGAAACATCCAGAAGGGAAATTGATTTGTTAGTATGTGAATTTACTGAATGATTGTGCTCCATGTCATATTATAAAATAAAGTAATTTTAAGAAGATTTCCACGAATGACAGGTCATTAACACAGGCTCTATGGTGATGTTACGTTGTAAGTCGAACCTAAACACAGTAATGTCCTCACTTGGGTGAACGTTCAATTATAGAACGAATGTAAGTCAGTTTAAAGGGAGACATCATGAAGAAATACCCTAGCCGCCTATTAGAAATCACACAAAAGGGCAGCGGGTACAATCCTTACGCCGTTCATGCAGTACAGCACAATATTGTAACATATGCAGGTTAAACATCAATTAAAATTCCATTTTTCTTCTTGGTGTATAAAGTCGACAGGGAACGTCACAACAATAAACTCATATCATTACAGGAAATCAGTAGCATTGTAGTCAATGAAAACTCTTTGTATTTCATGAATCGACGTTATCTGTTGAAATGGCCGACCGCATTTGGTGAATAATGTGTGTATTATGATGTACTTTGTCCGGTGTATGATATATATCTCACCAATAGGATTGTTAGCCTAAATTCTAATTACCCAATTATCGTATAACGCAGCACTATTTTAGCAACTCTAAAATTAGCTATTTCGGTCCATAATTAGATGTTCTGTTTATGGTATTTTATCTTAAAGGAGTTCACAATTAGCTCCTGTAAAGAAACCTAACTTGGTACATTAAGTGTAAAAGTGAAAGGGTTGCAATGTACTGAATGTAGGTCAGACTAGCGGGATTATCTCTAACCCTGATGGTAGGATATCAGCTCTGTGAGAGTAATATCGCTACTTCGAGTATTTTTTCATTAGCAACAGAACAACTGAAGTATATTTTTTTTCACATTTGCTTGTTAAATTCCGCAGAAACAATACATTCACAGCGATCTCTGTGGCCAAACAGGCTTCCCTCTCAGACATTTTTGATCATGTTTCATAATATCATTTTTAATCGCATTTTCTATAAAATTTAGATTTTTTTTTCAAAATTCTTCTGACCATTCTTTCCTCAAAAATAGTGTCAATTTTGAGAACATTATTTTAGATAGCAAAAGAAAAATTTGAGTGGCAATAGTAATACGTGTACTTTTATGCTTCGTAAATATATTTTGGAGAAGATTTTTTGAAAAACCTTACTGAGGCAACATGAACAATCCTGACGAGAATGATAGAAGTTCAGGTTGACAATTCTTTTTTAATTTTGTGTAAGTATTTGTAAAGGCATACCAAGTGTGTGTTAATCTCGACTAGCTTGTCCAGTGACCTAATATGACTGTTATCAAATACCTGATACCTGTTTTCCTTGATATTTTCTTAACGCGTTACATACATGGATAGTTCACAACTAACCTGTATGATGAGAATAACAGTTACCCGTTTCATATTTTGAACTTTCTATTTATTGATAGTTTCATTCTTGCTTTCTCCAATAATACGTACTTGTTCTTCAATGGGCATCATTCTATTATCTATTAACCTAGATTGCAGTCGGAAAATCGTTAATTGATTCAATTACAAAACCAAACTTACTACAAAACATGAGTGAGAGCTGGGAACGGACTCGTAAAACAGACTGTTTATTAGAAATCATTACCGAGGAAGACAAAATAAACGTCGGCTCGGGGTAATTATATATAATAATAAAATACTCAATAATATGCGGCGTATCAGCTTGCAATGACAAAAAAAATATCGTCATAAAAGTGTTAGTTTACCTTAGAAATCATTATATTTTAACCGAAATTTAACATTTTAACAAAACATCACGAAAACAGACCCTCGTTATATTAAATTATGAATATGACAACCTAAATATTACAGGACGGGTAGTCAGTGTATTGAAATAGTATGATATTTGTATGTAGTTGTGACGTAATCCAGGTGAACATTATTGAGGTGAGGTCATGTAAAACGACAAAGCTTACAACAATGGAGTATTGTGATAGATATCAATTTGATACAAAACACCTGGGTCTGCTTTTCCCTTTGATTAACGACGTTTAATGGTAGTATCATCATGTCATTATTGACAGATATCATTTGCTGATGGTACAATGTTCGATATCAGAGTATTATTTAAGAATACAGAACCCTGAACATGAATTGGTCGGTGACGTCATAGATCAACAGATTTATGCTATAACATTGTATATTTCAATATTTTAGTAGACTTACAATTGTAAATGTACATTATATCAATAAACCCTGGTGACATATGACAGCCTGGGACATATATTAGCGTCTCGTGGTATATTTCTTCGCATGTGATTTTTGTTTAATTTAGAATAATATCATGACGTTTAACTGGGTAATTATATTAGATGTCAAACATTATACATGTATTGCTGTTTAAAGTGAAATGCATTGAAAATTACCAGGAACGTTATACATATAGTTTGACATATCACTTTATATAGATCCTATCTGTAAAGTGTTTGAAGTGCTACAGGCCTATTATGACTGTTCCTGGTCAAGATAATGTTATTTTATGTTCTGAGATAGAACACTAAATGTCGAAATCATACTTCTGGCAGACGGAAATGAGACCATGATGAAACCATTACCGGAAGTTTGTGATTCTGACGTTTTATACCCTTTTCAATCGCGTTTTTTTTTTTCATTATTGAAATTTTGAGGTCAAGGCTACCTACCTACAGACATAGTCTGATCTCTTACGAAATATTTTATGACGTTCTATATTTGCTTGCATTGGTGAGCTTTATAATCAATAAATAAGTGGTGTTTGATCATGTTTTGTCGCCTTGCGTGGGGAAAAAGAAGAAAATTCAATCATCTGTGCTAAGAAGACTTGTTCGGTCCCTAATTTCATAACTGAATAAATGATTCTAAAATTTATGAATAGGAATAATGATGGATGAATGTTGTATGATGTATGATGTATTATGGAATAGCAGATTCTGTTTCAGGAACAAAAAATGTTTTTGAACAGAAATACTATCCTTCGTTTTGCATAAGTAATTCGATCAATAACTCGTATCTATTGGCTGTATTACATGTAGATGTCATAATACGTTAAAAGAAACTTCCTAATTAAAGTGTGGCTTAAAATAGACATTATAAGATAAACTTTATTTTTCATAACGATTGAAAGTTATACCTTTATATATTAGTAACCCTCATTGACCAAGATGGAAGAGCACGAGGGCTTTCTGTGAGGCGAAACCGGAGTGCCCGGAAGAAACCCACGAGATCGGGCAGGTGACCCCATACCTTTTCATGTCCGATCGCGGAATCAAAGTCTACGTGAAACGCAAGGGTGTTACCACTGTGCCACCCAACCACCCAGACATTACCATGGAAATGTTATATACGAAATGAGGTTCACACCAAATGATGTTGACGGTAAACTTAGTAATATATCTGTAAATGTACACATAGTTTGCAACCACCAGATATAACAAAAGGTATGTTCAGGTGAAACAACGACCAGGTGAGCCATGGAATTTGACCTGACTCTGAAAGTCTGCTACGATTCCAACGCATTTTTTTCATTGAAGATTCTTGAATAAGTAAAAGGACAAAACAATCAGAAGTTTGATAAATATATGATTCACCTGCTTAATCGACCACAACCGCTATGTAAAGAATGAAGTGCATGATTTGATTGGCATCATTACACTGTAACATTAAAGTGGGATTGATGATAACTAAACACGGACAGAACCTTTAAATCATGTGTTAAGTGTCATACAGTCGGTAAAAGTACTCACTCCAGGCATGATAACCCTCTCTATATCCCGGAAGATGTCGTGCCATGGTTCGCCTTCCGTTGGTGCTGTTTCCGGTACCAAATTGCGCATGTATCCAGGCTGTACATCCGGGAACACACGCCTCGTTCTGATGGTCTTCAGATAGTCTGCTATATAGTCCACCATGTCTTTTCCTGTCAAATAGAAATTTACAAAATAAAAACATGTTTTGTCCCTTTTCATGCAATCTGCTTCTTGCATTCAAATCAGACACTAATGTATAGTGGTTTGTGTTTATTCCATTTCTTAGATAAGGATGTACAAAACACATCAGATATTAGCAGTTTTCAAAATAAATTTGAGTTAGATTAAGTAGAACTATAATGGATGATACTGCATCATAGAGTTTCTAGGATTCGTCAGTAATAAAGTCTAAAGTGGTAATGATAGGAGGCGACCAAAAGCATGACACAAAATAGACAAAGGGAAATTCCAAAATCTGGAAGAAGAGGTGAAAAAAAACCGATCTTGTCTGCTCTTTTATGGTCTGTTAACACATTCTGGTTAGAGGCCGGGGACATCATTTTTAGAATTCGGGGAGCACTTCGATACTATTATGGAATTTTTCTACACAGTCACTAAGTGCCACACATTGCCAAATGTTGAGACCATTGAAATTATTTAGGTCCACTATATGTTATTTTATCCTGATGAGTAGGTTGTTATCGATCGTTTCTCCAAATTGGGAAATGTTGCTATCAAAAATGCATCAACATCAATTGAAATCACCGAAAATATTTCTCAGAGAGTTATATATTCTAAAACAATACTGGACCTGTACTTTGGGAGGCTGCGGTATGTTCATGTTATGTTGCTTTGTGATAGTCCGATTTAAAGCGCTATACACACAAAATACACATCCGGACTCATCACACGTGTGCATGTTGCATGCACGAGAGACCGTCCTTAAATGACCTTAGCTGTTGATAGGACGTTAACCCATAATAAACCAGGCCAAAAGTACATGCATTTATTGTTGTGCACCAAAATGTTAGCACATAACCGTATTTAAGTGGATTAGTTCAATGATGAAGTGTGTTTGCCATAGACGACAATATTAAGAAAGATTTATTTTCTCAATCGTAATTAAGCGCACTTCAGCATCATGTTTCAGCGGGAAAATCGCTTAAATAAGATTACCGCTAAAATACAAACGTTTACAGTATAAGATATTATATATATATATATATTCCAAAAGTGGTAGTGATTCTAATTCGCAATCGGTGATCATGGTCCTTTTACGAAAGAAATATTTGTTGGCTTCTTTTTTACGTCCTTGAACAGCGAATGTGTGTTTTGGGAGACTGCGGTATGTTCGTGTTTGTCTCCTTTTGATAGAGTGGAAATGTTGTTCTCTTTATAGTGCTATCTCACTGAAGCATACAGCCAAAGACACCCAGCAGGGACCCAACCCAGTCACATTTTACTAGTCGCCCCAATCCCAAATTGCTGAGCGTTAAACAAATGTTACAAACTGGAAAGGTCCCTCTGATCCAGTTATATGTCATATTGTAACGCCTGTAGGCCGGTCAATGGTCGCTGCCGTTGTCGTTTTTGGTTAGATCATTAATTGACATGTACGGTCAGAAATAGAAGCAAAATTATATATCAAGGTTGCAGCCGCTGTCTGATAAGTTCAAATGTATTGAAGGTCGTTAGGGATACATTAATATATATTAACTTAACGGTTCATTTCGTTTAATTATTTATCGATGCGAAATATTCAAAACCAATTTCTCCTCGGAAATATTGAAAGCTCTGCTATAATGCCGAGTTGTAATTCTCTACGATCGATATCAGAGATCCTGAAATATCTGAAAATTATTTAACTTCTACAAATTCTCCTTTTTGGATACAATTTTGTTAATTATTGTTTTTATATATCGTTATTTGTTCATAAAATCCTCAACAGACACAATAAATGTCATCTGGTCGCGTGGGTCGGTGAAATCTACTTTCGATGTCTGTTTCAATATTGACATAGACAATAGGCAATGCATGCTGCTTGTGTCTAGGATCGCTCAACGAAAGCCCAAAGATATAGGTGACGGTCGTAAATTCACGAAAAAGGTATTTCTCGTCTACAAATTATTACTAAACTCATATTCTATCATTTAAAACAATTCTGCAAAAAAAGTGTCACACAAGTCCCAAAGTTGCCTTTTAAACATGAAGAACGAATGTTTAAACAGTATTTAAGAGGATACTAGTCAACTGCAGGTAAACACTGGCGAGCCTGATAATGGTAGTCATTGGTTTGGCTTTGTTTGTGTTGTTTAAAGTCCTATTGACAACTGTGGTTATTCATAGGCCGGCCTTTTCTGTGTGGGGTTGGTTTGGTTACGTATTGTTTAACGTCCTTTCAACAGCTAAGGTCATTTAAGGACGGCCTCCCCTGTGTATTGTTTAACGTCCTATCAACAGCTAAGGCCATTTAAGGACGGCCTCCCCTGTGTATTGTTTAACGTCCTATCAACAGCTAAGGCCATTTAAGGACGGCCTACCTGTGTGGGTAGTTTGGTAAAGTATTGTTTAACGTCCTATCAACAGCTAAGGTCATTTAGGGACAGTCCCCCTATAATGATATCGTTTGGTTTTGTATGGTTAAAGAACCTATCAACAATTTTGGTCATTCCAGGATGGCCTCTACTGTGCGAGTATTGTTTGTTTTTTTCCATTTTTGTTTACCGTCCTGTCCATTATTACAGTCATTTAAGGAAAGTATCCCCTATGTGCGAGATGTATACACTACAGTACCTGGGAAGTAATCTGCCAAAGACACAGTGTGGGACGTCACATCCGGTCACATATCATACTGACAACCCGTGTGGAACAGGATTTGTTCAAGGTGTTTTATGGCCGTGTGTGTTTTTTTAATTGGCGAGCGTTAAGCAAGAGGGTTTCCACTTAGCCAACATTTTGAAATTTACCTGTATTACCTGACCAACATGTCAAAGATGAATATGACTTATGTGATAAAGATTTAAATGAATTTATGTAGGCTACTTATCATAATAAATCGTAGATGTTTGCGGTAAATACTTAAACTATACCCAATTTTAGTTAATCGAGATATCTTATGAAACCTAGCTTCATATCTAATTTCAAGTTTAAATTGTAATTTTAATGATAGATGTATTAACAAGTACAATTGTCTTTAATCGCTGTTACTTAAATCTGTATGTACGTATTTATTTATATTATTTAAAAAAAAAATACGAAAAGAAACCAAATTAAATCTATTCCGTTCGTACCAGTTCTTATTAAATTAGCAGCAACTACCATTTTATAAAATCTGTCTCGGCCAGGGGACAAAACAGAATGTCGTCCTCACAGGGGTTAGCGAAAAACTGAGGCAAAACCTGAGGCAATGACAAGAGATATTAGGAAGAAGAGCGCTGGTCAGAAACATTGTGTCGCTTTTTACGAATCATGTGATAGGGAGAGCAGATGGAGGGCATAGTAGTCATAGAAATAAATCATCTGTTTGATGTTTGTTATATACGTCACATTTGATTGGTAAGTAACATGATTCCTAAAGCAGACTATTAATGATAATACTAATTTGGAGGTTTATATTCCACTATATAACAATATAATCTCAGAGTGCTTCACAAATTAATATATGTGGTTGTAAGGCAACCAAACGATGTCTTTATCAATTCCCTGGGAAGCACACAGACGGAGCTGCCGTTTCGGCGATAACAGCTTACATACGACATTTCTTACACTGCCCTACCACGTGCTCATTACAGTCGAGTCGACTGGAAAACAACGGTGTAAAGTATCGTGTTCAAGGTCATAACACAGCTAGGACTCGAACTAGGGGCCCTTCGGCCACTTTGCCCTGCGTGCTCTCATTAGACCACCGTGATCTCAAAAAAAAAAAATTATGTTTACCTTTATAAAGCATTTATAAAAAATGTTTTAAATTGCGATAATCTAAAAGATGTATAAAGATTCCTATTAGTCTTATTCTTAAGCAGTAAAAACAAATCTCTGTAGAGCCGCCTAAACAATACTGACGACACAGATTAATTTAGGTTAGAATACAATGACCATGCCAACAACAAAACAACTTGTTTGTTTTATTGTTCATATTATACATTGTTTAGTGTCATCTGATCAGACAGGAAAAAAAAATAGCAAAGACAAGGAAAAAGGAGAGAAGGAATATTCGAGGAAATGGAAAGCATCCACGCGATGCATTAAATCCCGAAACACATTAAATCCCCCAAACATTTATAAAACATTAGCCTCTACCAGGCCTGGTATCGGAACAATACCATATTGTTAGATATATAATTAATAAGTAATAAATATAGCCTAACTTCAGTATAGGATAAAAAAAATAGTTTTTAGTATTATTTTTTTCTATTGAACACTTGTGTAATCTAGCGAACATGGTAATCGATAGGTTAATATAAGCGTTACTCCCGAGGGATTCCGATAATGACTAGCAGGTCATCATATGTAACAAGTACGAATGGATCCGGTAGGAAGGCTTTAATAATAGATTTACGAGTCATTAACGACCAAATATGAGCTGACCTATGCATTATTGATAACAAAAAGTAATCACACGAAATCATTTCTTTTATGTTTTAACCCGAGACAGCTATTGTATGAAGCGTTGCCGTGACATTCAAACATCTTCTTATAAACACTTGGAATGATAACCACTGTTTTTTTTCTCTATATAGCACATCTAAAATTAACAGCGGAATTTAGATGTACTTTAAGTGTTGTTTACGATTGTCTGTGTTGTTTGTGTTGTGTTTATGTGATACTGAGCGGTCACACAGTCCATTCTGTCTGTCTGTCAGTCACTCGGGATCTCTAACTTGCACTCTTAAATATCACACACAATCCTAAGGGCATGTACATCGTTCAATCAACGGCGATAACTCCAGTCCTTATTTCTACGACGTAAACGGTTTTTCTGTTGTAGGACGAAGCAAAATTTCTCAGATATGGATTTTTTTTTCTCAAAATGATCATGCGAATTGATTTAAAATATCTACTAAAGCCCTCCAGTCGAACCACACAGCCTTTTCATCAGTACAAGCTTGTGATTAGTGTATACAAAGCCTTTGGTATCAGGCCCATAGCTCTGGCAGCGCTTTGATCAATTTTGGTTAAATTTGCTTAAATTGTGTAACGCCAATGAAGAAACAGTGCCATATAATCACATTTGTCCCCCTCCCCCTCCTCCGCCCCCCTCCCCCACCCCACCCCACCCCTGCTATGAATGTTATATAAAATTACATATCTATATATGTGAACTTTATGTCCTACATTTTCAGTTGTACAATAAAAGTTTGTGTAATATAACTGAATGATCTGTTTCTGATAGGATTATACAAACCCAACTTCGCCAGTCAAAGGTGTTCAGTTTGATGGTCTCATGTTTTCTTTAAACTAAGCTGACGATACTATGTCGAGCAGTAAGCTGGAATTGATATGGAGATGAGCTGAATTAATTGATTGAACTGTGACTGCCATGGACACTTCTAATTCCAATAACCTCGCTAAATACAGGATGTGATTAACGCTTGACAGTAAGGCTATCAATTGTCAGAGGGAACAATACCGTGGCCGATAGACGAACTTTCTGCGGAAATACCCGGAATTTCTCGGAAACAAACGGAATTTCACGAGCTGAATTAATTGATCGAAATGTGACTGCGATCGACATTTCCAATTTTAATACAGAGTATGATTAACGCATGCCAGTGAGGTTTTCAATTCCCAGAGGAAACAAAACTGTTGCCGATAGACGCAACTTTGTCCGGAAACCAACGGACTTTTATTTACATAACTGACGAAGATATATGATATTGCAAAGAGACAACTTTCGAATTTTATCCAAGTAATCTAGGCAAAGTATGAATTTATATAAAGTGTCCCTTGATGTACATCCTAGCTCAATAGCAATATCGAGTCCCATATTTGTCGGAAGCACACAGCTTTCATAGCAATACCGTGACTATTTATGACATCACTAAAATGTTATGTGGTGTTTGTGTAGTTACATAGGTATGACTATCACTATATTGTAACATAATCTTATGCCAGCGTTGTGTTATTAAGAACTATATAGGTATCAGTCATAACGAAATTAAACCCTAATGAATTAATACCGAACTTTGTCTTTATTGCTTACGCAGCAATGTCTGATATTTATCTATTTTGAAACGTTGGCGAGGTTAATATTGGTGATATATCAACCTTGTAGATAGGGAAGACATGGTTAGTGTCTTAAAATATAAGTTGTAATTTGGCGAGGGTAAGCAAAGACAAATGAGACGATCCTTAGCGATTCACTTTTGTTTTTTTCTTATCCGGGCCAAAAATATAGCACATATTTTGATACACTGACCATGTATTCATTCTATCCTGCAGCAGTCATCAAAAATAAGCATTTTAAATAAAAGGGTATCTTTCACGTGGAAGTAAAGTCAGTCAAATTGACGCACGTGCTAAGATTCTGAAATACAGCTGGTTTCTGTCACTGCGGAATACAACAAAAATGCATGTATATCTGGTGGGTGTATTCCAACAATGAGGATTCCAGTGGCAGGATGAAAACAAATATTGACTAAGGGTGAAGTCTGGGTCAATACTTAAGATTTTAAAATGTCGATATAACCTGATATCAGCCAAATCAATGATATTTGTTTACTAAATGATGGAATAGTATTACTTTCATTTTTACATTCTTTTACATTGATGTATTTGACGTCACAATGATAATTACGTTAGAACAAAATATTGACTCTGTACTTCCAAAAATAGAAACATCGGGTTAAGATTTCAAACCATTAACCCTTCAATAACCATATTTTCGGCAATGAGAATTGAGGTAATTCGGGCCATATCTAATTATTATTATAACTAATCGTTGATAAATGAAAATAGATTTTATTTATTTATTCATTTATTTCATTATGCAGCAAGAGATATTAAATGAATTGAGTATACATGTATATCAGCTGATTCTTACACACGAAGTTGTAGTGACCCAGGTGGAGAGATACAAATTAAACTAGCTACCTAACGAAGAGACCCGAACGTGTCCGGAAACAAACGAGTCAAAACACTTATAAGACGCTGTCAGCTTGCCGACGGCTACTATAAAGTGGTTAGCATGTCACACACGGCAGTGACAGATGGCGAATGCTTCGTTCAGATACACTCAAACGTCCGAGTCACGTCCTTGCTTGTGTAAAGTACTATTAGCTTGTCAACATACCATGATATCTGACTGAAATCTTTAACAACAGCACTTTTATCCGACTTAAATGCAATTTTGTTGGTAATAATGAAGTTAGAAAATGACATGCTATTCATGAAAATATTCAGGTATTATAAACATAGCTTAAACGCTCAGAAGCGGTATTTAAAGTTTTATATTTCCTGTCTATGAAGCTTGAGATGCGATGTTAGGTGGATGCCGTAGGGTGTATGTGTCCCCTGCCGTTATAAATTGGGCCCACGACAGCCCGAGCCTCAGACACTGGCATTAACATTGGACAGCCATTAATTACCTTCGGCAAGAGGAACACTACAAGGTTGTTTATAGATTAAAATCACTGTTACACAGCTCGGCACGGAAAGACTAACACTGTATATTAGCACATCTATGTACATGTAAAAATAGAAAGTAATGTCCACAAATAGCTCGCCCTCGACCGAGGTTCAGTTCTGTTTAAGTTTAGGAGTGGTCTACCTTCATAAGTATTTGAAACTGCATTTTTACTTTGAACAAGAGTCTGTCCTTCATTTACTATTTATGTTTTCACAGAACCGGACAAGCCAATAAGGCGTGAAACATTAGATCTATAAGAATTTTGATTTGTTTATGTGGCATTATACCATTCTAGTATTTATAAATACAGTAATTTTCTAGTGTTTTTGGTTTTTTTATTTTGATTTGCTTGTTTGTGAAGTTGGTTTTTTTTTTACACGCGGACTGATTAATAGACACTATTTTAAACTGGATCCGACGAAATGTATTACTAAATGTCCAGATGACATCCCCAGTTTAGCTTGTGACATGTGTCGAGCTACAGAAACAGTTTTAGATATTTGTATACGTAATATGTAAACGATAAATTCACAAGTCCTATGTCGATAGGCCTTGCTGTATTTAATGTCTTCTTCAGTGGATTAGTAACTAGTTATTTATGATGATTTACAAACAAGAAAAGACACGTTAGTAGCTTTTTAAAATTTAGATTAGGAAAAGAAATGGTAGCATATGACTCTTTCACCCCAACCTGTGTTTTTCGTAATCAATTCTTTGTGAATCTTAATTTGGGTTTCCTCGTTATACAAAATTTTACTGTAAATTTGTTTATTTTCGCGAGATTATTATTTCGTGATTTCCCAAGTCGGCTCAAGTTTAAGGCCTACATTTATACACACTTGATGCAAATGGGTGTTTATTTTCGCGGGATTAGTATTTCGTGATTTCCCAAGTCGGCTCGAGTTTAAGGTCTACATTTATACACACTTGATGCTAATGGATGTTTATTTTCGCGAGATTAGTATTTCGTGATTTCCCAAGTCGGCTCGAGTTTAAGGCCTACATTTATACACACTTGACGTCAATGGATGTTTATTATATATATCTCTATACAAAATGTATCTCTTGAACGCTAATACGGCGAAATCATTCCATATAAGTTTTGTATTAGAATCACAATTTTTGTTAGTTATTTCTATAGACCGGTATTTTAAGAGCGTAGGCAGTGTGATCAACGGAAGAAACAACAGAGTATGTTCGGTATTATTTGTGTGATATTTAGATTTAACAGGTTCCGTCAGAACAAGCACCGAATATATACAGTAATCGATTTCCTCTTTTAATTTTGCTGCCTTAAAATATCATATTAACTTGGCAGCGCGGGTTTAAACACTCCCGCTGTACGCTATACTTAAGTGTTAAATGTCCTTAAGGAGGGCCAGAAATAGGTTGAGATGAGGCTGGAATCATTTCACAATAAACTCTTAAACTCCCGGCATGTATACACACAAACTATTGTGAATCTATCTATATTTGTTTAATCCATCTAGCTCCGTTTGACACTTCGTCGATACATTTTAGAATATCTATATTTATCGATTTGGGGACACTACACTCTCCCGATGTCCAGTCTATAAACGTATAGACTTTTATTACAGTATATTAACCAGTGTTTTCCTGTGTCCAGTTTTTATGTTGTTCATGTCTCTTTAAAAAGGCTCAAAAATTCTCTAAACTTACATTCTAATAAGATTTTTGATTTGTTTTGATTTGTGGTAAACGTTTCTGCCAAAGAAATCTAACCGCTATCTCGAGAGTCTTTATTTGCTGACCAAGGAGGAGAGACGGTTACCTTTGTCTTTTCCAGATTTATCTTGAATATATTTGAGTTGATGCATGTACTGATGTCTAATACCCCGACTATCTCAGCTGGATGGCTATATCACTAACTTTTCATGGCCAGATTTTGCATCATATATTCCTTTTCACATACCGCCTACAGAATGACGAAGTGATGTACCGTGGAATTTGGTTTATTTTTGTATTGTTTAACGTCCTATAAACAGCTAGGGTCATTTAAGAACAGCCTCCCCTTTGTGCGAGATGATATATTGTGGTCTGTCTGTGCGTGTTTTGGGAGGCTGCGGTATGTTTGTGTTTGTCTCCCTGTGGTAGCGCGGCAATTATACCGACTTTATAGTGCTATCTCACTGAAACATATTACCACAGACATCCAGCAGGACACTCCACCCCCTACATTATCATCCTAAGATTGCAAGTTCTTTGAATCCACGCTAATATCAAATAATTAATTTTTCTTTGTTTTCATGGTAAATATTCAAATGTGATTGGTCGAAAAATTCTTTTCATTCTTCTATGAAATAAATTCCGAGAATGGCGCGAAAAATGTGACGTCACAATACGACAATTGACGTTGCGTATTAATTTGAGAAAAAGAATCCCATTTAAAACCAGTAAAATTGTACATAAAACATGTTTTAAATTAGAAAATAATTTTCAAAAATTAACTATAAGCGTTGATGTCAATTATTTTTTAGTTTCATCGGGGTATGAAACAAATTTTGTTTGCAAACTTCAGTAAGAATCCGCTACGCGGATTCATACAGGTTGAAAACAAAATTTGTTTCATACCCCGATGAAACTAAAAAAAAATGACATCAATGCTTAAATGGAACTTAACTTGCTACGATTGGTTGTTGGTATAAAACTTTCTATCGGCACAATAAGGCAATTCAAGTTTTATCGAAATGTCGTAGTCACTGATAAACGAATTACCCAGTTACTGCGAATTTGCATATTTTATCGGTAATATTGTTTTATCGCTTTTTGCAACGAAATCACTCCGCTATTATATACTTTTTTTTTCACGAAGAGCTTTGCGAATTCGTCTATTCATTATTTCGCCACAAAATCACACTTGTATTTACGCCAATGTCGTTGGTGGTCGGGTCGCACAGTGGTAACATACTGTCACCTTGGAGACGTGAACAGGTATTTGGTCACCTGTCCGATCATGTAGCTTTCCGTGGGTACTCTGGTTACCCCCCACAGTAAACTTACTCACGCGCTTTCATCCGGGCCAACAAGTGTGCTTAATATAAATTGATATACATGTCTTCTTCTTTCGCCATTAATGTAAAGCAAATAAAATTAATATTTGTTTACGTCTACGCTGTATATGAGTACGTTAACAGAATGAATTCCTCCGTAAGTATTTTCTTGAGTTAAGCAAGGAGCATAAACTGATAATTCCTATAGTCCAAAATCTGAGGCATTAACAATGAATACAAAATATTCAAGAGCCACGATTGATGACGATAACGATTTTCATCGCTTCATAAAAAAGGGATTGGTACTACGACAGGTACTATTGATCTACTACTACTGCCCATACGTGTGAAAAAGATCCTCATATGTTGTCAATAAGTCGTACAGTTTTGTTTCTTTGTATATCTCGTTCCTCATTGATAGTTTGTACTCACACAGACTAGATATAGATAATTATGTCAATGGATAAAAACATTGCACTTTTGCAATATGTGGGAAATCTGATACAGACTATACATGAATATTGCATGAGACTCGGGAGTAAAATAGATAAAAGATGCTTGAAACCGACAATACACACCATCAATTTCATTGAATACATTTACAGGAACCTGCTAGACAAAAAAACAAAACAAATAGGACAACAATGGAAACAGGTAAGAGGGTAGAACAATGGGAAAGACAACAATTGGAAGAAGTGAGAGGGTAGAACAATGGGAAAGACAACAATTGGCAGAAGTGAGAGAGTAGAACAATGGGTAGGACAACAACAGGAACAGATGAGAGAGTAGAGCAAAGGACAGGACAACAATGGGAAGAGGTGAGAGGGTAGAACAATGGGAAAGACAACAATTGGAAGAAGTGAGAGGGTAGAGCAATGGGTAGGACAACAACAGGAACAGATGAGAGAATAGAACAAAGGGTAGGACAACAATGGGAACAAGTGAGAGAGTAGAACAAAGGGTAGGACAACAATGGGAACAAGTAAGATAATAGATGAAAGGATATGACAACAATGAGAACAGATGAGAGAGTAGAAACAAAGAATGGGACAGCAATAGGAACAGGTGAGAGGGTAGAACAAAGGGTAGGACAATAATGGAAACAGGTGAGAGAGTAGAACAATTGGTAGGACAACAATGGGAACAGGTGACAGGGTAGAACAAAGGATATGACAACAATGGGAACAGGTGAGGGAACAGAAGTTTTGGCAGGGCACCATAAGAAAACATCTTAATCTTTCTTATGTTATATAAGTCATATGTGTCTACATATGATAATATCAATTTTAGGTACGTTTTTTAAGGCTTTCCCCTATCATGTCATTCCTGATATATTTTTACCTTGATCATAATAATAAATGAAGACAATGTCAAGATCAGATATGTATATGGACGTAAACAAAACCTCCAAAGTGTATTAAACGCGGATCAAAGGTATCAATATTAGGTAAAAAAAACTTAGAATCAACATCGATTAGTTTCTAAAATATCCAAGAGGCAAACACCTTTATTTGAAAAAGAGAATTCTAAGGTCACGTTCATGGACTGTGGGCCATTAATAAGGAATACCAGTCTGTCCAGACAGTGACGTAGACAGTGACGTCAGTATTTACTATGGGTTTGAGTTTAATTATTCAAGGCCGTCATTACAAAATCCTAAAACAGTTGGAACGATCTGTCCGGTGTGGTGTCATCGTTTTATGCTGTTTTAGAAATCGTGTATCCCTTGTGAATATCCATAAGCTACAATATTTAATCAATACATTTGTAATTAAAATACACCTGAGCATAATTGAGGATCATTATTTGTCCATAAAACAAAGACTTCATTGTGTTAACTCTTCGCCTCACAAGACACTGCCTGTCCCTTGATTTTTTTTTATCGCAATGGCTAGTATCATTTCTCGTCTTAGTAACAGTGTAACCGATTGACCTATATTGATAACATGACGTCAACGGAATTAAGCGTCATGTTCTAAATAGACCGATTTAGATTTACCGGACGAGTTCAACAATAAGTAAACGAATCCTCTTGATATTTTTATCATAAAATATATTTTATAGTTAAACAGTAGTAGCGTAAATAGTTAGCTCTACATAACGTTGCAAAATTCCGTACGATATCCGTTTCCTTTTTTATATTAAGTAAAAAAAGATAATACTGACATGATAAAGAAACCATATTTTCTCACAAAAAAGTACAAAATATGAAAAAAAAAGAAAAAGAAAAAAAAAGAAAAAAGAAAAGAAAAAGGTTTTATATGGAGACCCTTGGAAATTTACAAGGAAAATATGACCAGGTGTTCCGGACGAGTGTACGTCTTTTGCTTATCGACTACAGCCATTATGCAAATCTAGATCAAAAACAGGTTACGTCACCTGCTCAAAATGAAAGCAAAACCTCAACAATTTTTAAAATTGCGTTTTAACCGTAATCGGAACAATCAGAAATGCACTCTCTGAAATCAGCTGTCATCAATTTGTTCGTGTATCAACATTAAAATGGAATTAAGTAGTAAACATTTTATCTTAGGCTCTAATTATGTCCCTTGTCATCTGATGTGGTGTCAGAAGTGGTGATAACGTTCCTATTGTTTCTCAGATCATTTGTACTTTTCTTTGTGTTGCAGGTTCATTGTCATGACAACAGCCAGGGTCAAACGGGGACGGGCAACAGGACGAAACAAAAAAAAAAGTGGAGAAAGAATGCATAGGAGCTGAAATGGTGACTTTTAATCATACACAGCAGGCCTCATTCGTATTCTCAAGAGACTCAACATATTGTGTCAACATATAAAAACGTTTTCATAACAAAGATTAAAATTGTGATTGAAGTGATGACAAGTGTAAATATTTGATGTATAGCAAAAAATTATATTTGCGTGGAGACTCATAGCAAAAGTACAATGAGAATGATACCAGGTGTTCCAAAAGAGTAGGCGTCTTCTGTGTCATACAAATCTAGGTCAAGTCCTGGTCAAACCACAATCTCCAATGGGAGTGTTTAGCACAAACACGCATAGTTTTGCACATACTAAGATGTCTATAGAATCATGTATAGCCTATGTTAGTAAATGTCTAACACGCACCTTGTCGTGTCGGAAAAAATCAAACAATTCATATGACCTGATCTGTACATATATGAACAAATATATAATTAACAGAGTAATATGCATATTTGATCGACGTGTTTAGCCCCACATTGATGCTACACTTACCTGACATCGCTCTAGTTATACATATATTTTCATAAAATAAGAACAATACAAATTGGATTTTTTAGTAATTTTAACCAATACGTTATCTATTGTCTTACAACTACTACTGCCATACTGCAGTCAAACTTCGTCATCTCGAGCTGTTATGCTTCAAAGACTGTTTATCTCGAAATAAGAATTTAGTTCCTACAGCGAAATTCTATATAAATATTATAGCTTTCCTACAAAGCTATTTTTCCATGACCCTATAGACTTTAGATTACGATGTTTTGTATATACTTGTGTGTCAAACATATCGCACCTAAATTTCATGCAGCTTGATAAAATGTTCAAAGACTTCTTCTTCCCCTCGGCTTATATTGTTAAAATTCCTATCAAATAAGGTCATTTATGACCCGGTGGTGTCTACTGGAATAAGGTCGGCTAGATGATGTATTAAAAGGGGTATACTTACGGTAAATGCATCGCTCTACTTCTATAGACACTCGGATACGACCAGGGTATTGGTACATTTGATAAAATAAATGTAAGTAGGTAATGGATGCAGGTTTCAGTGTCAATGCAAGGTTGATATATATTATCAAATTGTATATAAATAATCCTTAATGTCAAATCTGTAAATGATCTGTATGGGATTTCCGTGTATAAGGTTTTGTTAATTGCACTTCAAATAAATTTAAAATAATGCATTGCTCATAGTAACAGGAAACAAGTCACGTGTAAAAAATCTGATTCTATTGTTTAACACATTGAAGTATTGACACGGTACAAAAATGTCATTAACCTGTATTTTAATGAGAACTAAAAATCAATGTTTAATACTCGGCACTGTATTCTATATATTTTAGTAAATATTTACAAGATGTATTGTCACGAACTTACTTGATTAGAATACTAGTAAGATAAAGTACATATGTGTTTAAGTATTGGCAATATGTCAAATAAAAAACATCGAATTGTCGTTTTGTACAAAATTGGTACAAAAGGACATGGCACCTGAGGACAACGGTAATGTTTTAATGAGATAAACGTAAGATGGCACCCTCAGAATCAATAATGGAGACAGGACTTACATAATTCACAGATCTGCTCCATAAAAGTGTTTCGTCTCGTTAGTGTAGCAATGGTCCAGAAATGCAGAATATGGATATATTAGGTATACTTGGTTTCGCTAAAGCAATACTTATCCCCTTTTCGGCCCCCACTAAAGATAGTAACAGTGACCTTAACCTTGACCTAAAAACCACGAAGCTTTAATTTCTCCGAGATATTATTATCCTTTATCATTGTGTGAAGTTATACAAAAACAAAAGCCGCTCGAGTTTTGAATAATTAATAACTGTAAACTAATACAAAATCAGTGTGTATTCTGAACCGGTTTGATACTTAACGTGGTATACGTACAAGGTTGCGGCTTAAGAGGACTTTAATCTATCAGACTATCAAACTAGTGTAGGTGTCACCAGATTGTATAAATACAACGAATCTTTCTTATTTCGAACTCGGGCCACTCGACTACTCTGCTTAACTCAAAGTAGAAGTTTAGCTCTGACACAAAAATCATATATATATATGTGTGTAATAGAGTCGGTTATCTTGAATACCTGCAACATTCCGTAGTTTTCATGACCCCGCTGACTTCGAGATAACGATATTCGAAAGTGGACGGGTGTCATGGTGACATCAACAGACAGGGTCATATGAGGACGGGTGTCATGGTGACATAAACAGACAGGGTCATATGAGGACGGGTGTCAGGGTAACACGAACAGCCAGGGTCATTTGAGGACGGGTGTCAGGGTAACACGAACAGCCAGGGTCATATGATGACGGGCGTCATGGTGACATAAACAGACAGGGTCATATGAGGACGGGTGTCAGGGTAACACGAACAGCCAGGGTCATATGATGACGGGCGTCATGGTGACATAAACAGACAGGGTCATATGAGGACGGGTGTCATGGTAACACGAACAGCCAGGGTCATATGAGGACGGGTGTCATGGTGACACCAACAGACAGGGTTATAATTATCAGGATGGGGTGTATTTGAGACACCGACAGAAAAAAAAGTTCACAGAAACACAGAGGAGTAGATATACTGTAATGATAAGAGTTGTTTTTTTTCATTACTTTCTTTTTCTGTCTTGTCGTCACTCTGATCCAACGTGTTCTTCTATTTAAACTTATTCGATGTTCTGTTGCTGTTTTATTGAATGAAAGTATTAGCATTGTTGCATCATAGTTCAGTTAATTGTGATCGCCCATCGCGCATCATGTATCATCATTTATTTGAATGAAATTGTTTTGCAAACCATCACAATCTACAGAAATCCATTTCAATCATCTACTATATGACAACGAGCTATCGGTGAACCTGAAATAGAGACAATTATTTAAGCATAACCAGCATTACACGTTGACTTTTGTAATCAGTTTTCTTTATTTAATGTTTTAAAACCAATCGACATGATAGATGGGATCCTCAGCAGCATTAACGATAATGAGTTTGACCGTTATTGGAACATGAACAATAAATCTGTCTGATGATCGACTTATATAAAACACTTGAATGAGTATTGATATAAAATTAAACTAGAGGTTTCTTTAAATTGTCTGTTTGTTCTCTCATTGGTCAGGCTCCTGATGACTAAACCCATATTACTGGTAATTGAACATGACTATTTGCTTAACGCTCAGCAATTTTGGGGAGTGGGATGCCTGGGTTCGCCATTTGGCAGTGTAATGTGACCTGGTGGGTGTCTTGCTTGGTGTCTTCGACGGTATTCTGCATCTCAGGGAAACAAACGCGAACTTTTTTATTGATTCTAAATACCATTTATGATTTATAAAGTATGTAGTCGCCCGCTGAAAGGAATAAATAGAACGATATAAAATAATATTTAATTGGCGAAAAAAAACCCAATATATAGCCTGTTTTTTATAACAAATTTCTTTTCCTGATATGATCAATGCTCAATTTTTAATTATTCTGAACTGTCTTATTTACGAGATATTGCATATGATTTACACCTAAACTTTTTAATGGAGAACCCGCAATCTCCAACAAAACACGCATACACTAAACGCATGTATCTTTCACAAAGGGGAGGCCGTCCTTAAATGACCACAGCTGTTGATACGACCTCAAACAATACAAGTCAAACCAAACCATGTATGTATTTAACAGTCTGATTCCCTAATTAACAAAAGATTGTCGCCAAGTCAAGCCGTGCCGTTCGTTTAATTTCCCTATGTACAAGTTGCAGTACAATCGTTAGCGAGTGTTGTTTCCGAGAGTTAGGAGGTAGGCTCTGCTGGTGTATTTTGTCCAAAGTGATTTGACAGTAAATTTCTATGAAAGCCACTTCTATATTTTATGGAAATGTCACCGTCACAGAATAAACGTTGAGCTTGTATGGCGTAATGCCCAATGACAATGGCAATGACAATTGTTTATTCTCATAATCAGTACACTGCAGAGAATATGAACATTAACAAATGGATAGCAATGATGCATGGTAAAACAGGATGGATCATTCCATCTATGCTTTATTTTTGTTTTTAATGATTGTTTCGGTCAGTGTTAGTGGTATGGTGATATTGCGTATCTTAGAATACATTTATTGCATTACGTGACACTTCGACATCTTACTTCTCTATTTCAACGATATTTCCGGACAATGTTTGTGTCGAGCCGAGTTGGATGTTCTTGACATCTTATCTCAATTTCTAGGTACACGTACCCTACCCTTTATATTTCCCAGACTCCAAGCACTGCGGGATTACTCTCAAAACAACCGATACCGGCGGGGTCCTTATCCAGTTTGCAGAATCATATATCCATGTGTCATATTCCGGATCCTACTCGGCGGTCGATGTGAGGTTTAGACACAACTGACCACTTGACCGGCTTAACTTCCGTGTAGCTTTAGTCGTAATGAGATGAAGATCAGTTGTGACGTAATTAGGGCACATAACGAGCCGATCAATATGACATGTGGCATACGGGATGTTGGAAACTAAATCTCGCGAGAGTTCACGGAAACCTGATCAATTATAAAGGCCGAATTCTGGTGTGAAATTTATCCGTCCTATTATACGTATGCGTCACCGATCGAATGAGATAGCAAGCTGATCGTAAATGGCTGGAAGTCATCATTCTCATAATATGTTCGTGTGGATTACATAGAAATTCTCGCGAGAACAAAACGTGACTTCAGGACACTACCAGCCATTTATACTATTGTTGTGACTATGCTATGGAAGGAATCTCTTGGCAAATGTCACCTCGATGTGTGAAACTGTATGCAAGGTTCTCTCTCACAAGCCTTAATGATGCGATGATTGTATGAGTGTTTATGCCTACATGTAATGAAATTAACGCCGAAATGTACAGGAAAAAAGGCGTATCGTTTACAAATACCATATGCCTTTGCGGTAATTAGTGATATTTCGGGTCGAATTAAGAATTTTCAGGATTTCATACTCGAAGAACTTTGGTTTATCTTGAGAGTAAAAATGTCATATCAATTTAAAGTTTATAACTAAAATACATATAATATCCAGTAAGTTAAATTTTTCAAACGAAGGAATTCCCCTTTAAGCCTGACAAAATGTGCCTTTTTTCGTAAATTTCGAATTCAGAACACTACCTTATAACATGAAACGTTCGATATGGAACAGACATTGTTGTGTGTTAACACATTGTTTCATGGACTAACCTCGAAAGTTTGTACCCACGGAATAATTTGAAAGTCCCAACCACGAAAAAAAGTACACACGAACATAGCATTTTAAAGTTTTAGAAATAAAAATAATGTTGGTGTGTTTAAAAATCTAACAAACTAAAGCCCTACTCATCTGATCTATTCAGGGAAAATAGCATCATAATGGGATGTATTCAGATGAAACAAATATAGCATTTACTTTGATCTTTAATGATTTTTTTATCGTTTACTGGTGTGTAAGCTGATTTTGTTTGTTTTATATATGCCTTAAATGACAGTGTCAGGTTGAAATATCTGTAAAAATGCAGTTTACACACCAGTAAACGGTTCCAAACAAAAATTAGTCCTTATATTTACTTTTTAATCAGTGTTTTCATTCAAGGTTATCAACAAATTCGTTACAGCCGGCCAATTAACGGAGTCGCTAAACATGTACAGCTGACTCCAATTTGGCGGGAAAGTTTGTCAACTACAGGAAGAAATATAATAGAGTTCCACAGCAACATCGTTTTGTATTCGATTTGTGTAAGATAGTTCAAACATTTTATTTTTATTCGTTATGTTTAGTTAATTCTACCATATTCCATTTATATTTCATTAGAAAGAAAGTCAAAACAGAGGCGAAAATGATCTTTGCGCATTTACACTAATTGCGATGAACATTGTATTCCTACGCGTCAACTTTCATGTTGACACACTTGTAAACGATGTTTTCGTTTGTAAGGTTATGTAACGAACACACACCGGAAATGTTAATGTATATATAAACGACAGTATCTGATTGTAACAGGTTTTTTCTGACAAGCTCTTTGTTATTATTATTATTATTTTTTTTTTTTTTTTAGACTTTTCGTCATTCATAAAAAGTATGACACTTGTCATCTGATCACTATTTAAAGAACTATCGAGTGAGGAATGAATTGACAAACAATGAGTTTAATAAAAGGAGAGAGAGAAACTGAACGTATAGGGTACAATGTATATATAAATAGATCTATCTGTGCTTCTCACAATAACTTCCGGCAGCGAAATGACCTGATTTAGAAACCAGCACTCACATCGCGAACGAGTTATTGACAAAACAATTTATCATATCTAACGATTTTTCTCAAAATTTCGCACAAAGTGAACAACCGATTACGTTTTGTAAGCAGTAGAAAGGAAAGGAATTGTACATTTCTATTGTATAAAAAAGAACGTCAATCACTTTTTCCTGTAACGTCATCTAAAATTGACAGTCTACGGAGATCTGTTTCACGATGACGCCAACACTTTAACTCACAACTTTCCTGATGCTGGCGCAGAGAAATAGTTTCCTTAATATTTTATGGAACTTTTTTTTTTACATTTTTAAAGGAAATGCCTATCTTTCGAAAGAATCCCTTTTGTAGTTGTTCGTTGCGTTGTAAAACTAATTAAGATTTTCTGATATGATAGAAAATGGAATGAATAATTAATCCTCTTTCTATCGGTAGTGGCTTTGTTGACACAGTGATATTTACGTTTAAAACACAATGCTACACAAAGGAACCTTTACTTGGCCCGAACACAATGACCGTGTATTGTATGGTTGTAATATTTCAGAATCATCGAATCATCAATGCATGAAGAAGATAGATGTAGTTTAAATGGACCATGCTAACTTTCTAATGTCACACAAAACAGATATTTTTTGGCAATGCAAATAATATTCCTCAACAATATATTTTTTTTATTTTAACATTTTCTCACTTTTAAATATTGATGATTAACTTGGGAATACAAATGTTTTTATTCAAAATCAATAAATCAAGAAGGATTTTCAAATGTTTATTCATGAAAGAGTTTAACAAATGTATCATCGGTATTATACTCAATACATATCATTGTAACACCGTTCTTGGTCAAAAGAGGCGACTAAAAGCGGGTCCCATGCAAAATCGGGATTTTCTTTCGTACCTCTATTAAAGCGACATCGAAGAGACCAAACGAGATATTCTGTTCCCATGGCAACACTTTGTATCTTTATCACTATATTTTTGTATTATTTTCCTTTGTAAGTGTCTCTCTAAACACGTCCTCAGAACACACAGTTATTGATGTCATATGATCAACATGTTTGTGTCGCTACAAAATCGTCCTCAAACGGCCCTGAATTTTTGTCTCTCTGAAAAACTGTTAAATGAGTCAGACTGTTCTGTCTCTGGAAACTGATCCTAATATAACCTTGAGTTTTTCCAGGACGATAAACACCGGACAAGCAGCTTCGTCCTGCAGATTCTCCTAAATCTTCCACAGATTTATAAAACGTTAAAGGTTGTGAGGTCAAACGCTATTTGTTAAAAAAAAAGCAACTCGAGAACTTTTTTTTTTCAAATTCTTCAGCTTGTTTCTAGTTAAGACGCTTCCACATTTATAGTATAAACTGCGTTATTTGCACAAATATTTTCCATCGATCACATCCTCCGTTTCGGTAATGTGAATACTTTTTATAATCATAATTTCCTAAATCGGAAAACTATTTTTGTCATGTAAAATTTTATTTTACAACAAATTGCTAAACAAATTATTCCATTTTCTGTTAATCAGGCTTGTTGACCCGGATGAAGCGCACGAAGAGTCTTACTGTGGGAGGAAACCGGAGTACCGAGAGAAACCAAGGTGGTCGGGCAGGTGACCCCATACCTTTTCATGTCGATCGGGGAATCGAACCCCGGCCGTTTGGGTAAAAGACAAGTGTGTTACCACTCTGCCAGCCGAACACCAATCAAATTGGTTTGGTTTGGTTTATTTTGTTTAACGTCCTATTAACAGATAAGGTCATTTAAGGACGGCCTCCCGTGCGTGCGACATGCATGCGTGTGGTGAGTGCGTATGTGTATTTTGGGAAGCTGCGGTATGTTCGTGTTAAGTCTCCTTGTGATAGGCCGGAACTTTTGCCGATTTATAGTGCTACCTCACTGAAGCATACTGCCGAAGACACCCAGCAGCACACCCCACCCGGTCACATTATACTGACAACGAATAAAATATGTTGGTACCACGCTATACTTCTGTGGCAGCTCAATCCAAGTAACCTGTTCATTATACCAATGCATTTGGCTCCGACAGAAGGTGAATTTGACATTAGGGAAGCGTAATCACGTTGGCGTGATTTTGCGAGATCTAAACCAATGACCTTCCCAAAACAAAGGAGCACTCAGACAGACACCGTCAACCTAGAATTAACTTTGTAGAGCTGTGTTTCGTGCCTGCTTATTATCCAGAGCGCGCGTGCATGTCGTGATGTTACACCTTAAACAAACAATTGTATGATATTATCAATGATCCTTCCTTAAAACTACGACAGATATAAAATCTGCGACGTATTAATTATACAGACTGGTCCGATAGACATAACCATCAATATTATATCACTGATCTTTTTATAGATTTTCTCACCTGAGCAAAGTCTTCAACATCGTATAAAAAGGTGAATAATTGAGTAGACCTACGATGTGGATTTATAAATAGAATTTACTTACAAATACGTATCCACAGTTTATTAAATTGTACATTTTATGATCGAGTGCTGTTAGCCTTGTGGCTAAAACCACAGCAGATATAAAAAAAAAATCCACGTCGTATTACAGATTCGCTCGATAGACACAATCGTTAAATATGCACAGCTGACCTTGTTATAGATATTCTCAGGTGAGAAAATTCTTCAGTCTCGAATAAAAAGTGAACAATTGTTCAGGAATACGATGTGGCTTTAAGAATAGAACTTACTCACAAATTTGCATGCAAGTGCCATTGAAATGTTAATTTCACAATCATGTGATGTAATAGCTGTAAGGAAGTTCCCTGCTGTGTAAAGTGTAAGATAAGGGGAATTTGAATTTGGCTTATGACTCTTTTTTTCCTTAAACAAATCTGCCTCTCTGATATTGCCAGGGTCATAGCCTTCATGATAGTTGTGAAATAACTCTTTTAAGTCTCCTGCCTGGGTAACATAGAAACGACCGATCCTATTCAAGGTACCCTACTACCGCCACATGAGCTCTGTGTCTTCTCTTTCGATCGTTCGTATTATTCTGAATCTCCATAAATACTCGTCTCTATAGCTAAACATTTCCCACCCTCGAGACAGTTACACTCAATGACATGACGAAATACACACATTCGGACTAAAGTTGTCAGATGATGTGACGAAATACACACATTCAGACTTAAGTTGTCAGATGATGTGACGAAATACACACATTCGGACTAAAGTTGTCAGATGATGTGACGAAATACACACATTCAGACTAAAGTTGTCAGATGATGTGACGAAATACACACATTCGGACTAAAGTTGTCAGATGATGTGACGAAATACACACATTCAGACCATTGTCAGGGGCCGCGGTGGCCGAGTGGTTAAGGTGTCCCGACACTTTACCACTAGCCCTCCACCTCTGAGAGTTCGAAACCTATGTGTGGCAGTTGTCAGGTAGTGACTGTAGGCCGGTGGTTTTTCTTTGGGTATTCCGGCTTTCCTTCACCTCCAAAACCTGACACGTCCTTAAATGACCCAGGCTGCTAATAGGACGTTAAAACAAACCAAACTGCTTTTGTCAGATGATGTGACGAAATACACACATTCAGACTAACTTTGACAAATGATGTGACGGAACACACACACTCAGACTACCAATGTCAGATGATGTGACGAAATACACACATTCAGACTAAAGTTGTCAGACAATGTGACGAAATACACACATTCAGACTAAAGTTGTCAGATGATGTGCCGAAATACACACATTCAGACGTCCTTTGTCAGATGATGTGACAAAATACACACATTCTGACTAACTTTGTCAGACAACGTAACGAAATACACACATTCAGACTAAAGTTGTCAGATGATGTGACGAAATACACACATTCAGACTAAAGTTGTCAGATGATGTGCCGAAATACACACATTCAGACGTCCTTTGTCAGATGATGTGACAAAATACACACATTCTGACTAAAGTTGTCAGATGATGTGACGAAATACACACATTCAGACGTCCTTTGTCAGATGATGTGACAAAATACACACATTCAGACTAAAGTTGTCAGATGATTTGACGAAATACACACATTCAGACTAAAGTTGTCAGATGATGTGCCGAAATACACACATTCAGACGTCCTTTGTCAGATGATGTGACAAAATACACACATTCTGACTAAAGTTGTCAGATGATGTGACGAAATACACACATTCAGACGTCCTTTGTCAGATGATGTGACAAAATACACACATTCAGACTAAAGTTGTCAGATGATGTGACGAAATACACACATTCAGACTAAAGTTGTCAGATGATGTGACGAAATACACACATTCAGACTAAAGTTGTCAGATGATGTGACAAAATACACACATTCTGACTAACTTTGTCAGACGATGTGACGAAATACACACATTCAGACTAAAGTTGTCAGATGGTGTGCGAAATACACACATTCAGACTAAAGTTGTCAGATAATGTGACGAAATACACACATTCTGACTAAGGTTGTTAGATGATGTGTCAGTCATTCAGTTAATTTGGTCGAGGAATTACGTCTTCGCAAAAGTCAATTGCACAAAAAGGAGTCGTATGCGGAAGACAAAACTACATGTTGTACTCTCGGACGCCTTTATAGTGTTATCGCACTGAAATATCACACCATAGCATGGTATTATAATGTTCCACCTGGTCGTTATCACTAATTAGTGTTGCAAAAAGTCACGTTCATGTCCTCAAGCACAGAGCACGATGGTAAAAGGCCTACATAATTGCCTCTTACCGACAAGGATTCGCGAAATGTAACACGCGACTGAACTTCAGATGTTAAAACGTCAGATACAATATAAAGGTATGCTACAATCATGAGCTGACTCCTCGTTGTTCACATGTACAGCAATACTTCTTTTTATATTGTTCTGATGTTTTATATTCATCGCTAACAACGACAGCACAAAAAGTAAATTGTCAAATTTCGAGGGAATCTTCCCCTTTATCAAGACACAAGTAAATTACAAACGATCAAATATTAGAACGTAGAAAAGTTACACAATTTAATATGATATTGATATATATGCTATCAACAATATAGGCTATCAATTTATATATATATTCTATACATCGTATTCTTTATTCGCCTTCACGGTATCTTAAATCTTTGATGATAAATGATTTTCAGTAAAAGTTTAACACATGCTGTTTAAACATTAAAGAGTTTCCCGGATATTAAACAGCTTAACCCAGTTATACCATTGTGTATTAGTGTGCTAGTAAAAATATCTGACTTCAGACATTATACTGTTTTATATAACAATACTCAGACATAAATGATGAGTCCCTACAGAAATCCTATTAAAACAAACGCTTTGTTCGGTGATGACAAGAGGGTAATAATAGACAATACCGCAATTCTAATAAAAAAAAACAACATCCGGCAAAACGCAAAAACTTGTCAATTGAAGAATTTGAAGTGATTATAGAGACGCTCCAAGATTCCCTATTGGTATTCTGCTGAGATAAACACTGTGTTTCGATCCCTCTTTTAATGTCGTCTACTCGACAAACACTTTAATGTGTGGTGACGTCTGTTTCGGATTAAAATCGTTTAACCAAAAATGGAGCCTGGTTAGTATGCGGCTTGATTGGTTACTGTTTATCAATTAAGTTTTGTGAGCTATTTTTGTGGTTTGTTTCTTTGTTTGTTTGCGATTTACTCAAAAAATGTTCATTTTAAGGAGTGTTAATTAATGACGGATTTGGGTTTGTCCCTGTGAGGAAGGCTTTATGTTCTGTCCCCTGGCCGAGACATACCAGAGTTTCTTAAAACGGTAGTTGGTACACATGCTAAGCTCTTAGCATTTTAGTAGTGGTTCGCCCGTTGTCAGTATAATGTGACCGGGTTTGGTGTCCTTCTGGACGAACTCTACATCAGTTTCGCGGTAGGAGACAAACAGGCAGGTTCCACGACCAACAAAACACACACTCACCGCGTAGACAGTGAACAGAGCTTCTGATAAGACGTTAAACAATACAAACCAAAAGAGATGGGAAAGATAAACATTTCTATTGTGATGATATGGTTTATTCTCAAGGTAAGGTTGGAAGATTTACGGCATGATAGCAAAGTGATTTATAAAGTGTTACAAGGTTGTCCTTTTATCATCAGAATTCAAATATGTTTGTTCTGTGTATATACACAAGGTAAGTTGCACTGAATTCTGACAGTGTATACACGTTGAGAGAGAGAGAGAGAGAGAGAGAGAGAGAGAGAGAGACAGAGAGAGAGGGGATTTCTTTGAAGTTAAATGACGTTACCTTCAGGTCACCTTACCTTACAAACATTTGATGCTTTAAACACTTTGATACATTGCAGCGTATATATTGACATTCGCTGGGTTTTTATCATTGTTTTATTATAGATGACCGCGAATATAGCGAGATTAAAGTCCTCGCGAATATAAACAAATATACAGTAACGGGTTACGCTGTATGTAAACTATCGGCAGTCTATCCAATCAATGGTTTACTTTAAATAGACCTTTGGCTTAATAGAGCCTTATCTATTATATATCATTGACAAGTTTTATATAAATATTTTCTTGTTTATGATAACAGAGAGGCTTTATAGTGTTTAATAAACAGGAAAATCTTGATGTCAAAACTTGTCATACACAATACAGCATCTCTATGATCATATGTAGTGTTTATGACAAGTTGTATATCAAGACTTTCCTGAATATGATAACACAGAGAGAGAGTTTTAATTAAGCATTGAACGGCTTTCAGTTGGCATTCATATTGACTAAGAATGCCAACTGAAAGTCGTTCAATGCTTATATTTACCATCTGCGATTTTTTATTTGTCGTGCGATTTTTTTTTTGAAATTTTCAAATTCAAATTTCAGTTGGCAGTTCATAAGCTGGTGAACTCGCAATTGAATTGGCAGGGTTATATAGTGGCAGTGCCATACAATGGTAAATATTTGTGTGTGAACGATAGAAAATAATAAGTTTTTTATTGTGTGATAGGCATTTAGTATATATACCAATGTATTGCTTTATATTAAAAAGGCAGTACAGTGAAGCAAGGCGTTTACTTTATATAATCTGGGGTCGCTATATTGAAGTGGTACTAATACTGACTTCCGTTTAGATTTACGTTCTATAAACGAGTGCATTAAATTGACGTTTCTTCAGTTTAGAAGATAGGCATTATCTAAATGATTTAACGTATTCTTCGAAGAGTTCTTTTTAAAGATCTTAAAGTCAAAGAGAACGTTTACGGGCGGTTTACTGTAAATGAGTAAGGGACTTAAATGTGAGTTTTCCTGTACTTTGATTAATGATATCTGCATAGATACATATATATTTATGAAAATTACAGGACTATATCCATGAACGGTTTATCTTAAAATAGTATCAAAATCGAATAGTCTGCTGTTTAGCTGCATAGGTCGACAATGATTTACATTCTAGTAAAGCTAATACGTGTACAATGAAGCTAGTCTAAAAGAACTCACCTCTTTTTCTGTATTCCTCGAAGTCCATGTTTGGGGCTGTGTTGTACTCTTTTAAAACCTTTCGGTATTTTTCAGTTTGTAAACTTAAGATGTCGATACCTTCCAGGAGAGAATGTCTCTTAAATCACAACTCAAAATCTAAAACGTTTTTTACATCATGATATCCAAAGAATAAACGATTTCTGATGGGTTTTTTTCTGGAATCTCTTGGAGTAAAATTTGAATTAAATTGTAAAATGATATCGATATTATTGCTATATCGACAGTTTTTTTAATATTTCCCGAGAGTTGGGAAAATCTGGATAAGTCCTCACTTACACAGTTAGTTAGCTGGAAGTTAGATAAAAACTTCAGGACTTATACAGCGATATCGACACTTCAAACAAATGTGTCCGAGTCAAAAACAGCAAGCTCTACGTTTGAAACTTAAATTTATATTATTCAGCAAAAACGAAATCAATATCTTGTTCTGTACGTAAACAGAACTTAATTAACAGGACAAATGTAAATAGTTCACGTCAGTCAGCCCATATAACAAGCACCACTCGATACTGTCCAACGAGTTAATGTTCTAATATATCTTCTGAATGAATGAAAATATTCGGCCAACCAGTTATATATCATGCGTTGGTATTTTTAAAGTTCTATAATGTGACGTCACAATGCACGACAAGGCCAACGTATGCTTCAGTGTTCGAGCAAGCTGACAGTATATAAGATGTCATTAAAGGTTAGCCAGTCCTTCCTCTTTAGTTATGGCAATTGAATGATCAAATCTTTTCTTTGATCTCGATCAAGATATGTGCTAATGCAAAATTAAAACCCCAGTTAGGCCCGACACGTCCTTACTGCTTCACTTATGGGAAATAGTGTCGGTGTACGAAAAAAAGTTCTCTTTAAACGGTTCCGGCAGGTAAGAAGTTTCAATCACATGGTCGACTAAAAACGTAATCACAAATCCCAATCCGTTCCACATTAAAGAAAATATCAAGGCTGGATCTCAATATAATTCAGTGCACATTCATGGAACGGAAGACCGACATCATCAATAAGAGATTTAGAATAGAGTTGCACGTGCGTTGGATCCGTTCTGTTGTGTGTGGTGTGATGATAAAACGCCCCGCGGGAAATAGCTCGAGACTCAACATCAATACCCAGCATCCGCTTTTTAACCAACCAATCAATGAGCTTGTAACAATATTTATAGATCTGCTCATGAATAGACATGTCGTCGTTGTAGGCGATTTTCAATGACGTAGAGGTTTATGAATATGTATCACGTGTCTCGCTTTGATTACATAGGTCCACTTTGGATGTTCTAAGACGTTAAGTTATTATATCGGCCGTGTGTTAAGTGTCGAAAATATCAAGGAGAGGCTTATCATAGTCGTTCATAGTTCTGATGTATGGGAGCAGATCTAAGTAAATATTGACAATGGCGAAGCTGTCTGTTGAATAAAATGATATAAAACATTCTCGTTATTGTTATGAAAAAATCTTCAGGTTGGTTAGGATAGTTATATAAAAGGTTATCTAACACATTTGATAATGTTCTAATGACTATATAGTTAAGGGGCCGCGGTGGCCGAGTGGTTAAGGTGTACCGACACTTTAACACTAGCCCTCCACCACTGGGTTGCGAGTTCGAAACCTACGTGGGGCAGTTGCCAGGTACTGACCGTAGGTCGGTGGTTTTTCTCCGGGTACTCCGGCTTTCCTTCACCTCCAAACCTGGCACGTCCTTAAATGACCCTGGCTGTTAGTAGGACGTTAAACAAAAAAAAAAAACAAAAAAAACTATATAGTTAACTGTATTTGTTGTGTTAGATAACCTCTTATATAATTCTCTAGATTGATTTTCGTGACTTCCTTCTCTGATAGGCGTCCCCTTAAAGTCTGTCACTGTCATATAAATAACTGCTGTTGTCACTATGATTAGATTTATTTGAAGGATACAGCCAACTTATACATATTCTGCTTAACTGGTCCAAATTAAGTTCCACATTAAAACGTGTATATAAATGTACTCGGTTAATTCGACTGCTTGAGTTCATATTTTAAGTCTGTATGCGAGTTCGGAATGTATTCACGTGACCGAACGCCGTGGGTGGTAAGTTGTTATTTATGTTACATTCTCTCTACATACAGACCGCTGTCACGTGTGCACGTGGTCTATTCTTATCTAAGTAAGGTTTAACATACCTTTGAAATATTTTGCTTTTAAATTTTAAATATCTATAAATGTGCTGTTGTATTCCAATATAGCTTTGATAGACAGTTCACATACATGTACATAATTACTTCTTTGAATGTGAACATTATCAAATGTGTAAATTAAAAAAAAGTAGTTTATGGTAATTTCATAAAAGGTACATTGCATGAAAACTCTGTCCCTTTATTGACGATAAAATATGTTTAAATTAAAAGTATAATTAGGTAAAAACCAGCATGCATGTGATGCAGAGATACATGACTCGAATACATGTTTGAAGGTACGTTTAATGCCATATCTACACCTGAATTTTTCATAAATCTTATCACATGAGAGATTAAAAAGTGACATTTAATACGACGATTATATATTCTTCTCACTTTGGCAGGTATTTATTTATTTGCATTGTGTACAATACTTTTAATGACGGTAACGGAGCATCGATGTCCATCTGTGTTTCGGTTAAATACGATTACCAACGTTAGACCCCCGCCTGTGAAACGGGTGGACTAAAAGTGTACACTCGATTTCCGCCTCTAGCGGCCTCATTACTTGACGAATTTGGATCAAGTTTACGCAATTTTAAAGAACTATAGCCTATCGCAAGGTCGAATTTTAGAGTTATTTGATCCAGGTCAAGGTCACTGTTACTATTTTAATCGGGGGTCGGTAGGCAACATATCTTGCCTTAGCAATGCCGAGTATACTTCCTTTATAAGGATTTATGCTGACACATGATTCAACAACAAGCTATTAAATATCTTGCATAATAAAATTTCCATGAAACATATCATGGATTGATTCATGTATTCGAAGTTTAATGATAACTTATTTTATTGACATGTTATCCGATACACTAGTTTTCCATCTCGCTCTCCTCGACGCCATGTACCAATCTCTCATATCTACCTATTATATTGCATTTCGAATATATTTCATTAATTCTTACATACGTTAAAGAGGCTTGCTCGCAGAGAGATCAGAAAAAATGGCTAATAGAAAAAGATTTTTTACACATGACAGATTGTTGGAATTGTTGAGTTTTTCATTTTATTTTCCTTATTAAACGCTGAAAAGTGATATTAAAACCTCATTTTTAAATATTATTTATTTAATCGCAACCCGCACTAAGTCTGATTTGATTGACACATCAAAGAAACAAGCACGTGCACAGTGCCGCACAGTGATAACTTCAAAGGCAGCGGCGATTTACAAAGAAGATTTGCCGTTATATTCCATACATTTCCCTCTCAGGTTGAGTTTTAAAACGTCTTTTAAATACATATTCTGTAATTGTTTTCAAGAAATAAAGTCGGAAAGCCTCTAATTTTGTCACATAGAAACGTGTACTGAAGTTTATTTAGTGATCGGAGATGTGCCGTTTACCGGTCCGTCTGCGGGTAAGCCTCTGTAACATTGAACTCATCTCATGACAGTTTAGTGTGCATGCATTAATTTGAACATAAAATCTATAATTAGACTTGCTTGATTGATTTATTCATGCCTCGACAAAATTACATTTTTTCATGTAATCAAGGACGTACAACTTTTCAAAAATAGAAATAATACTGTTGTTAAATATATAAAAGGACGGCTTAAACATATAATTAAGGATTGAATAATGTTATGTTGAGGTGTATGGGGGTATAAACCTCAATAGGTCTTGAGACAAATTTTATGAACTGCGAAGCAGTTCATAATAAATTTGTCTCAAGACCTATTGAGGTTTATACCCCCATACACCTCAACATAACTTTAGTCAATCCTTATATTTATATATTTTTGATATTTTGTACAATATTTTGTCTTTGACAAATAGGGACTTGTGCAAGTCTACCACAGAACTTACCGAAATGTACGTCATCACTCTTCGTCTACATATGGTTAATACTTTCAGGATTTCTTTCGTGAACAAACTTAATAGCGAATTAAAACAAATATTAGTTTTAAAGGAATTTATTTCATATAATATGATCACTTTTGAAAAGGAATTAAAAAAAATATAGTCCAAGCTCGACAAATGTATTCCTACGCCGGACTTGATATAGTTCATTGAAAAATGACTCGAGTTAACTGTGGTAGGTTCATTGAGTCTGAATTGAGTGGAAATATAAATATTAATGAGTATTCCTGGTACAACAAATTTTAGTTCAATATATAGATATACATCTGAATCCTTATCCACTAGAACATTGCTACAGCATACCTAATGTATGTTTATATGTATGTACATCCAATAAAAGAAATATACTAGGATGGATTATGTGAAATAAATGTGTCTTGAGATTCGTTGAGGAATAAAATATACAGTGAATGAAATATATAGAAAACAGAAAGGAAATGGAAAAAAGAGATTAAAATACAAATAAGGTAAGCACACCAAACAATTCCATACATACACATATTCACCCTTTCACCATAAACATTTTTACTGGTATGGGTTTGTTATCATGTTAAGTATAGATTGCATCTGTTTCAAAATGTGCGTTGTACACTAGTTCTAAGTATAGAAGTACACCATTTTAATATTTTATAATGAAATACTACTTTTCAATAATTTAAAGCATTACTTATATTGGTTTACATTATTCAATCATGCCTTAAGTGTCCTGGAAACATTAAGTCCTTGGACATCTGTTGCCCGCTCTTCAATCAACCTCGGCATCTCATTATATACATGTATATTAATTTTCATAATTTATCATAATTTATTTTACTGAATACAAACAATATTTCTTCCGCGTACAATATGCATATATCGGAATTTATTTGAATTGTCATCTGTCATATCAAATTTATTTGTTTGCAGTTTTATAATTTTAAACATTTAAACATTAGAGTCTCACTTATATTGCAAAACGTATACATGTTATGTGACCGTAATATAAACAACATGTACTCCAAATAATGTATATGTATATGACGCGACAGGTGGCGTTACTGGTAAAGACGAAGTATGTGATTGGTCAATGTAGAGGTCAATGCAAAATGCAGATATGCAGTTAAAAACGAAACAAAGTTAAGATTGAATACAAGCTGAATGAGTGAATGTATCTTTAAAAATGACACACTAATAAAATTATATTCATGCCTCAAATGCAGTCTAATTATCACCAAAAATGATTCAAACTGATATAATTTTGTTATTCGTGCTGAAACACATAAGTTCGTTCATTTATTTCACCGGCAGTTTTATATTATAACCACAAGCATTTCAACTATGCCGTTTGTCTTTTTTAAAGATATTTTTCTTCTTAAAGTTGACAAGGTATCGCAAACAATCAATTTCATACAAAGAACTTAGGGAGAGGTTAAATTGTTTTAAAGAAATGGGATGAAAAAGTAGGAGGAATTCTCGATTCGCAAAATTAAGAAAGGACCATTATTCTTCCAAAAATAGCCACATGAGTATGCCTCCCAGGGCAACAAACTCCATATCAAGTTAAGGAACCCCGTTTTCTTCCATACAGATAGTCTTAGATCTTCGGGCAAGCACAAGTTAACGCTAGACGGACGGGTAACATCTTACTTTAACATTTCAGCTAAATCATGCCGGGCGTGTAGCGATCATCGTACATCAGTTGTTGTCCTAGATTCAAAGTATTTTGATCTGATGCGATCGCATTTAATGTGTAGAAAATGCGAGATATTCGGGTAAAATGTTAATGGCAAAGGAACAAGACTTATCGCCAGCTGTGGAATAATAAGTCAGCTACTTATGTATATCATTAATAAAATTAGCATGCATCAGCATCTCTATACGTTAAATCTTGCACCTATGCTTTCTAGTTCAGCTGCAAACACATTCATGCACTTGTAAGTAGTTTGACGAAAAATGTGGCAAACACTTCTGGGAATCGTTTTAACACTTGGATAGAGATTGAGATAATAATGTTTGTAGTACATCATTTAGTGCTTGATATTCACATCTAATTAGGACATTTTATATTACTTAGAGCGATATGACGTGTTTGATACTTATTGATATACATAATTGTCCTTCTGCCACCGAGGACAAAGTATTGCCTATGATTACACGGGGGTTACGTCGATAATACCTGGAATCATGTTTCTTCCGCCTCACCTTGTCATATTATATTGGAATGTTAACATTCATCAGAGAAATATTCTAAGTCATATTTTGCCCTCACATGAATTTAATTAAACTTTCCAATGTAATTTGTCGTGTTTGCTCCACACTACCTTTTTCAGTTTTGTCACTTACCATGACGTTCAAGGCTTGTACATCAAAGGACCCTTTTCTTTAAGGTCCACTCACAATTGCATGCCAAAATTGACGTTTTTGGTAAGCACATTTTTTAATTGGCTTACAATTTGATCAATTCTCAATGAAATTGACGTTTTTGAATAAGTACATCTATTGATTGGTCCGTAATATGATCCCTTCTCCGTAAAATTGACATTTTTGAATAATTAAATGTATTGGTTGGCAAATGATATGATCCCTTCTCCGTGTAACATGAAATGTTGATATACAAGACTTCCGGTAGTATGTAAGACATTCTTACAGTGCCATGCGATGTCTTGCGATTATTTAGCCAATCTTTCATGTTTTATCGACAGGGGTCTGCTGATCGCCGTTCATTCTGATTGGTTACTGTCATATCGTCTTTTAACTTGGTCCTGTTATACTGTACACTTGGTATTATTCGCGGGGTATTGAATTTCGCTATATTCGCGGTTATTAAAACCGGTGTTGATATGAATACCAAGAGAAGTTTTATTTCATTCTCAATTGAATATGTAGAAATGTTACTACAGAATGTTTAAAAGACCTATTTGTGCGAAATTGGATACCTTCAAACTAGGTCCAACTAGGCGGAAATATAAGCCGCGCAAACATTAATGTTTTGAATACAAATAGAAACTATTGCATCTTAATTCACAACAATTAAATATTGCAGCATTTGACACGCCATCAACATTGTTCCTTTTCCACATCTGTTACTCCCCTACAGAAACGCTCACAAGTAAATGATGTAATGGAGTATTAAATGTATTTCTATACCATATGTCTTACTGTCCTGGTTACTGGCGATCTGTGTTGCTTCTGTCAAGAGGTCTAATTGGCATGTACTTCCCTCCTGTTTTTAGGTTTGTCAAAAATTAATAAAGATAAATAAATAAATTCAATAAGGAATGACTTCGGCTGCATTTTTGATATAACATGGTTCTTCACGTGTATGATACAACGCGCTAGACTGTGTTAACTACACGTTTAATACATATAACATGGTTCTTCACGTGTATGATACCACGCCACACAAAGTTCTACATATTGACTTATATGCGAATTGCTGACCTTCAAACATTATCAACGTATCAAAGAAATGTGTCATTGATAAGAATCTGTCGGTATCAATGAAATATAAACGCATACTTCCTGTACAATTATATCTACTTCCTGTACAATTATATCTACAATTATATCTACTTCCTGTACAGTTATATCTTCTTTCTGCACAATTATATCTACTTCCTGTACAGTTATATCTACTTCCTGTACAATTATATCTACTTCCTGCACAATTATATCTACTTCCTGTACAATTATATCTACTTCCTGTACAATTATATCTACTTCCTGTACAGTTATATCTACTTCCTGTACAATTATATCTACTTCCTGTACAGTTATATCTACTTCCTGCACAATTATATCTACTTCCTACACAATAATATCTTCTTTCTGCACAATTATATATACTTCCTGTACAGTTATATCTACTTCCTGTACAATTATATCTACTTCCTGCACAATTATATCTACTTCCTGTACAATTATATCTACTTCCTGCACAATTATATCTACTTCCTACACAATAATATCTTCTTTCTGCACAATTATATCTACTTCCTGTACAGTTATATCTACTTCCTGTACAGTTATATCTCCTTCCTGTACAATTATATCTACTTCCTGTACAGTTATATCTACTTCCTGTACAATTATATCTACTTCCTGTACAATTATATCTACTTCCTGTACAATTATATCTACATCCTGTACAATTATATCTACTTCCTGTACAGTTATATCTACTTCCTGTACAGTTATATCTACTTCCTGTACAGTTATATCTACTTCCTGTACAATTATATCTACTTCCTGTACAATTATATCTACTTTCTGTACAGTTATATCTACTTCCTGTACAATTATATCTACTTTCTGTATAATTAGATCTACTTCCTGTACAATTATATCTACTTCTTGTACAGTTATATCTACTTCCTGTATAATTAGATCTACTTCCTGTACAATTATATCTACTTCCTGTACAATTATATCTACTTCCTGTACAATTATATCTACTTTCTGTACAGTTATATCTACTTCCTGTACAATTATATCTACTTCCTGTACAATTATATCTACTTCCTGTACAGTTATATCTACTTTCTGTACAGTTATATCTACTCCCTGTACAATTATATCTACTTTCTGTATAATTAGATCTACTTCCTGTACAATTATATCTACTTCCTGTACAATTATATCTACTTCCTGTACAATTATATCTACTTTCTGTACAGTTATATCTACTTCCTGTACAATTATATCTACTTCCTGTACAATTGTATTTACTTTCTGTACCATTTTATTTACTTCCTGTATACTTATATCTACTTCCTGTACAATCATGTACCTACTTCCTGTACATTTATTTCTACTTCCTGTACAATAATATCTACTTCCTGTACAATAATATCTACTTCCTGTACAATTATATTTACTTCCTGTACAGATGTATCTACTTCCTGTACACTTATATTTACTTTCTGTATAATTATATCTACTTCCTGTACAATTATATCTACTTCCTGTACACTTATATCTACTTCCTGTACAATTATATCTACTTCCTGTACAATTATATCTACTTCCTGTACAGTTATATCTACTTTCTGTACAGTTATATCTACTTCCTGTACAATTATATCTACTTCCTGTACAATAATATCTACTTCCTGTACAATTATATCTACTTCCTACACAATTATATCTACTTCCTGTACAATTATATCTACTTCCTGTACAATTATATCTACTTCCTGTACAATTATATCTACTTCCTGTACAATCGAATCTACTTCCTGTACAATTATATCTACTTCCTGTACAATTATATCTACTTCCTGTACAATCGAATCTACTTCCTGTACAATTATATCTACTTCCTGTACAATCGAATTTACTTCCTGTACACTTATATCTACTTCCTGTACAATCGAATCTACTTCCTGTACAATTATATCTACTTCCTGTACAATTATATCTACTTCCTGTACAATTATATCTACTTCCTGTCCAATCGAATCTACTTCCTGTACAATTATATCTACTTCCTGTACAATTATATCTACTTCCTGTACAATTGTATTTACTTTCTGTACAATTTTATTTACTTTCTGTACTCTTATATCTACTTCCTGTACAATTGTGTACCTACTTCCTGTACATTTATTTCTATTTCCTGTACACTTATATCTACTTCCTGTACAATTACATCTACTTCCTGCACAATTATATCTACTTCCTGCACAATTATATCTACTTCCTGCACAAATTTTTCTTCTTGCTACACAACTATATTTACTTCCTACAAGCTTTATTCGTTCTTTCGTTTTTGACGTAAGAAGGAAATGTGAGAAGTCTGTGAGAGTGGGTGTGCCATTAGTTAGAAATTCATTCCAAAGTGTCTCTTCATAAATTAAGTTCAGAGAAGCGTTTCAGTCTCATATTCCCTTATGTTTTGATTTTTGTTTAATGTTCAAATTGATTACCTGAACGTGGGAATTGTCTTCACTTGTTAGAAGGTATGTGCTGTCCAATGCTGCTAATTGTAGAAAAGTGTATTTTAAGGTACATTAAATATGAATTTTTGATAACAATAGACTTTATACAATCTCATAGAAACTATCTCTGTGAGAAATTATATCACATTGTATATCTTACATATTAGAAATGTTCACCATTAAAACAATGAGACAATCTATTACTTAAAAACCTTTGACGGCTAAATATGATATTATGTTACAATTGTTATATAAATGATACTTCTCTGTCGTAGTTTTGGGTTTGATATGTTTAATGATGTTTTTGGTATCAAAAAAAATTCAAAATGAAAAAAAAAAAAAAAACGAAAAAAAATATATATATATATATATCCCACACAAATAAGTCTTCTTTCTAAAAACTTATATCTTCTTTATACAAACTTATATCCAACCTACAGACTAATATTTACTTACTACAAACTGGTATCTAAATAAATATCAAATGAATAGTTATATGCCACATGTTCACGGCATTAATAACTACCCTGTGAAAAGTTGCATAATCACTTCATTCTGGTTAAAATAGGGTGTTGATATAACATACTACCACAAGTAATTTTATATGTAAAGCGTATCGTGGTCGCTATGTATAAGTCAAAACTAGAAATACATTGTAAGCATATTGTGACCGATGATGTGTCCTGCTTGAATGTTTCTGTGAGGAAGCACTATTAAGCCGACGTCGGGTCTGCGCTGGCACAAGATGACACACAAACAAACCGCAGTCTCCCGAAACTCACACGATAAGCATGCCTCTCGCACATAGACAGGCCTTCGTTATTTTACCTCAGATGTTGATATGAAGTTAGGCATTAAGATATTGCAGCTTGGTTTAAGGTTTTGTTTACTTTGTTTAAAATGTCCTATTAACAGCCAGGGTCATTTAAGGACGTGCCAAGAGGTGGAGAGCTAGTGATAAATGATAAAGGCGTTAAGATATTGCAGATGTATACTGTACAGGGCTGAGTACACTAAATATAATATGATAAAGCAAGATATGACCAAACAATGTCTAGCATATTGAATGTTTATTTTGTCAGTTATTCACTGACAATAGTATCGATTAAAACGTGTTTAAACTGTCTAAAGCTAAGCATACAATGTGGTCAGTTTATAAATCGACAAGTGGCCGAAAGTGTTACATTGTACCTGTTTAAAGTCAATATTTGATATTCAATTCCATGCTCAGTCATGCATATCGTTGCTATGTTCTATCAATTCTTCTTCCTTTGAAGAAAACATTTTCAATGACTGCTTGTATCAATCAACTAAAAAATAAGGCCTATTCGTGTGTACCGTTATATAGGTCAGTGACCGATTTAATACAATATTCAACATGTAGCCAGATATTAAAATGTTTGTATATAATACATGTAAGTAGGTCACAATTTCGTTCGGTTTCGTGTCGTTTAACGTCCTATCAACAGCTATGGTCCTTTGAGGACGTCCTCCCTGGTGTAGGTATAACTACGTTTTGAATTATTTAACGTCTTATTAACAATTATGGTCATTAAAAGACGGCCAACCATGTGAGGGTATAGATACGTTTTTTTATTGTTTAACGTTCTATCAACAGGTATGGTGATTTAAAGACGCCCTCCCCTGTGTTAGATAGCTAGGTTTTGTATTACTTAATATAACGTCCTATCAACAGATATGGTAATTTTAGGACGTCCTCCACGGTGTTAGATAGCTAGGTTTTGTATTACTTAATACAACGTCCTATCAACAGATATGGAAGGACGTCCTCCACTGTGTTAGATAGCTAGGTTTTGTATTACTTAATATAACGTCCTATCAACAGATATGGTAATTGAAGGACGTCCTCCACTGTGTTAGATAGCTAGATTTTGTATTGTTTAACGTCCTATCAACAGCTGTGGTAATTTTAGGACGTCCTCCCCTGTGTTAGATAGCTAGGTTTTGTATTGTTTAACGTCCTATCAACAGCTGTGGTAATTTTAGGACGTCCTCCCCTGTGTGTTAGAGAGCTAGGTTGTGTATTGTTTAACGTCCTATCAACAGCTGTGGTAATTTTAGGACGTCCTCCACTGTGTTAGATAGCTAGGTTTTATATTGTTTAACGTTCTATCAATAGGTATGGTTTTTTAAGGACGGCCTCCCCTGTATGGGTATAGCTAGGTTCTGTATTGTTTAACGTTCTATCAATAGGTATGGTTATTTAAGGACGTCCTCCACTGTATGGATATAGCTAGGTTCTGTATTGTTTAACGTCCTCTTAACAGCTATGGTCATTCAAGGAAACCTCCCCGGGTGTTAGATGCATGTATGTGGTGATTGTGTGTGTTAAAGGAGGCTGCCATATCGTGTTTGTGCCATTGTTGTAGTGCAGCACTGATGCTTTCTTTAAAGTGCGACCTCACTGAAACATACCGCTGAGGGTTTATATTGTCCAACGTCCTATAAACGGCTATTGTCATTTAACGACGGCCTGTCCCTTGTGTAAGATAACTGTATGTTATGTGTTTGTTTGGGAGGTGCGATATCGTGTTTGTGTCTTTGTGATAGGGCAGACCTTATGTTTACTTTATAGTGCTACCTCACTGAAACATACTACCGAGTGTTTGTTTTGTTTTACGTCCTATAGACAGCTATGGTCATTTAGCGACGGCCTTCCCCTAGTGTAAGATATCTGTATGTTTCGTGTATTTTAGGAGGATGCTATATGCTCGAGATAACAGTTACACATTTACATATCAATCGAGTTAGGGACACAGTGGACATGAATGTCAAAGTATGAAGGAAATAGCATTAAACAACTGTTTTGTTATTCTAACAAATATCAACGAAGCCTTGGGTTGAAGTTGTGGAAATACAATTATACAAGGAAATACAAGGAAAACAAACATGCCTCTTAATGATCGGTAAACTATAACCGGAAGGGAAATATCAACTGACACCGCATGAATTTGGTTACATTTTTAAATTAGATCACTTCAACTGGCATGTAATACTTATGTATATGTTCTGATTCTGTGACAATATTGATAAGAGTTTAGACGCGACACGTAAAGTTACGATAACCTCTTAATCTCTTACTATAACTCAACCAGCAGAATTAACCACTAAGCCATAGCTGATCAAGTTCACAAAACACACACAAATGACCAGCACCAAACACAACAAATTGTATGATATGATATATGATCAACTACCGACACGCCCATTGAACACATGGGGAGATAGTGAACATGACCTTGAACACGACAGATGATCCATATTTTGAATGAGATAAGACTTGTTACGTTTCTATAGGTCAACGCGTGACTTTTCCCGCCATGACGGTTTCTAATTATAAATTCAGATGCACACTTCGGATTTCTTGCGGCTACGTAAATGGCAGTTATGGTCGTGTATGGGATACTTGTGGCGGCGCTGTTGTTTGTTTTGAAAGTAGGTAAGGGACACTTTGAAATGATTTACATTATTAATATACGTCTATTTACATTGCATAAATATTGTGTATTTACCTTGCATAGTGAGTGCATATTTGCATATAGAAACTCTCATTGATGTTTTACACCCATGTTCACAGTTTGTTGGCATTTACAAATGCCTCTGTTGCATATAAACTCGCAATGTATGTGTAAATAACTTGCATTATCCAATATTGATGTCATTTTATACAAAAGTTCAATGTGCCGCTAGGAAAAGATTAATTTGATTGCGTCGGGTTTTATGTTATCGCAGCAGCCAATATCACATAAATGCAAAATATGTATATTGCAAAATATAGTGTTAGACATAGCCATCCCTTGTCATACTTACAAATCAGACACCTTGGACACTGATCTCAATAGTTTCATCCAGCTACCAGCATCAATTTAAGTGACGAACAATCAAGTTGTAAAATGTTGATGTTGATATTAAGAAAGTTGAACGCTCGTACCCGAACATCTTCCAAATCATTTGTGTATTCTGGGAGATCTAGACCTTCAACGAGATAATGTGCATCCAACACGCTTCTTGAGGACCGATACCATTGACACCCCATATCTTGGCCATTTAGAGTAATAACTACGTATATAATTCAATATAACTGTTATATGTCATTAGGTAGGATAACATTTTACTCATCACATGATGTCACATGTACATTATAACTACGATGATTTTATTAGTTGTGTATGCATGTTAAAATTTTATGAATAACCTCTACCATTAACATTTTTAAAAAATCCAAAAGGTAAAAGAAAAAAACTAAATGTCAAGTATTTGATATTGTTGATCAGCTTTACGTAGGATATGGAATAACTACTTAAATTATTACAAATTAAACCTGGTACGAAACTAATTTATCATTTCTATTTCTATATTCAGACTGCTATCCTACAACGAGTACCACACTACCTACGGATATCATTCTGGGTAAGTACCGTATACGATGGTTTGTTGGTTTTTATGTTAGTGATGATGATGGTGGTGGTCGTCAACTGTCGTGGGAATTGAGAGTGGCATAGTCATGATTTTCCTGTATAACACATGTAATTTACATTTCCGCTATCATGGGAATAGAGATTGGCATAAAATGTGTACTTCTGTATAACAATTGTAATGACATTTCCCCTAGAATAATCATATTTCATCGTATCATTTTGCTGAAAAACCGACTTTCTTATTTATGCTTTTATTGCTTCCATTTATTTCTCTTTAGCTGGCAATTTAATGGTAGGGATTTTTTATAATTTTTTTTTTTTTTGCTAAATTTCGAAATGTGCATGGCACTGATGTTCATAGTCGAGTTCTACGCTCGTTGACTATTTTCTTGATATATATTTCTCTTATTTTTGTCTTTTCATTTGTTAAAACAACACGGACTTGAATTACAAGGTAATAATTAAACATTCTTTAAAGATTCACCACATCACCATGGACCATCGCCGGAACACAACTCGCACAAGCACCATGGGGAGAGCAATAATAGTAAGTATCACGTATTAAAACATATTATTTTGATGTTGATTTTCTAAATCAAATTCCAAGATATTATACATCGGACATATTAGATAAATCATAGTGAAATATGTGTTTAGAAAGACGGTTTAGGTTGTTTGATTCACTCAGCAAAATAGTCTAATATCACAGGGACTTCATACAAATTACTAAATCCTATGGTCAATATTTCAGTGCCATAAAATGCTAATAATACCAATGTGCCGAGTCCCTGCGCAAAATAAGTTTTACATTTAAATAGATGATATATTCCCTAATTATACTTCAGGATAGGTCAGTGAGATGGCATCCACAAAACGTTGAGTGTGGCAAGGGAGATAACCGTAATTGAATCGTAACACTGTTGTCTTGTAAGAGTTACTTCCCCAGATCCATGAACTCTGTCTGGGCTGTTCTTTACAAAATTATGATAATATTTTATATACACATGTACATTATAATTTAGAGAAATCTATGTAGAGTGATACCAAGAAAAAAAAAAGCAAAAAAAAAAAAAAAAAAAAACATTAATACAAACATGTGAATTTAATCCCTATCACATTCCGCAATGATTGTCTTAAACTACGTGTATGTTGACTGCAGTTTTCATCAACTAAAAAAAAAAAAAATAAATCAAAGAAAGTAATTTTAATGGGACAGAGGTCAATCACGGTTTTAACAGGAATTACACGTTTTTTCACATTACGATGGCCATTCCTACGTGGTAAATTTCGCTGGTGGATTTTGTGATTCAAGGGTTATTTTAAGTTTAATTGACACTTCTGTATGGTAGGAATATGTTCTGTATCAAACAGTGATTTCTTTTAATATATATATATAGATGGCCATGCCGACAGCAGTCACGTGAACAAAACACTGGCCTCGATAGGAAGTTTGATCCACCACTGTGAGTAAGCTCTTAAATTGTAAATGGAGTTCTAATTCTAAAAACAAAAAATCAATCATCGGGGGCAAAATATTAATACACAACAAGCCTCATGGAAAAGTTACAATGTGAATACGACCAGATGTTCTGTGTTTCAACGACGCTTACCATTTTGAAACACATGGTCTTTTCCCATGAACTTTTCAAGGGTTTCCATGTGGACATCTCATGAGAGCACGATTTCATTAACACGGCGTTATGTTCATGTTGACTTCAAAGCGACGTAAAAGGGTTTACAATGTCTAGAAACAATCATCTCCTGAGGTAACTAATAACTCTGATTCCCGTATAACTAAAATATTGTATAACTATATTACTGTTTTACTGTGCTACTATATAACTGTATAACTGTATTCGTGTTTATCTGTATTCCTGTATTACTGTTTTACTGTATAACTGTTTTACTGTGCTACTATATAACTGTATAACTGTATTCGTGTTTATCTGTATTCCTGTATTACTGAATTACTGTATTCCTGTATTACTGTGCTACTGTACTACTGTATTACTGTATAATTGTATTACTGTATAACTGTATTCATGTATAAATATTTACATTCCTAATGTGGTTTGCTGATATGAACATACCAAGTGAAAACAACAAACATATGACCATGAATACACTATGAAAACCGTATGAAAACATTGTCTCTCGTGCTGATTTTCCGCACATAACATCAGAAAAATATCAATACGCTTGAAAAATAGTCCTCGTTTCATTTCCGTAAATTATGTTTTCTTTGTAATCTATTTACATAAATTAAATCTAATTTAACACAAATTATTGTATTCGATGTTATTTCATGTCTCTTTGTTTTAAATAACAAGCAAAAAATAAATAAATAAACTACTGCAAACTGCGGAGCGGAAGGACACGGTAAACGATGGTGCATAGGCGTTTCGTCGTATACATGACAAATTTTTCTTTTTACTAAAATTTTTCGTTTTCTCGATATAAATTCTTTAAATCAAGATTATGTAAATATATGAATTGAATAGATTTTTAAAATTTTCATTGCGGCTATGAATACCAGTAGCTAGCTACATATCCCGTGGAGCGCGGTAGCGCGCCTCGGAGGATATGTAGCTAGCGACTGGTATTCATAGCCGCAATGAAAATTTAAAAAATCTATTCAATCTATATCTGTATTACTGTATAACTGTATTACTGTATAACTGTATTACTGTTTAACTGTATAACTGTATAACTGTATTACTGTATAACTGTATAACTGTATTACTGTATTACTGTAAAACTGTATTACTGTATAACTGTATTACTGTATTACTGTATTACTGTATAACTGTATAACTGTAAAACTGTATTACTGTATAACTGTATTACTGTATTACTGTATTACTGTTTAACTGTATAACTGTATAACTGTGTTACTGTATAGCTGTATTACTGTATAACTGTATTACTGTATTACTGTATAACTGTATTACTGTATTACTGTATAACTGTATTACTGTTTAACTGTTTAACTGTATAACTGTGTTACTGTATATCTGTGTTACTGTATAACTGTATTACTGTATTACTGTATAACTGTATAACTGAATAACTGTATAACTGTATTACTGTATTACTGTATATCTGTATTACTGTATAACTGTATTACTGTATAACTGTATAACTGAATAACTGTATAACTGTATAACTGTGTTACTGTATATCTGTGTTACTGTATAACTGTATTACTGTATTACTGTATTACTGTATAACTGTATAACTGTATTACTGTATAACTGTATAACTGTGTTACTGTATTTCTGTGTTACTGTATAACTGTATTACTGTATTACTGTATTACTGTATAACTGTATTACTGTTTAACTGTATAACTGTATAACTGTATTACTGTATAACTGTATAACTGTATTACTGTATTACTGTAAAACTGTATTACTGTATAACTGTATTACTGTATTACTGTATTACTGTATAACTGTATAACTGTAAAACTGTATTACTGTATAACTGTATTACTGTATTACTGTATTACTGTTTAACTGTATAACTGTATAACTGTGTTACTGTATAGCTGTATTACTGTATAACTGTATTACTGTATTACTGTATAACTGTATTACTGTATTACTGTATAACTGTATTACTGTTTAACTGTTTAACTGTATAACTGTGTTACTGTATATCTGTGTTACTGTATAACTGTATTACTGTATTACTGTATAACTGTATAACTGAATAACTGTATAACTGTATTACTGTATTACTGTATATCTGTATTACTGTTTAACTGTATTACTGTATAACTGTATAACTGAATAACTGTATAACTGTATAACTGTGTTACTGTATATCTGTGTTACTGTATAACTGTATTACTGTATTACTGTATTACTGTATAACTGTATAACTGTATTACTGTATAACTGTATAACTGTGTTACTGTATTTCTGTGTTACTGTATAACTGTATTACTGTATTACTGTATTACTGTATAACTGTATAACTGAATAACTGTATAACTGTATTACTGTATTACTGTATATCTGTGTTACTGTATAACTGTATTACTGTATTACTGTATATCTGTGTTACTGTATAACTGTATTACTGATTTACTGTATTACTGTATAACTGTATAACTGTATTACTGTATAACTGTATAACTGTACTACTGTATTACTGTATAACTGTATTACTGATTTACTGTATTACTGTATTACTGTATTACTGAATTACTGTATTACTGTATTACTGAATTACTGTATAACTGTATTACTGTATAACTGTATTCATGTATAAATATTCATTTATAACTGTATTCATGTATAACTATTCATGTATAACTGTTTTACTGTTTTACTGTATTACTGTATTAATGTACAACTGTATTACTGTATAGCTGTATTACTGTATAACTGTATTACTGTATTACTGTATAACTGTATTACTGTATAACTATTACTGTATTACTGTATAACTGTATAACTGTATTACTGAATTACTCTATAACTGTATTACTGAATTACTGTATTACTGTATAACTGTATAACTGTATTACTGTATAACTGTATAACTGTATTACTGTATTCATGTGTTACTGTATCACCATTTTCCTTTATTCCTCTATAACTTATTCCTGTATTTCCCCCTTGCCTTGAAATAACATTTGATTATGGCATCAAAATATATTTCAATTGCATAGAAAGATGCGGCATCTGTAAGAGACCTCCTCCATAGTCACTAGTCGGTATATTGCATATTACTAAATTCATAATTAAGGGGAGATAATCATTTATCAATCTTTCTAAAAAGGCAACATATTTCCAATGTTTATATATTTACTTAATATGTTAATCCAAGCCGTTCGCCTGATAGCTCATACATACATTTGTATGTATTGTTTCGTTGCAGTGTTGGATAAGGATGAAAGTCACCTGACGCCGGTGGTTCAGAGCTTCAATGGTTGTGTTTCCGGCTGTATGCATCCTAACCATGCACCACATGCGGTACCAGCGGAAGGCAATAACGGCAGACACGACGCCGTCGTCCACAAACACAGTTCGAATACTCAGACTCATCAAGATGTCAGCGGCGACAATGTTTGGGACGACGAAGACGCTGACGATACTTTAGTCCATATTGGACATTTACTGAGGTAAGCAACTAAATCTACTGACTTATGTCTTAGATATAATGATAACCTTAGCTTGTGAATGTAGATAACTGGTGGTGAGTAAAGAATTCATATTTCTATTCAATCAGTGTATGTACTTGTATTCATACCTTAGACTGGTCTCAGAATTGTACCTGACCTCATTGCAAGATTAGAAAGATTCATAACATCTTTTCTCTTCTTAAAACTATCTTTCTTCTTCCTAGTGTTGCACATGACAATGCCTCACTTTTGGCCTAGAGTTGGGCGTTCGCCCATGTGAGGAATGCTTTGGATTCTGTCTACTGGCTGGCACATATAAGAGTCTTTATTCTAACACAATACGCTGTGTTATTCCACTCTCAAGCCATTGTATAAAGGTGCCGACTGTTGGATAAATATATGTTATATACCACTAGTGGTATGTGACCTTCCGGTCTTTTGATTGGTCTAGAATTCGAACTTTGACCCAAGCTGCAATTGTTATTGACGTCATCAATAATCGAATGACGTCACATCACCGGGTGCCGGACGTCACCGGTGCACTTATTTTGCATACGCGAACTAATACTTGGCCACGTTTCCTTTCGATTCAAGCCGATATTATTGTGGTAGAAACAGGTCACACGACTCGTAATTGTTGGATATGGAATGTATTTCACATTCCTAAGTTATTTTTCAAAAGTTGCAAAAGACACTCGCTAAAGCTCGTGTATTTTGTAACTTTAAAACAATAACTTACTCGTATGAAATAAATTCCATATCCAACACTCACTCGTTGTGTAACCTCTATTTACATAATGCGTTTGATTTTCCTTATGTAACCTAACCGAGATAGATTGCCACATATTTAACAAATGAGATCCACACCGTAATACATTATTTACATTTATTTAAGGATTGATTGTCAATTTTGTAGCTTGCATGGACTGATGAAGGGAAGTGAACCTCGTGCAAATGAAGTGAACTGTGAAGCAGTTCATGTACCATTTGCACGAGGTTCACTTCCCTTCATCAGTCCATGCAAGCAACAAAATTGACAATCAATCCTTATGTTTACGTTAACCAAATTAAAAACTTCGCCACCAGATTGCAAAATTCGGTCGCAACAGTGTGACGTAAGTGCGTCACTTTGTAACATTGTTATACTTATCGTATATGTGTGCACAGTAGTGGAACAGCAGACAGTCAACTATTCTCGTCGCCAAGACAACACAAAATATAGTGCCATACACGTTTTGATTATTACGATGTTGATACACATATATACGATATTTTCAAGGTAAAATATTCATTTATAACAAATATTTATGATATTGTATAATACAAACGTAGGAATACCCATATAGATACGAATTTTAAGTGCAGTGTTGACAGTATAGTATGTGTGTGATTTGGTCACTCGAGACACAGGGACTCGGTTAAAAAAATGATGTGATGCAGTCTAGCCGGGATATTCAGAGCTCGGGAAAAAGTGTAACAATGTGGATTTTAGTCGCAGGTTAGCTGGTGATGTACATGGTGTTCTTGAAATATTGGATTTCATTGTCGCACTGGCGTTTTGGGATGTAAATTCTGATAATAGTAAGTAAAGAAACATTGATTTGAAAATTGGCGGTATTCGACCGGCGGAAACTTGTGTCCTCCATATGCTTAGATTGAGTCAAATTACGACAATAATGTGTCCCTGTTCTCGATATAGCATACTTCTGCTACCAGTCTGTTTTGTGTTGTTAAATAGTGTTTATATTTAGGTTTATTTTCTGTGACCACTGAAATGGTATTAAGCATGGCATTCGAGATAGACAGCTAACGTTAGACCTACTGCGCTACGTAGGTCATGAGCTCGGTGCTATCGAGAGTGTCAGTGTTCTGTCAGATCCTGTTTTCTAAACTGTCTGCATTATACTGGCATTTGTATTAGCACATAAAGCGGCTATTCCACTTGTGTTGATATACGTTTATAACAATGTTACACAATTCACAACATGAAAGTGCATTCAAGTCTGAGGCGGTACAGAACTCGATCGTCATTGTAAACTCAGTGAATGTATTCACACGCCGGCAAGAAAGTGTCTTTTAGAACAGAAGCACGCGACCCAAAATCTTCAACGGGAAATGAAATGATCTGAGTTTACTATGTTCATTGAGGCGGAGCGAAGTGAAAATGTAAATATTACAATATACAATAATATCTATATACAGTAGGTTACACATTCACACACACACATACGATAATCTCAGATGAATCACACCTATATAACTGTATATCAAACAAGAATCACAATAAACAATAATCTAGTCAAATATTTATTACCCTACAATATTTACTTATACTACAACAATCCCTACTATACTACACATACAGTTCTAACGAGCTCCGCACTGGTCACTACCAAGCCCACACATAAATGTCAGTATAATGCTAGATCCTCCGGTGTTCCCGCTGTCGTTCCGTACATCTATGATGACGTAGCCAGTTGTACCTGTCTGCTATTCAGGTGCTTTGGTTTGTTTTGTTTGTTTTGTTTAACGTCCTATTAACAGCCAGGGTCATTTAAGGACGTGCCAGGTTTTGGAGGTGGAGGAAAACCGGAGTACCCGGAGAAAAACCACCGGCCTAAGGTCAATACCTGGCAACTGTCCCACGTAGGTTACGAACACACAACCCAGAGGTGGAGGGCTAGTGTTAAAGTGTCGGGACACCTTAACCACTCGGCCACCGCGGCCCCTCTGCAATCAGGTTAATCTATGTCAGGCGGTCGTATCCAGTGGTAACAATGACTGAGTAACCAAGCTCTATAACAACGCCGCAACACACAGCTGGGCCTCCATAGTGTTCACATTGTACATGTATAGTGTACAGTTCTCCTGCATAATCTTCAACTCAATGCAGTACTACACCGCCCGCGAGACATTACTATCAATCATGTGTGAAGATAAACATAGTCTGGATATGTCTGTTTAAGGCTTCCATAGCTCACCAATAGCTCATAATAGTATATATGTGGATATGGGCGTAGCTATGGGCATGGAGCTACAATATAAAAATAGTATACCCTCTAAGAATATTTCCTAAGCATAATAAGCGTCACATGATAAAATTACATTCATTTTATACAACCACGACAATACAAATCACCGGTCTCGATATCACGTACAAATGTATATTTTGAGCTATTGCACGGTTAAAATGACTTTTGCACGGTCACCTGCGAATGTTGGAACACCTTTGACGTTTCGAAATTTGGTCACGTGAAAACTATTGAACACCTATGACGTTTCGGAATATAGTCCTACCCTTTCAAGTGTCCAATTCACTCAGATGTGAATACTGATAAACGAAAGTCATGGCGACTACTAGGCCTATAGTCGAGATTTGAGGTAATTCTAAGTGTGTTTTAGTGGTTATGTGATAAAACAGATATATCATGAGTGTCTGTGCAATAATCAAGAATATTTGATTTGGAGCTTGTGGTATGTCTGTGTTTGTCGCCTTGTGATAGCAATAGCATGGCACTGAGGTCGACTTCATAGTGCTACCTTACTGACTGAGGCATACTACACCAAACATTATACCTAATCGTCTCATTATACTGACAACATGCACACCAGTCGCCATAATGCTGAATGTAAAGCGAGAGTAGCAACTACTTTTTTTATGAACTCTGATTTATCTCGACCAGTGAAACAGAACCGAAAGCCTTCCTCACAGGGACGAACGCTCAACTGAACACCAGAAGTGAGGCATTGTCAATGGAGACATTAGGAAGAAGACAGTTTTTTTAGAAAGAGGAGAACAGATAACATCTCAAATTTAGTCGCCTCTTACGATCATGCAATATGGGCAGCAGGTACAATTCTAACAAAGAAAACTTTGCAATTAATGGCTTACAGGATATCTTCTGTTAGACATGCAAACATATCAATAGTAAACATTTTGTAGTTGATACAGCGACATTAAAAGTTAGCATAGAGTCATAGAAAGCCGTAATAGCAAGTACAGAAAAATAGGACTAAGAGTAAGCGAAACCACATCGACAAAGAATGGACAAACAAAAATGTTTAAAACACGTTCAAATATGTATGTTCAAATTTGTATTTTCACAGAGACGGCGATCACCATGGTTCCCCAAATGGCCATCAGAATCCCGGTGATGGTCATCCGGGCGCCACAGGCGGTCAACTTGACGACAGCATAAACCAGTACTGGATGTGTAGCCATGCCTGTCTACTTACAGCCGGTACCTTCGTGGTCGGTAAGTTTGTCGTCATTCGGAATCCCTCGTCCTATATACGTCACTCAGGTAAATATCATATGATTGCCTGCTTTCGTTATTATTGGTCAGGTTTATAATTCGGAATCCCTCGTCCTATACACTTCAGTTAGGTATCATAAGATTGCATGCTATCATTAATATTGTTTATAATTCGGAATCCCTCGTCCTATACACTTCAGTTATGTATCATAAGATTGCCTGCTATCATTAATATTGTTCAGGCTTATAATTCGGAATCCCTCGTCCTATATACTTCACTATGATATACTAGTATAGTTATAGATTATCTGCAATTTATTTTCCTCCTTAAGTGGTTAAGCGTATGTAATATCAAAATAGGTTAATTAAATAGGAGAGGTGACTAAAGTGCCTCTCTTGAGAATCAGAGACCTTCTGCCTTGCCTTCTATGAGGAAGGTATTGAAGAAACTAAAATATATTTTCTGATCTTACCCCTCCCTGCATCCCCTTGAATAGGTGGAAATATATATTTTTATCCGACATGTCACGTCCTCAAAATGAGTAGCAGGTTAATGACAATGGAACACGCAAATTCCAAGTAGCATTGCAAAACTTACATTTGCCCGTTAGTATGTGAGAAAAATAATCAAACATGGGTCTGTTCCACGAACAAGGATATCTCAACTCTCATGTAAAAGTTTAGCTGGCCAGCAGCTCTTACACTCGGGTTGAGATATCCTTGTCCACGGAACAGACCCATGCTAGATTATATTCATCTGACGGCATAAACGAGGTAAAAGAGAAATCCTTTTGATAAAAAGTCTTTCCGGCAGTCCTCATAAGATTTTTAATGAAAAATTGTTTGTTTTCTTGTTTTCGTCTTGTTTTGTTTTTAAGAAATTCGATTTTAACCAGTTTTGATGTAACCTACGATTTCCCTAATTCAAAATTAAGAGGCATTGTTCACCCAACTTCAAAAGTTTCAAATAATGTAAAATTAAACATACTAAGACACCAGAGAGACCTATGAGAACAACAGCATTGATTTATATATATATCTGAGATAACGACCTCCTCTTTCACATTTTAAAGGTTACTTGTTTTAGTTTAAAACAAAGTCGTGTTGCTATATCGATCCAATATAGCGCTGATGATTTGTTTATTAAAGTGTTTTCTGTTTCAGGATGAAGGAGACCCGGTGGACATAAAACTCTAAACACATATTTATTGATTACTGAAATAAACTTTTATAAAATCAATCATGCGTGCGATCAGACTACTTTCATTTAATATTCCATTCAATAAATGAATGTGAGCTGTATATCTGTTCGAAAACGTAATACTATAACAATAGCTTTATGTTATCAAAAGTAGTATTTTCTAAACTTGGATTATTTTTCAAAGAAGTAGTCACAAGCAAGTGAATGTACTAATTTTATGAATTCAATGGTGCTATTTTTAGAAACCTGAACATACAATATTATTGAATACGTCACTAACGCGTTTACATTAAAGTCGATTTAATTATTTAGTGAGATAATACATTTCCTGGAACAGTTGAGGAAGACCAGTGCCGCTCAGAATAAAACGACATTACACTTAAGTTAATTACTGTTAATTGTGTGTTATCCTTTGAGTATTCTGATTTATCAGAGTTACGCCCCTTCGTTTTACAGGATTGCAAAGCTTGATTGTCTCCTTTTGTTGTCTCTTGACACCTCACTGTTGCGAGGACGTTAAACTCCGTAAAATGTCAGAACGAGGTCTTTGAAACATGATAATAACAGATTGAGAAAGACAAGCATCCAATGTATCGAGTAATACGTGCATTTAGAGCTGATAAGGCAACACGATCTGCAACTGCCAAATTCTGACTTTGATTTTAATTTTAACTCAGGTTTGATTAGTCAGAAGATAATCACGTGTCTTTTTACAAAAAAAAAAAGAAAAAAAGATAAATGTCAAGATCGTGCAGATAACTAAAATTAATTTCAGGCGCGTTCAAGTCTAGACGAACAACCCGTTCGCGTTTTATTCGACCACCACCTAATTGTGATTTTCATTTCCAAAATGATCCTGATGCTGGCAACACAATGAAGTCAATGACGACAGCTGTAAATGATATCCGCCATTATCCGGAATAGAAACGTATTCAAAATGACTAAGGTCGTTTTCTAATGAACGGCTTGTCACAATTAAACTGTTTACAATGCTTCGGATGGAAAGACATCTACATGTAGGCGTGACTTTCAAAGGTTCTTTGATAACGATAATCACTTGGTTGACATTTGAAATGGTGAGGGGTTTTAGTACTAGGCAAAGCCATTCAAATTTATGTCCGTGGAGATTAAACTAAAAGAAATGCAAAAATAGTGACGTATCCTACGCTATACGTCACTATTTTTGCATTTCTTTTATAATAGCAGTAGGTTTAAAGGTAAGCAATTAATCAAATCATTTAATAAAATGTTGGACATTATTATATCTTTGTTATAAATTAATCATACATTAAACAAGCTAATTGTTTACATAGATGTCTAGTATTTTATCCTTGGCCAATGTGTTAATCTTGATAAAGCAATTGTAGCCTTTCTCTTCGGTTTATACCTAAATTTATCGACCGAAGAAAAGAAAATATTGACCTCCTCTTTTTACCAAGGTCGATGAATCCAAGTATCAACCTTCGCTAAAGATTTTGATTGCATATAACATGTTTTAAACAAAGGGCGTTTTGTCAAGAGGAAATATTTCCCTCGCGTTTGCGCTTTGGCCATACATAAATCGCAGTTATTTTTTACAAAATGAAGATCCATTTGTCATGCTTTTGTCTTACTTTTTATGTTAGAATGCTCCGAACTCAAACAAACTCATAAATATTTTATTTCTATTGTTCCCTGTATGCATTTTTTTTACCCGATACCGCTACTATATATTAATTAATTAAGTGTAATAGGCCTATACCATAAGATATTTTTTGTTTAGGTAAGTGATCTTTATAATTTTTATCTTTTAACATTTTAGTTTTATTTCTTTCTGTGGACATCCTTCGAGTTGTTTGGTCCAAAATGACTCAAACTGTCGATGAGTGGTAACAACAACAAAAAAACAAAAAACATGCGTCACTCTTTTTGACCTACGTAAGATTTAGCGAGTGGCGTATATACTACGTATCATGGTATATATTAAAGGTTTTGTAACCTCACACAAGATTCATTACATATACAGTTACCATTTGCCCATTACGTTAATCACTGCCCTTGAGTAGATCTGTGGTTTACTAGAGTACAACTCGATAATAAATAATACAGTATATATGCTATAACGGATCATACGTCAGGCAGGACGCATGTATTGTCTATGCAGGGAGCAAACTTACATTTTCGTAATTAATAACATATAAAAGCATAGTAAATCTTTTAGAAAAAATCATGAGATGCTCGATAAGTAGCATGTGATTGGTCTGTTAAACGTCACGTGATCCGCTGTTAATTATGCAATTACAGCCAAATAAATTTAAACCAAATACTCATTTATTACAGATGTGTATATATCTTCTTCTTTTATTATAAAAGTTGATTATGAATTGTAAGGTGTATTGAATATTTAATGTTACAACCTCTTAAAAACAATCGATATCAAAATTAATTCATCTAAGTATTATTTCTCAATTTATATTAAGCATGACGTCAGTAGTTTTAAAGTGCCACCGTGAAATCGTAGTTTGGTAAAATTGGTTCATGTAAATATTGTTTCTCAAAAAATATTAAGCATGACGTCAGAAATTAAAAAATGCCTGTGTGAAGCTGTAGTTTGGTATTTTGCCGTTGGCTATCTTTCTGGTTTCCGGTCAGGTGTGATCACTACAGGTATGTCAATTGTTCATCAATCATTGGTCATAGCTTGACCACTAGGATATCGGGGATGATTGACGTATGAAGATGATAAGGGAACTGACAGGAACATGCTGTTTTCTGACAGGAACAAAATACGTAACACGGAGAAGAATCGAGTATAAGCGAACACGTTGGTCGATAGTCTATTGTATCGTCTCTCAAAGTTATCAACATCGACAGATTAGGTCGTGCGGCTGGTCAGTTTGGTTCAATTCGAACTGAATATTACAATGAAAAAATCTTACAACTGACAATTTTTTTTCTATTTTTTAATTTAATTTATTTATTTTCTTTTCGTTTTGTATTTCTCGAAACTTTTTTAAACAGATGACTTTCCTGACAATTTGTTCAACGGAACCTAATAATCACTGCAGTATTGTAAAGGAGTTAGTCTTTAACAATTCTAAACCGAACCTTGTCAGGCCAATCTAAGTAAAATCTAGATGGCCATTCTGACTACGTTACACGAACGTAGTGAGAATGACCATCTATATTTTAATTAGATTGTTGTCAGGCTTGCCAAGCCGAAAATTTATTACATATTGTAGCATGGTTTGTCTTTTAATCAGCTAGTTGCTGACAGATTTAATTGTTAATCAGCAAACGTTATGTTAAGTTAGGTTGGTTTTTTTTTGTGGGTGTATGTGTGTGTTGGAGGGGGTGGGATGATTTGTCGGTCGTGATATTAACCGAGATATTTCCTACAGGAAAGAAGCAGGAACTATAAATTGCATGACTTATATACTTTGATGTAACATTCGACTGTGATTTCTTCTATTAGCCAATATACAACAGTATGGACGAGTCGAGGGCATTACAATCAGTTGTGTATATGTATGTTTGGTGTGCTATGGAGTGTGGTTTACCGCCAAGCTGACACTCTATACTGATGTGTTGCAAATAAAATGTCGATATAACGCTTGTTAATCACAATGGTGTAATCTTTAAGTTTTTTACGCTTCGTTAAAAAAATATATATCCCATTGATTGAGAGTGCATAATATTGATTGAAATCGCAATACAACACTATTAACAGAAACGCTTATAGGTTATTCAGAGAATACGTTAAACTCCCTCCCACGAAATTAAGCGTTCCATAGTACTCCGATAATACTAGTCATTAATACGTGGTCGGTTGATGCAATACTACCTCGTACAAGTATTATTTCAATGTAATTACCAATGTACTTATATTTGCGCAAACAAATTCCGACGTATAACCAACACCAAACAGATAAAAGAAATGATAGATAATATAAACAGATATAACGAAATAATTCTAGCAATATGGACAATGAAAAATGTCAATTTTTTAAGCTTTTTTCATTGTCCAAACTGTTAGAATTATTTATTTGCCCCATATTAACATTTCAAGTAATTCGTATCTTTCAGATATTCCTTTGCACGGATCCGGTGTTATCTGGATAATTACCGTTTACGTTACTTCTTTGACAAATATAAAAAAACATATGATATTTATTTCAGTGCGAAAAATTCTTAAATCAGTTTTACGCTAGGAAATGTATATATAAAATTGGCATTGCAGGGCATCCGACAATGATTGCGTTTTAGACACTGTCTTCAAATAACCTTTGCGGTTTTGAGTTTGAAAGTTAAAAAGTACATCCATGAAAAAAATAATGAAATATAATGAAATAAGTAATGCTTTGCATTCCTCCAAAACTGATCCGAACAAAGTGATTTCTCTAAAGTACCGCTAAATTTACACCGCAAAATTAATACTGATAATAATTTCACACACAATGTATAATGAATCTCTTGATAGTAGTGATATTGATCCCAAATGAGAACGTGAATTTCATTTTATAGCCTTGGGTTAAATTTAAGGCGAGAATACTCAGGCATGTACATTTGGCTAGGATTATAAAATAATTGTGTAGCTCCCTTTAAGAAAAGAAAAAAACACCACATGCTAAGTTATTAAAGAAATGCGTTCAACTGATAGGAGTATAGCATAACTCATTCTGGTATAAAAAAAATCCCGACATAATAAAGAAAGCTAAATTCCCATTCATAAGCCATTAAACGAGGGCAAAATATCATCACAAACATATGTTTGCATAGAGACTTCTGAAAAAAACCCAACAAGGATAACAAGACCATGGGTTTCTGTAGAGTAGGCGTCTACTTCATCGACACTACCTTAAATACATTTCTAGGTCAGATCTGGTTCAAATCACGTTCGTAAATGAGAATTAAGGTTATGTAGATATATTGTACCGGGATATATGTGGCCATTGAAATTACATTATAAGCTTGTTTTGGTCTTAAACGACCTTATTTTGTTTATAAGCTGTTAAACAATGGCAACCAAATAGCGTTCTTTCCTGAAAGGCAAAAAAATTTATATATCTGCACGTTTGGTAGATGTTAGCTTCCAAAAGAATAAGGCTAAACCATGTGTATTGTACAAAAGTACAAAAATTCAACTACTTTACAATATGGCCAAAAAGAATTAGGTGTTAAAATTGTTTGTGTATATTACCTATAATTTTTTTCAAGAGTGTACACTATATACATACACGTAGTATGACTTTGCGATACAGTTAAAACACATCGCTAGATAAAAAAAGAAGAAAATCAAAATGGTCCCAAAATGGCCTTCTAGTCATCCTTAGTTTTACTTGACTTCTGTCTTCCTCTGAAATCTACCACGTGATTTTGTATATGTGATGTAGATTTGATGTTTGTTCTACGGTCACGTGATATCTGTTTCTGACATGGTCATGGATGACCTGCTGTCAGTGTTTCACTATGTAATAATGATACAGCCGATGACGTTTCATCGTCTCGTTTTTAACTATGCCGCTTCTGCTCCACTTTCCAAAAGCATGCTATTTATTTATTCTAGATCCCGTTGCCAAATATCCCGGTGCTTTGTTTTATTTCACGACATCGACTTCTATCATAGTTGACACTAACATTTAAATATAACATTCCGCGGAAATGTGACCGCTTGTGCTTTCACGAAGTCGTAAAACAGATGATGACATTCTGAACCAACGATTTAAAGTATATTAAAATAGCTTTTGTATTGCTAGAATTTATTTGTATAAGGCATGCTTAAAACAGTACCAAAACGAAAAAGTCGCTATTATTTATCGTACACCATCCAATGATATTTTGGACGTGCGTGTTCTTTGGTGTCAGCCGATGAAAGTAAATCAAAATAATGATTAGTATAAGTAGGGACAAGTTAACCAGCTGACAAGTTGGAAACAATAGATGTGCAATGGGAGTTAATGGCAGTATAATAATTAGAACGATGATGTGGAGACAATGGAAAAATAGTTAAAAGTGATATAGAAAAAAATATATCGAAAAACGTAAAAGAAAGCGGCAAGTAAACACGGTAAAAATATTTGAATAGACAGAATATACTAGAGTAGATAACAAGGACAAGGAAACAGGTAAACAATGTAAAACTACCGCGAAAACAAAATAAATTTCGTAAACACAATAAATGAGGTATGGTACAAAAAATTAAATCTTAATTTTAACTAGGTTTTTACCAAAAAGAGCTCAACAAATGAACGATTGGTAAATTTATATACAAGTTAATAAACGTTACAAAGAGCAGGCCAGGTGTCACACAGGAGTAGGCGTCTTCTGCTTCATTGAATATATCTGCCATGTAACGTTAGGCCAAACTCGGGATTTTTCCTGAATATGAATACCCGCTTGATATTACAACCACTGAGCATATCAACAAGTAACTGGCACAACTAACTTTAAACCAACATGAAACACATCTTCAAATGTCTTCATTGACAATTGTCATGCATTTCTCGAAATCCTGTGTCGTTACATGTTAAGTTAGCAAATTAACCCGGCATGTGTCAATAATTGAAAGTTGAATTGGGCAAAATGACTGTTACTTTTATGAGTTGAAATGTGACTTACGAAAGCTCCATTAAGATAAAATATCCTTAATACATATGGTACCGGTCACATGATAAATTTTTCATTTTTACTAAATTGGTATTATCGGATGTATGATTAACCTTTAATGGAAATCCAAAGAAAGTAGTATATCCATATAAATACACAATTTGTATGTGTTTCTCTTTAAAACATGTATATATGCGTCAATTAAAACAATGGAAATATAACTAATGTAACATTATACTTTCGACGGCAGAGATATCCATTGCATTAATGTAAACTGTCCCCATGGTACTGTACCTGGCTTATAGGCCTACTTATGAGTGTCCTCAAAAATCTATCATGTAACATACGGCAAACATATAATACATGTTGATGACCCCGTTGGAGCCTCATAACTAAGGGGCGATGACAATTGGCATCGCCTGTCACAATGGCTATTTTCACCTTCCTTTGGACGAGTCATCAAAACGTACCTCCAGTAGGTGGAGAGTTCCTGTCACTGTTAGAAAGTCGTCAGTGAAGCTAGGAAGTAGAACGAGAGCCGAAGTGCGGGTCGCTAAGGCGGAACAATAGAAAAGGCAGAAAGTAGGAATGTAATACAAACTCAGGAGTGACTACAAATCAAACATGTAAGTACGACTAACTGTGAATTTCCATGCAACAGACTATTTAATTATAACTTTAAAAAACAATAGCCTTATAAAACACAATAAATTAATAACCATGTTAAAAATATTTTTGCAAATTATATTTTTAATTCATAAATTAAATGCAGCTATACTTAAATGGGCATAACATAAATAGCATATATAGTCATCATACGAGAAAAGACATTAACATATTGGTGGATTTCAAATAATTTTATCATTTTTTTCTGTTAAATTCTACTTTAACATTTTACTTTTACGGGGAAACCAACCCAACTATATTTCTATACGACACTTAAACTTTTCATTTTGTAATGGTTCTTAATGTGAACATTTATCAAAATGGTCTCCAACATTTACTGTGGATGTATATGTTAAGTCCTGTTCTTAGACACGTGCTTTTCTCATATTGTCATAAAAAGTAATTAACGATATTCTTTACCGACAATCACGTGACTAAATATTCTGAGTCTCAACTATATAGTGCATCGTTTTGTATCCATGTTGTCGTAGATGTTTCTTTTTTGTTTTTGTTTTTTTATACATTCATACTTATTTAAATCGATGTTTGCACATGGTATAATTTGCTAATCATGTTCTCTGTACAGTCTGTGTTTTTTTAAACCGTATAGGTTATTCATAACATATAGTAAATGTATTGTACATTATGAAATCCTTTTAGATATTATATATATATATACATGTATACCAATTCGACGCTATATACTTAGATGTTGTCGGTGATTATCGAAATGCTATTTAAATTCTCCGATTTATTTTTGAATAGTCATTGCATTACATAAAAACATGCACACAAATATTCAATCCTTCTAAGATATGTCAAATTCATCTGGCATCATGCATAATGTTTTCTAATCAACGTAACGTTATATCTATCGAATTTAGACAGCAGACGCATTCAGTTTTTTGTTACATATAGTATGTTTATCTTCATCACCTGGTTCTGAAGACGATTGTTAAGTAATTTCAGTATGTGTTGTCAAAGAAACAAACTATATGACAAACGTAATGTCAAAGGTCGAACACTAATGGGGTATACAACTCGTAATTTACTGTATTAAAGTCACGTATAGTGATTATTTGTTATGCTGACAATGATTTCCAGTTATGGTTTGGCTTTCAAAGTTATAGAATGTGACTTTACTTAATTATCAAATCCCAAATAAACCTCTTAAAACGTGCAGGTGTGGTAACCTAAAGCCTTTATAACATTTAACTGTTTAAAACCTTGATTATGATAAGTGTCATAGATTAGCATCTTACAATATGCTTTCTTCCTATGCAGTTAAATAAATTTTGTATTCTATCGGATATTCTCTGGTAATTTCCTTCTGTGATTAATGGTTGCAGATTAAACACCAATGGCGAATATGTATTCATTTACAATATAATTAGAAATAACACTCGATAGGTAATACGTTCTATAAGACCGATATCTCAGAAAAGTGTATTTGTTTTGATGGTCAGAAATGTCTTTCCTTTTAGACGATACATTCTGTTTGAAAACAAAGATCACATTGTAATGTTGCCGCCACGATTTCATCTCATTTCCGAATGGATACCGAAATGGTACACAGACTGCCCGAGGCTTAGTATAATGTCGTATATGTATATCGTATGAAGTGGGAGAAGGTTATTTCCACCATTTTTATGCCATAAACGCCATTGACATTTACATCTACATTTTCGCACACACAGAGGACGAGTCAGATATTTGTCCACGCCAATAACATGTGTCATTCTAACACGAACGTGATTTTGTTATTTACCGACATGGTTTCAAAATAAGACATTTTTCCCATAAAGTAGGAAAACAAAGATATTGTTCTCGACGTGGGCTGTTGTTTATATGATAAAAATGCGTGAAGCATGAAGGGATTGAACAGTCGGATCATACATCAGAGAATCGGAGGCGTTCTCTGTTAACTTTGTTATCACGTTGCTAACATTACATGATTGCCAAACATTCCTAGTCATTTGAATGATTGACACTTATCATTCACAAGGCTATCTAAATCATTGGGTAAAGCGTCATACTGACCAGGATGCGTTTGCATAATAAAGCAACGATAACAGTAGGCGCCCCAAGATGGCATTATCGATAAGTTTTTCTTATATAAATCGTAGATGGATATGAATATGCCCAAATCGATCAATTAAATTACAGCTATTTCAAATGAATTAAAATAAACATTTATCAGAAAATTCAATAAATGAAATAGTATCTGTTTTATCGTACTTGGATCTGCTAAATTAAAAAAAGATATATTCTAGACAAAGAGGCACGTTACAAGAAAGATTAACTAAATATCTCTGTAAAACAGCTTTTAAGGTGAACATGTATCATTGTCAGAAAGATGTGACGATCAATGTGGGCAGTGTCGCCTTTAAGGCGACTGCATTTTATCCACAGTAGCATGCCAGTGTATTAGGTTCATCCTTGTTCTGTCCTGCGAGGGACATGTCTATGTGGTGCTGAGATATGATGTAGAGGGACATATGTCATGCCAATGTACATATGGAGTCTTTTTATTCTATACTATGCATAGGTCATTATATAGGCAAATCCATGTAGGTACCGACTTCTTAACTTATTTGTGTTTATATGATGTTTAACATAAACATTAAAACTAGCCACTATTTTCATCAATGTATATTAAACAACGGGAAATACCGACATATTTACGAAATCGTAAAATCTATCAAACGAGGGCAATATGCGAACAAAATATATCGACTCCAACGGGGACCATTGTAGTATTACAAGGAGAATAAGACCTTGTGTTATGAGGGGGTAAGCGTCTTTCTCATCGCCGACACTTGTCATGCAAGTGTAGGTTAAATATGAGTTGAACTACATTCTCAAATGAGGTCTAAGTTGGTAAAGACCTTTCTTCAATTACAATGTTCAATAGGAAAGTATTGTAGGATTGATGTTAGTTAAGGAACATTTTTCAATGCTTTCCTATGGATAATTGTACAAAATTTCCGTACGTGAAGCAATATTGATGAAATAATAGCCTGACATTCTATTGCACTGTAACAAGTATGAAATCATACTCGTCTCTGTTTGACTTCTAATGACTGTTATGGGAATGTTTAACCCCGAACAAACAGGTCACCTGTTGAATCGCGAATGATTTAAGAGTGTTGAATAACTCGATAATATCACAGCTATCAAATAGCGGATAGTCAAATTCTTATCAATAAATATGGCATGGCTGATTACAGAGAGCTCAGTGGTTACAGACACTGATCAATCAGTCATGCAACAATTGTCTTAAACTCACATTTAATATGCCTTTCTTTCACCCAAATACCATTCTTTCATCGATATGTCTGTATTTTATCTATAAATCGTTAATTAACTGAAATGTTTGTCTTTCATCTTAATATCGTTCGTTAACCTAATACATTTTTTTACCTGAATGTCTGTCTTTCAGGCTACCGTTAATATTAGTGATTCTGGCGTCCTTGGGAACCGTGGAAGGGCGTGGCAAGATGATGGAGCCAGTTCAGCGCTCAAGTTTGTGGCGTAAAGGATATAACACACCGGAAAACATGGAAGACAGTGGGCTTAATTGTGGCGGGTACTGGGTACGTATCAAACTAGTAACTACTCATCATTTATCAAACCGAGTAAACAAATACATATTCTGTAACACACCGTAAAAACATGGAAGACAGTGGGCTTAATTGCGGCGGGTACTGGGTACGTATCGAATTAGTAACTACTCATCATTTATCAAACCGAGTAAACAAATACATCTTCTGTAACATGTGGCTAAGTGAAATAAAAACAAATCGCATGGGAAAAACTTCAAAAGTACTGATCAGGGCGTCCCTTGCAATAACAGAAGTCGATTTACTCTTGCTCAGAACTCTGTAGGGTCAACACATGCGTCAATTGACCAGTCACTTCAAATCAAATCTTTTAAGGAGTAAAAGACATACGTAAGCTGATATTACGTTAATACTAGTTAGATAAGTATTAAGCCTTATTACATTATTACTGAATTAACTGTAGTGTAAGTCACTTCCTATAAACAAAGGTAATGCTTATTAATGTTAATACAATGAATAGCAATGGATATGCAGTTAGTTTATATTAAAACAAACAGAAAACGCGTTGCTGTTCTGATTATTGCGGAAGAGGATGATAAGTCACATTAATTCAATGCTTGACATGTATTAACAAGTACATCGATATGAAAGTTAAAACGGTCTGTCAAGAATTCGAACTAGTCATCACTTTCGGTATCGTCAACGTTATAACCTTTTGATTTAATCTCTGCACCTTTACAAGTAAAGGAAAACAACATAAGTATATAAACATCCAGTAAATTTTATTTTCATAATTGTTTAATGACATGACCCTGTACTTATAATTATAGCAACATAACAAGTTTTAAAACCTATTTTTGATAGACAGCAGAACACATGGTTGTCGATGTAACTAAATATAACTTGGACAAAAATATTCCCCGATTGACATGTTAAATAATGCATAGCCAACATGCATATATCGCAGAATTAGTACATTCAACTACAGGCAACATAGCCAACATGTATATAACTCAAAATTAGTACATTCCACTACAGGCAACATAGACAACATACATACAGCTCAGAATTTGTACATTACATTACAAGCAGTTGTATATAGACAATATGCATTTGCCTATTAGCATTTCTGTTTTGTTTGATTGACAGCAGGCGACACGCCATGATAATGAGGTTATATAACGCTAATGTAGTATAATGCGATACATAGGATCGAATGACAGTGTTGTATGTTGTACATATGTTTTATTATATATACACGTGGGCATACGTAAGGGAACAATAGAGGACAGCTGAATAATATGCAGTTATAATACATTAACAATAAAAAAAGAGTTGTATAAACTTTCTGAAGGACTCACACAACTAAATAAGTTACTATATGTTATTACTAGTGACCCCGTCCCTTTATTCGCTCGTTTGAAGTTCAAATGATGTGAAATTTATATCAAATTAAAGTTTGAAGTTTTTTCTATCGGATAAATGTTGTTATTGTATAGGTTTAATGACATATTAGAGCACACGGGTACTCGAAAGACAGTAACCCTGTCATTAACAGTACACTGGGGAACCTCCACCGAGGGAATTCCCGCCTTTTTACATCTCGAATCCTACAATTTTCCAAACCTCAGGACCCTACCCTTTATTCTCGTATATAGAAAGTACCCATTTTCATATCTTATTTACTCAGGAAAACGGCTACAAACCTAAGAAACACATTTTCCTCAGGTTCAGGTGAAACACCAGCTGATTGGCTGATTTAGTTGTGCGAGTCCTGAATGCAGTTCTGGATTGTTGAAACTTATGATTCTGATACATCGCTTATCAAACGAGAGGTGACTACCTTTCCTAATCCAGGGTTTAATTGCTGCAAATTTGACAATATAACATGAGTTGAACCAATGTTCATAATGAAAGACGGATTTTTGTAGACTTAACAGAATCTCGTGAAACTCCGATAACAACAGGATACAATGAGAGTTGAACTAACATTACTAATTCGAGGTTTTATTGTTGTTCTTGAAAAAGTCTCCTGAAATTACGTTAAAACGGAAATTAAACGAGATTTGAACTGTGGGTAACATTCCTAATGCAAGACGGTATTGTTGTAGTCTTAACAGAAAGTCGGATATAACATCGAGAATAAAATGGATTTTAATCAACATTCCTGGTGCAGACCTTAATTGTAACTTTAGAAGATTTAAACGGGAATTTAATTTTAAAAAAAAAAAATCCTAATGCAGGACTGTACACTTGAGACAACATCTTGAAATTACATCGTTAATAATAATGAGTTTGATTATCATTCTTAAAGCAGGATCAAATTGTTAAAAGTTTAATATGACCTTTATGAATTCTATCATAAAGAAAAAAAAATGGATTTAAGTTAAAAAATAATAATACAGAGTCGTTACTGAATGCCCTTAGTAACAGAAGTAACCAAGATATATATGTAAAAAAAACTGTATGGCCTACATACGATCTAGCCAGACACATACCTGACTCTATAGTGACGTTTACTGCTGTGGTTAATGACCAATAAAACAATCATGTGACTTCGATAAACACATGACGGACTCACGATATTGTCCACCAGGAAAGTCACGTACCTACAACATGAATAACATATCTTTGTTAAAAATTTGGAAACATACACGAGACGTCCCTTTCGAATTTCATATAACTTGTTATTAACTGTATGACCTGACTTATATTGGATGACAACTTTTTGCAGTCAATATACAAATGTTAAAGGGCAAATGACCAAGTGTGATTTGAATCAATACAAAGGAAGAATTTGCTGTATGAATGAGCAGCTAATATTGTATAATAATCATATCATATTATATGTCCACATTAAAATAATATAGCTTTTGTTTACCTTTCCTCGGTTAAGACACACGTGTATATAATTAAGATAATGCCACAAAGGCCATTTTATTTTAATTAATGGTCGTTATATTCTGGTGTTGTTGTTGTTGTTGAGGATACATTTATAAACTAAAAATCGTGACCAAAAACTTACAGAACACTTGTGGTAAATAGCTTCCCCAAATAAAGACAAAACCGAGCCTCATGTGTCATCCTCATTTCGTGTGGTATACATTTAGAATGTCTAGGGCTACTTTGAATTGTTTTCTTAACGTATTGTTTTTTTTGCTGAATGTGTATTTATTGTGCTGTAAGCGTTAATATCTTACACATATTAAAGTTTTCCTGTAATAATAGTTGTATTCTGACACTAATATATATACGTGTCCGGGTCTACAAATACAGTAGCTAATGTAGACCAAGTTATAATGCTACGAAAAGCTTCAATTTATTACTGACTTGCAATTTCCATTAGATTTCATGCAAAAGTACAACAAATGTAACAAATATTTTTAAATTATTTGTATATACAGTTTTTTTATGTCTAAAAGCTGTTGGTTTATCTCATTAGACTTGAATAACCATGGCAACTTGATTTATTATTCTTTTTAACTTAACGTGAGTGTTTCAATATATATTTACATATCTATATGTTTCGTTTCTTAGGAGTTTCTGCCCATTTAATTAACTATTTTAGCCCTTTTGACCTTGTTAAGGTAATTTGGGCCGTTAAGAATATATCAAATAATTAATTAATTGTTAAGATAACTACAATGATCACTAAAAGTACGTCCAAATATGAACATAGTAGATAAAACTTGGTCATGATAGATCAAATGGGTCATAATAGATAAAACTCGGCCATGATAGATAAAACTGGGTCATAATAGATTAAACTGGGTCATGATAGATTAAACTGGGTCAAAATAGATAAAACTGGGTCATGATTTATAAAACTGGGCCATAATAGATAAAACTGGGTCATGGTAGATTAAACTGGGTCAAAATAGATAAAACTGGGTCATGATTTATAAAACTGGGCCATTATAGACAAAACTGTTTAACAAAGACATTTATTAAAACCCTTGAAAGACTTGTTAGTTGCGATTTATCTTATGAGCATGTTCAAAAACTAATATGACATCAACAACATTTTTAAATACAGTTGTTCAAAAGGTGATGATGCTAATCACAGTTTAACAACAATTTTAAAGTCCGGATGAAACAAACTTGACAAAATTTCATGAAACTATAATCCTTGTCAGTCCCTTTCTTCCTGCTTATTTTGAAGTATTTAAACAAATCGGATTCGAAGTAAAGTAGAAATGAGATTTTCACTAATCAATCGATTAAGCTAATCACCTTTTGAACAAATCGCCCTTGTCGTACATCAGTAAAGAAATTCGCTTTATCAAACGCATTTTAACGTGGTTCCACCTGTATAAGTAAGCGGACTTGAAGGATTGTATACTTTCAGTATTGACCCTAGTGTGACCTACTTTATCTTACTTTAACGTAGTTTATTTTGTAATTAGCGTTCTGAATATGTCAGGCTAAGTGATGTAACGCATGCGTGACCTACGTTTAACCTATCATTAAATGCAAAAACTGTTCGCGTGCTCTTGTTTATACATAATCGTTAGGGCCATATCTATATCAACTTTTATTAATTACACTCTGCAGATGATTAATTATACTATTAATTGGATATAAACAATTACCTACTTGTCAGAAGTCCCCATAGAGTAATGTAACAGATTACTTCACAATATGGCGTTGTGTTGTCGCGTGTTGGATGTGTCGCACCTGTCAAAGAACGACGGCTGTTCCATTGTGTTACGTTCTAACTGGCCAGGAACTTTCTCACTTACCATGTCAGATCTACCATGATACATACCTCTGTTACGCAATGTCTCCCGCCTTTTCTGACAGCCGACCCCTAGTGGCGAAAGGTTAATATTTGTATGCCTATATCTCTCCACCATTTTACAGTAATGCTTGTTGAAGTGGCATGGTTATGTTGATGAGTTGTCAAATCAGTCCCCATGTTTCACCAAAATTATGATTGCCTTATCCATAAACCCGCTTAGTCAGGGTTTTCAACCAGTTGCCATTTAATCTACTCGGTGTGTATATAGCTATGTAAATACAGCGTCATTATAAACGGTTAATTTGCATTTGATTAGACGTGGACTACATGATTATATCATCATGTTTCATATGGGAACAGAACACAGAGACCTGAGAATTAGTTACAGTCTACAAGTATTTGGACCTTCACTAGTGTGTTTAGCACATTTTGAGACGTTTTTGGGGCTAGATTAAAATTCGGTAAAAATGACACCCTCGGTGTTCCATATATATAAACACCGGGGGTGTCATTTTTACCGTATCTTAATCTAGCCCCCTCTAAAACGTCTAAAAATGTGCTATACACACTAGGGAAGGTCCAAATGCACGTAGACTGTAACTAATTATCAAGTCCCTGTGGAACAGAGCGCCAGTTTCATCTCCTTAAAGTGTTTAGCTTAATTATTTCCAACAATTTCGAAACAAGTTTTATCAACCTATATCAATCACTCTTATTGAGCCGGATGTAAGCGCGCCAGGGGTCTTACTGTTTGAGGAAACCGCAGTCCCTCGTGGTTGGGCGGTGGCCTCATACCTATTTACGTCCGATAAGGGGGAATGGAACCCGGCCGTTATGTTAAGATCTGTTACCACTGTGCCATCCGACCGCCCAACTTTACCTTCTTCTGTGTTTTATCACACAATTCTAAATCAATTTCTTGTATCTTGTGTTATACTATAGTAGTATATAATGTATAACTTAATATATTAATTGTTGCGTTCAAAGACTGAGATAAACCTCAAAGGAAATGACCCTTAATTAGCGTAGGACTTGATTTCCTTCACATTGTTGATAACGACCGAAACGGTTACAATTATATATGTTTGATAATCTGAGGACAAATAGAACATAGCCCCTCTGTAATGGGAATCACTTGATCTCGTTGACAAATATGGCAGATTATTACATAGATGTACTTGTACACCAACCGATAGAGTCTATATTAGAATTGATTAATATGATCTTATGATATATAATGCTAATGCGGAACAGTAGCATCTTCTCTTGTTTAGGCAAGTAAGGTGTTACATCAGTACGTAATTTTAAACGTTTTCTCATTCACGCTGGGATTACAATGAAACCGAGATTTAGAAAAAGAAATATACATGATATGAATTCGTTTTATACCCTAATGTCTACATATATATTAAGTAATCGAAAATATGTCGAACATGAAGATATATAATAAATTTATCATATCATAGGATTGATGTGTTCCATTTGATTGATTGATATTTTATAGAAGGGTGTAGTTATAGCCGTTGATTCCTGACGGACATATAGTTCCTGTTTTAAGCGGGTGAATCTCTCCCACTGAGTTGGTTGATGTCATGATCTCGCGAATTTTTGTTTTTTGTTTGTTGTTGTTTTTTTTTTTTTGGGGGGGGGGGGGTGGGGGGGGATTACATAGCCTTATGTTTCTCATGACGATATTTGCAACTGATTCATATGTTTATTTCGCCAAGCCTGTACGCTCCGTGTATAAAAATATACAGTCGTACAACATGCATACGTCATGTATTACCAATATACATAATGGTGAATATCTGAGGGATAGCCAATCGTCTATAAGGCAGATATCGATATATTCCGCCCATTTAGTACAGTCATCCGGGGACTTTAAGCTGTCTTCTTCGTCACAGTGACATTAGTTAGTACGTTTAACCTGCTTGTTTACTGTAAATGTTTGTTTTGTTCTGTATTGTTAACGTAATGGCCTGTTCTCGACAATAACAATCGGGTTTACACTTAAGTTCATCAATAGGTATCGACAAGGTCTTGAATTTTTTTTTTTCCATTTTTGTTTTTGTTTGTTTATTTTTTATTTTATTTTTGTTGTTGTTGTTTTTTGTGTTTTTTTGTGTTTTTTTGTTGTTGTTTTTTTTTTGTTTTTTTTGTTTTTTTTTGTTTGCTTGTTTGTTTGTTTATTTTTTTTACTATATTTGCAACGCAAAACATAAAATCGACTCAGAATGTCCCTTAAGGGAGTGCTGTCAATAAGTAATGAATGTCCCAGTACATTTGTACCTAATGGTTGTATATCGTGTTGTAGTCTGTGTATTCCGAAGGTTTGATAGTTTTACTGCAACGTATATATTGGTATTATTGGCAAGTAATAGAATCTTTTTGATTGTCTTGTTTGTTGTTGTTTCTGGCGATTTGCGTCTTTAGAATACGGACATACCAGGTCACAGATAACGTCAAACGAATACAACTTATATCATAATTGATTATTCATTAACAGGGAAACAGTTGAATTATTCTGTTTTATTAATTTTAGATTCTCACGTGTGCGTGTGCCTTTTAGTTAATATTCATTAATATAACCTATGCAAATATAAACCATGTATAGTAAACACGTTAAAGCTCTACACATATTCTAAATTCCGGAAGAATACTTGATGAAAGAATTATAAAAAAAAAAAAAAAAACAGACTCAAAATATTAGCATTAAGAGCTTTCTATTGTAGGAACAGAAACGAATCAAACTGCATTTAACAGCTGTTTCGTCCTACTAGGACTCTTCAGTGATGCTAGGGTCATCACTAAGCGTTTTGGTCCTTCTAGGACTCGTTCAATCTAATTAGAATCAGCTGTTACATGGCTACGTTTACTACCTACTACACCTGAGCATCTGAAGGTACTTCGATCAGGATTAATAGTCATATTAAGGCCTATATATCTAGAATGTGACGGCGGTAACTCAACGTAGGCCGAACTAAATGTAAACATCTGTATGGGGATGTTCAGTAGTGCATGCTGGGTTTCAATATTTTAATTTCACGACGCTGAAAATACCATTTCACACTTGGCTGCTATATTATCACAGTTTTATATTGTGTATCCTTCAAACCAGGCCTCCGACATGGCTGACATTTGTCATGATACAATTCCATGCAAGCAATTCTTTACTTGCAATCGAGGTCGTTTTATGTAGATATAAGGATATCATCTATGCAATTGTCGGCTTATTCTTGTGAATTTTAAAGATATCATGTATACAATTGTCGGCTTATTTTAATGAGTTTTAAGGATATCATTTATACGATTGTCGGCTTATTACAGTGTCATTTGATGATACTGTCTGTTTAATAGTCCTCCATGAAGTCCATGGATATGGACGTTTCATGCAGCTGTATATTCCGATATAGCTAGATTTTGTGGCGATGTGGTTGAGCGTTGTAAATGTGTACAATTTAAGCTACGTCGAACGTGATAAGCTTGTTGACCACTCCTTTTACCCCTCTTGCACGTTACGATATCATAGATAAATATTGATAGAGTGCATATAACACTAAATACCATTACTCACATGGTCAGCTGAACGACCCACTGGCAGAACGTGTCCTTGTATGGATAGGCCGATTAACCATATGATAGTGTAAGGTCACGTGTTTATAGCTTTGTGGGAAGGGATTGCCTTCATTAAATATAAGAACCGTGTTTATTGATGTCTGGTGACCGCGGAATCTGTAATAAACGGTAACATCACATAAATACGGTACTGAATGGAAGGTAAAATACCACGGCTGATTGGTCATTTTTATTTACCAACCACAATATTGCCAATATTTGTCAATGAACGTTGGAGTAGGAATGTGACGCACGTCACTTCCGGTAATATGTCACGCATGCTCAAACTAAGGCTTACTACCGAGGGTAAATGCTCAGTGTATTACACATCCATGGCCAACAAACTTCCCCTTGTTAATAGAACTAAACACCGCTTTACCATTTTTTTTCCTTTGTCCTTTATCAAATACTTATACACACGAATATCATAAACATTTCAAATAACCTGACTTAATATTCATCTACTATTGACAAACAAAATCTTCAGTAAACAAAACTATTGTTTTGGTTTAGTAATAAATTAATGAATTTACATTATAGTATGAAACAGTAAAACGCGATCTTTTCAAAATTTTAAAATTCATTTCAATTATTGTCATTTTGTAAGAGGACAATACGTCATCGATTAAACGATACTGTCGGTAAATATGTTTCTTTTAGTTTACTTTACTTTTAACAATATTAATATGCAAGTACTTAAACACAACATCATAATACCAATCAAGTTTAGATCATTTATCAGTGGGATACTACAAATAATGCGATAGAACCTGTTATTGTGACTACGTAACACATCACTGACAATATCTGTCCCCAGCTTCATGTCGACTTATGTTGCGTTTTTTTTATTTATTTATCTTTTTCAACTTTTCTGTTCCTTAGTTCCAAAGATGCCTTCATGTCGGTGACTGTAATATAAGGAAGATTCGGTATTCAAGGATAGCATTGTTTTATAAAACATGAAAAATATTAATAAATATGACAAATGCGGCAGGTCAGATGTAATGTTTATGGCAATAATATCTACCAGAGTGTAGATAAAGGTTTCCAGGAGCAGTGCAACTATGTATCTTACTCCGCCTCGGGCAGTAAGTCGTCAGCGACAATTACCGTTTAGTCCGCGATGTCAAATAGTTCTGCTGGTGAAATTGTGTTTTAACGTTCACTAGACGTTAGTCCCCGCCACAAAATAACTCTTTTTCTCATATCTCAAGACAGCATTAATTGTCCAATTTATAAAAAAAAATCTATTTTCAGCTGGACATCGTGACAATATGTAGCATATGTCCAACATGTGTATTGCCTTGTCACGAACAATGGGACGGTCACTATGGTAACGACATGATCTAGTCTAATACTGGCCTCTCCACAAACAGATGTCTGTCTAGTAAATTCTTATTAAAGTATTAAACATAAACGGCAATATTTGTTATCAAAGTACAACGGTGAAATGTGATATACAAATGAAGTTAAATGAAGTGGGGAAGTATAAGTACTTTAGTACTGTAATTGATGGGGTAGCGATATATATTAAAAGTATAAAATAAAAACGTATTTAAACAATTAATTGAATATTGACTCCTGATATGATTACATGTATTTGCCGGAGGTAAATGTTTTCGCATTCAGAATGTTGATTTTTTCGTACTCTCTGACGATTTGTGTGTGTAGGTAAATGTATAAGACCCGTGTTGTCTAGTGGGTGTTACCATTGTTATGGCTGGAACCATTCTTCTGTAATTGTAAATGCTGATACAGGATAACGTGAATGTGCTGTAAGAGGTTATTTATGTCTAAATCTTCATCACGATAACAAAGTCACGACTTAGCTATGTTTTTGGCTACCTATGATGTGTCGTAAGTATATATCAAGAACAACAGAGAAGAACTGTTTCCAGTAAATGTCATTTTATTAAATGACGAATAACATGGCAGACGTGGTAACAACAACGTCAGCCATGCTGCCTAGGTTATTTATGCTAAACCTCCTTATATCAAACTATGATATTTCGAAGATCCGGCTTTTAACTAGAAGAAAATATTCAGCTTCGACGGTGAATTTCTCAGTAGAATGTGCTGAGTAACCTTGAATATTCAAAAAATCTCGAAGATCCCTCGTGTCCCGATTGACTGCGAGATTTCGGAACTTGACTTATAATACAGATGTTAATAACTAATCTAGATAATCCCGTTATTATGAAATGCAGATCCATTAGATTTAAATCACATGTAGCTTATTACTTTTATGAACATAGATTGGGCGAATGAATTGGGTGTTTACGGAAGCGTATTAGGGCCACTATAAAAAAAATTAAATCGTACGTACGGATTACTGATTCGCACGTACGATTTACTAATTCGTACGTACGGATTACTAATTCGCACGTACGATTTACTAATTCGTACGTACGGATTACTAATTCGTACGAATTAGTAATCCGTACGTACGAATTAGTAAATCGTACGTACATGTACGAATTAGTAATCCGTACGTACGGATTAGTAAATCGTACGTACGAATTAGTAAATCGTACGTACGATTTAATTGTTTTTATAGTGGCCCTAATACGCTTCCGTAGGTGTTGGTATATCCAGCACAAGGTTAAGATTGTATACAGTCAGTATTATATTATACGTAGGAATACCACCCCGTCAGGTAGAGCGAAAGAATTATACATGTTACCCCCATGACAAGATCATCAGAGGCGACTAAATTTGGGATATTTACCGTCTTTTCTTTCTCAAAAAGATTTCTATTTTTAATGTATCTCGCAAACAGAGGAGGCCGTCCTTAAATGACCATAGCTGTTGACAGGACGTTAAATAATACAATACTTATCTTAAGGATAAAAATATCCCGATGTATCAAAATGACACCGACTCATTACTGTTAGCAGTAGGTAACCCGCTATCTTGTTATACTATCTGGGAGGGCAGATTTGTACCATTAATTGAAACAAATACAAAACTGTTATCATTATAGTATATACTATTATAGTATATCGTATATTTATATTATAATATTACTTTAATAGAGAGTGAAGCTGATCATACCCTGTTTTAAAGTATCAGTTAATCAAATTCGTGTATTTCTGTGGTTTGAAATTTTAAATCTCCTTTGTAAATTCAAAGAAGTTCGCAAGTATGCAGATAAAAAGTTAACACATGTACATTTGTATATAGGACACACGATAGGGGTTTCGAAGAGCCGGATGAGTTATATTTATCGGAATGTATGTAACTATACACGTGATAAATGATAAATGTCACATCAATCAAACAACATCGCACGTATATGTTATAAATATAGATCAATGCATGTAATTATACACGTGGTATGATGAGAAGCTGTACACATGTCAGGCTGGTAATATGTAATTATTTTGTACATTCCGATTGCTTTGCAACGAACTTCGCGTGCCATAACGCTAGTGTGACGTCATCAATAATTGTTTTAGTCTTTTGCCTTTCATATATGGGGATATTGAGTGTGATTATTGAGTTTTCGCTAACTATTTTATCAGAAATATTAGATACTGTTTAATTTCTTATTTTCACTAGGCTAATATTTCGCTATTATCCCGGTCGAAACTTTTTCGCTGGTACTTAATTTCGCGACTTTCTTCAGTAACCATTTGTATGGATTAGTGTATACATTTACATATATAAATAACTATTGGTATTTTGAGTGCAAATCTTATGTAAGGTAATGTTTGGGTATTTATTTTAGAGGGTTTTTAATACTCGCGAAAACAGAGAACTTTAATACCCTGAGAATATTACCACCCACAGTATCTGACACATAGAAACTTACATCCGTGCCAAAGATAGCAGAGATTCATTAAATTGACTGTATGATTAGACATTTCACTCGCTTTATGGATATTTTCCATATGACATTGGTTCTTATGTAAGATCCGCCAAGTGCATACAAATGTAACTGCGAACCTATAAATGTTTGCTGCAATCTAGAAACAATCCGATAAATTATGATTGCCCTAATTGTATCTTTCTACATTTTTGTTTCTATGGCAATCATTGTTGCTGCGGTATATCACCACCCAGCTGATCTGTTCTACTTTGGTATTGTGCTAAAGGAGTGCGCCAAAATAGGTGTTTGTACAGTATGCATTACTAGTGTAATTCACACAGTTGAATTTCTGGGAATATAAACAGCCGCTCTGTAACACGATGTCATACAATATCTGTAGTGACGGAAATTTGCATACGGCTTGCCTGGATTTGACAACTGTTGTCACGCAATATGTTCCGTTTATGATAATTTCTGTTTTACATGAAATGTGCGATAATTGTCAATGATTATAGGACATTATATAATTAGACAAAGGCCTTTAGGTTAATTATTTACAGCATCTTTGACAATAATAGATGACAAATAGCACCAATGTGGGATTTAATTAACAAAAAAAAAAAAAAAAAAAAAGGCTGAATCATATATATTACAGGTTTTAATTACCTACATTGTGTATGACAACGCAAAAGGCTTTTCTGTCATGTCAGGCTTCTGCTCATTTGATAAGATAAATGTACGTTTTACTTTAGCATACATATTTTCTCTGAATATAATTTAATCGCTCCTGACACAATGTTAATGTACACTATGTGAACGCATGTAATATGATTATTATGTCACTCATAATTCAGACATACAATTAATTCATTCGTATCAACATATTAATAAAAATATAAATATGCATCTTATTCAACTATTCAATTTCTGTTGACACTGCTCTTTCGCAACTCCTTTGGTTTAATTTTGTTACTTTTGAATGTTTTAATGTAAATGTATCCGACGATCCTTGGAATTTGGTAGATGTCTAGCTGGAGATAACGTTAATGCCATTTCATGTGAAAATATTTCAAATTCCCGCATGTAAACCGCGTGTAAATTAGGAAGGTGACGTCATTACTGTTGCGTTACTAATTTACAGTGCATACGAAGTTTCATGTACTTACAGTGCAAAACATTTTTATCAAAACAACACACATACGAACTGTTTTAGTTTTGCTTTCAATAGATGCTAGTACGACATTTTAATTATGTTGATCTTTATTGTAGTACCAGTGGCAGATCAATAGAGGGCGCTGCGGAGTTTGTGGAGACCCCGCAGACGTTGACCCTAAACCAAATGAGGACAAAAACCGTTACGCCAGGGGAATCATTGTACAGAGATACTCCACCAATGATGAATTCATCGACGTCACAATCGAAGTTAAGAAAAATATGTTGGGATATTTTGAGTTTCGTCTGTGCCCGGATGTTAGTGAAACAAGGCCGGTAACTCAGAAATGCCTTGATCGCCATCTACTCGACATCAATGGTCACGGGAAACAATACCGACCTGACCGAGAAGGAAATATATTTCTAAAACTGAACATGCCCAAGGAAGTGACCTGTAAACATTGTGTTCTCCAGTGGAAATGGCATACGGGTAAGTTAAATGTTGCCATAATCAAATATTGCTTTGATAGATAAGACTTATTTTTTAACACTTTTATTTTTATTGATGCAATGATCTCCTAGAGGTTAGATGAGAATTCGTCTTCTGATAACAGTTGTGCAATATTACTATCGAACTGGCTAAGTGCAGATTGCATATACAAACATATGAACAGGCACCGAGTGACGTCATAGTCCACAGATGACATGACAGAAAAGGCTGCACATTCCCCATGCGTTTTCTCTGCATATAAACAATGGTTATTGCCATATATACGCAAAAAATATTAACGCTCTAGTAGCATTATTTCTTCAGGGATTTTAATTAAGCCATCCACAATAATAAAGGATCATAATATCATTGACACGTTTGAATTTTGGGTGTTTGGGGTCAAGGTCAAGGTCACTGTTACTATTTTTAGCGGAGCCTGTAGAAGATAAGAATTGCTTTAGCAGTACCAAGTATGCTTGTTTTATAAGGAAAACAATATGGTGCACATTTTATTCAAAATGTACACACCTGTTTATTAGTGTATTCGGAATATGCTTATATTAACTACGACATATTCTTTAGGGTATTTATTCTGAGTACCCAACAAAACTGCATCACAGGGAGATAGCTTGGATCATCTGTTCTAGTAGCCTGATACAAACACAAACGTACGAATAAAATCATTTAGACAAAATATAGGAATCTGCTGGGACCAGATTATGGTATAAAGACTCATTGTGCTATTGAAACAACAAAGACTACCGCCATAATAACGAAACAAAACTCCAATTTTAAAATCGATCAAACGGGAGTAAGGTATAAAGGAAAATACAGAGTTTAATGGAGACATTTGAAAATGAAGAGGAACAATAATATCAGGTGTCCCGTCGGGAACTGAGAGAAAAATTATATTGTTGTTTTTATCTATAATGGTTAAGGTGTACCGACACTTTATCACTAGCCCTCCACCACTGGGTTGCGAGTTCGAAACCTACGTGGGGCAGTTGCCAGGTACTGACCGTAGGCCGGTGGTTTTTCTCCGGGTACTCCGGCTTTCCTCCACCTCCAAAACCTGGCACGCCCTTAAATGACCATGGCTGTTAATAGGACGTTAAACAAAAGCAAACCAAACCAAATATATAATGGTAGATGTCCGAGAACTTGTTTATTGGATAAATATGTAGTGTATCCTAATGGCTTCTGATAACAGGTGTATAATGAATTGTTTCAAACGTAAAACTAAATCAAAGTACAGGTAACACTACATACTTTAGAGTATGTGGTATGTTTTAGTGTTAGAGAACGTGACCATTACCGATCACGTGCGTCAATAATGATCAATTCACCTATACTGACCGATGGTCATCATCGGTCATTGGTGTAAATGCAAGGTCAACCTACAGGGTCAGTTCAAACGTCAACCTCCTTAAATGACCATAGCTGTTGGACGTTAAACAAAACAATACCAAACCATATCCCTAAAGGCGGACCATCAAAGGATTGTACACAGCGTAATACATTGTCATCATTTAATACAAAGTGATAGATATAGTAGAGCCAAAATGAATTTAACTTCAACATACAGCTGTTGTATTACTTAGGTAGGGACCTATTGCGTTACTAACTAGGACGCAATGACGGAAATTCAAAATATGTCGACAGAAATGCCAATATTAAAATGTGGACGTGAAAAGACTTAATAAATCAGTGATTTTCGTATTTTTGACTATTTCATTTCAAAACTCTGTACGTATACTTAGTTGTTTGAATAAATAATTAAAAAATGTTACAAAAATACCAGAACAGCAATTTTGATGAGAAATGTTGTGTTTTCTTCAAAGGAAATGTTTTTTGTTGGAAAAACCCCTCTAATCACAGTCATACATCTCCCTGTCAGACAGACACAGGACTTTTTTTTTTTTACATTTGTCTGCTTTCTCGTTTCCCATGTAAATCACTTAGTTAGTACTGTTCCACTTTGTATTAATAGCGTTGAAACTGTCCAAACTGTCCAAACTGTCCAACTTGTCCAAACTGTCCAAACTGTCCTCCTGCCATGTACTACCATGACACCTTAATGACAGACAACGGTGTCGGTTTATAACACTCTCAGACCACTATGGGCTATTCTGTGGATTTAGTCATGTTTCAAGTATCGGTCGCCATAACGACGATGATAAAGTTGTCACATGCTATTGTTATTTCATTGTTGTAATTACGAAACGAACACTTGATATTGGTGTGACCTTGACATTTTTCCTTATTCTGTAGATTTATTAATACCAGTTTTATGATGATAAATCTAGGTCAGGCAAAATATATCAAATGACATACCAGTATACGAAATAAATATATATATCACATTTGTACTAGAGATATGGGCCACGGTGGCCGAGTGGTTAAGGTGTCCCGACATATTATCACTAGCCCTACACCACTGGGTTGCGAGTTCGAAACCTACGTGGGGCAGTTGCCAGATACTTACTGTAGGCTGGTGGTTTTTCTCCAGCTACTCCGGCTTTCCTCCACCTCTAAACCTGGCACGTCCTTAAATGACCCTGGCTGTTAATAGGACAAAAACAAAACAAAAACAAAGTACTAGAGATATTTACTAAGATTTGAAGTTAAATATTGCCATACGATCTTATAAAAGTGCTAAATGGATTACATGTGATAGTTGAAGGTTATGTCAGTTTTATTATTTTACAATAACTTTTTTTTTATAAAATTTATTGATAGTGTCTATATTGAAATAAATTTGCAATTCTCTAGTAAAAGTGTACAATTCTGTAACGAAACCAACATAAAAGATGTTTTTTGAACTAAAATTTGTGTAATTTGTTCTCGTTCATTTAAGAAACAATAGTTTTTCACTTGTTCTATCAGTGTTTATCCCTTTATTCCTAACCTGTTTACGATATTAGTTGTAGTATCTAGAATACACGCAACACTGACAAAGGTACAGGGATAAGATTATCGTGTGCTTCATCAACGCTCCGTAACTTAAGAAAATGCATTGACTATTTTTTCTAAAATAGAAAAAGATATTATTGTTTTAAAAAGATTCTTTTAGTCAAGAAACTTTCTTATAGTTCTGTAATGCATTCCTATGGGAAATTATAAGTTAATAAATTAACTTAAGTTAAGGTATATTAATGAGACTGGGGCGTGTAAGTTAACAGGTAATGTGACGTTCTATAAAATAAAACCAGGGCAGTGTTAACGGACCCACCAAGCATAACAACGAATATCAAACACGTGAAACTTCAAATCGCACAGAGATATTAAGTGATGTTCATGGATATCAAGATGTTGATCATAAACAGACCTTAGTTTGTCTACCTCAATATAGACTGTCTGGCCAGACTGTACCTAGAATGAACCTGGACATTTATTGATATTCAGTACTCTGTCGTCAGGTATGTCTGGAATAGTGAGGATATGTATAATAACAAACAGTTATTGTTGTTTAAGTATACATGTAATCGCCTACACAGATAGCATGTCAACAGGTTGATAGGGTTATGATAGCATAATCACATATCAATATCATATCATGTACTACAATCTTATAAACTGTATGTAACTTATGAGTTCGCTCTTGACACTCACCGTAGTGATGTATGAAGTCATCAATATTAATAAGTAAATCATATATCTGGGTCACGTGGTGATTCTAGCATGCGTAGTTCAACAACAAGCGCCTTTCTATATCACGTGGTTTGGCCAATGTATTGATTCTCTTTCGTCAACATGTGGTATAGTTGGTAATGTTCACGGGGAATTTAATTAAGCGCAAGCATACAAACAAATGTATAGATGTTCTTACTACAGAATGTGTACAACACGAATTTGAATACTATAGTTCCCCCCGCACTTGGTACGAATGGGATGAGCCCGAAATATGAAATTTAGCAATGAGTTACAACGGATTTGAGTAGTCACATACTTCAGTATATAGACCTGTACCTGAAGGTCTTTTGAAATCGAATGTTAACATTTATGAAATCTTTTGAATTCTAGTGTTATTTTACTTTTCTATCATGATTTTTACATATCTGTCGACATATTTGGGTGTGCGCACTTGTTTGCAAGTTATCAGCGCATTAAACCTGGGGAAATATTCATTTCGAGGCTCCCATGTATCTTATCATGTATCAACAAAAATCGACATGCTAACTGTTATAACTTAATATGCTTTGACATTTTCCTGTTTGATAGTGCTATACCGTTCCATGATTTTAAATTATTTAGTATGAAGTTTGACCTGTAAACCTGGAGTTACCTCCCTTTTAATGGTATATATTGTAGCGTTGTTCAAAATGTTTATATGTGTTTGTGTTTGTAAATATGTTGTAATCTTATGAAAGTAGAATTATGTTCAACGCTTGCGGTAAGAAGATATAATACAGGTACATATGGTTGCCACTTCTATCTGTTTCTCTGGGGAATCGGGATAATGTAGTTAATCTTTTTTTTTCAAACTGCAAATTGATAGGTTCCAACAAATTTGACTAAGAAAAAGGTATTATGTAGATTAAATGAAATACAAATGAGAAAAACTTTTTTTTTGTATTAAAACATTATTTCTAATTAGTATTATAGTGTATCGTAACGTGTCATAATTTTATGGTTATTTTTTGTTTATTATGTATATTTCATATTATTATATGTTATATCATCAAACCATTAAAAAAGATCAACAGTATGACAAATGATATACATGTACTTAGACATTGTTAAATAGTTAAATAGTTGTGTCTTGTGTATGGATTTCCTTATGTTTTTTCTTTCCTTTTCTTTTTTGAAACATAGTGCTCGTTTGCATCAGTACAAGGGTTTCTCCTAATTTATTTTTTCTTTCTTTTCTTTCTTGAATTCGTATATATTTATGATCTCTTTGTGCTATTTCAGATTGATCAAATTATTATTATAACTGAAGTGCCATAGAGATATAATAATTTTCTATACATACTAATTAAGTTATTATCCTCATTTCCGGCTGTTTTGATATTCATATGCTTTTCGATAAATAAATGAAAAGTTCATGTAATCTAACAGTTGTGTAACTTTGTATGTTCCAGCAATGAATTGGGGAATTTGTCCTGATCAGAGTAGCGGAATAGGATGCGGAGACCAGGAGGAATTTTATAACTGCGCAGACATAAGTATCACTTCCGGAACTGACATGAGCATCACTTCCGGTAGCAACATGAACATCGCTTCCGGTGCTGACATGAGTATTACTTCCGGTGCTGACATAAACATTGCTTCTAGTGCTGACATGAGTATTACTTCACAAGCTGCAGAAACAAATGTCCGAATTGATTCTTCGATGAATACACTTCCAAGTCGGTTAAAAGAAACAAATCAAAATGCGGAAGCGAATATAGAAAGAATATCAAACGTAGACATGAGTCCTGTGATGAACATGGAAAGCAACAGCATTAAGATCATCCCCGACGCATCTCTAATCACCGAATCAAAACCACAGATTACCAATCAGCCGCCAAAGACCACAAGTGTACCTCGGTATGTTGCTACAAATAAACCGGACCAGGTGGCATTTGAAGGTAGTCCTGCTGTTGACGTTTCTGCAGACCCAAAGCCGACTGCTGTCTTCAGTGCTACCTACTCAACCAGTGGAAATACACACAGGCGTCCACCAACAGAAGGACATATTTTAAGGATGCCGGAAAGCATACAGGGAGGAAGCACTAAATCCGACAGATATACGGTATCTTCTAAAGAGCCGTCTTCTGTAAAATATGTAACAGTAACAGAACCAGTACCAGTAGAATCATCTTCTCCTGGGAGTGTCAGTCCTGTAGAATCATCTTCTCCTGGGAGTGTCAGTCCTGTAGAATCATCTTCTCCTGGGAGTGTCAGTCCTGTAGAATCGTCTTCTCATGGGAGTGTCAGTCCTGTAGAATCATCTTCTCCTGGGAGTGTCAGTCCCATTTTCGAATTTAATGATAAGATGTCTACTGATAAAATGGCGAATAGAATGGCCAACTCTCAGGTTCAGATCCAGAAGGACATGGATCCGTCCTTCAATATGGATACCGCCCCTCCTGTAAATATCAAAATAGATCCTGCCGTCAAGGCCACAGTATCCGCTGACATTATTCAGCTTCCGTTTGTCGGAGATTCTTCTCGTGCCGGAGAGAAGATAAATCAAGAAGCAAGAGTCTCCTCAGATACACCGCAAGGTCGCACTGTGAGAAGCGTTATACAAGACACAACCTCTAGCAATAAGCCTTCTTCGGCTGATAGCTGGACAACGTTGATCGACAGTGATATGTTAAAACCAAACCGCCCGTCTGGTCCTAATAGGCAAACAAAGGTCCCTGGTGGAACTATGGTACCAGGCGAACAGGCCTTTAGCGTAGGCATGCCATCCAGTTACAACAACAAGAATGCGGGAGGAATGGGCAGTACCTCACTGTGGCAGGGAGACATGTCTAAAAAGGAAGGAGAAGTTGGGGGTGTATCACTTTCGTCAACCTCACGTCTTGCCATCGTGAAAAATTCTAGAGTGAACCCAGTAGCAAATCAAAATGTAAATAGCAACTTTAACAATGAGTTCGATAATAGACAGTCCTCTGGATTTAACTCGAACTCTCCTGATACCAAACAGTTAACTTCTTCACAAAAACTTAGAAAGGTGTTTGGTGAAATTAGAAACCCTGGGGGTATGACTGTTGGAGGTCAGCTTGGCAATACTCCAAATATGGGAACAAATGCTTTCAAGACACCTGTAAGGAGTGAAAATAATGCCGCTGGACGAAATAATTTTAACCGAGGTTCTAACATGGGATCGCAGTTCCAAGGACGCATGGATATCCAAAACAATCGAGGAAATTCTTTATCAGGGTTTTCTACACCAAACATGGGACCTAGAGGGGATTTTACACTCCAAACTATTCCATCGAACACTGTCATTGACGCTGTTGCAGGAAACACCTTATCTGCACAAGGAACACTAGCATCTGCTAGATATCTAGAACAGGCTCGCCATGCGGAACAGTACACTCACCCTCCACCAACGACCCCTCGGCCAGGCGTACTGGCCACCAAGCTCCTGACTCGCCATCCTGGTTTCGATGGCAATCATTTAGGAACGATGTTAGCTTCTGCTGTAATTGTTGATCCAGAACCAGAAACAACAATTCCCCCACCAACTACAACAACTACTGAAGCGACAACAACAACTACTACACCAACAACAACCACATCCACAACCACAACTCCGGCCCCGACAACTACAACTACAACCACCTTACCTACTACAACAACTACTACTGAACCTACTACTACAACTACTACTGAACCAACAACAACAGAACCGACATCTACAGTAGCACCTAATCTAAGTCTACGTCAGGGAATGAAACTTCCAGATGGTTTTGTAGTGTTCAGTCCAACAGAGGCATCAACTACTGTTGAGCCAGATACGACAACGACGACGACAACGACGACGACAACTACAGCCGCACCGCAGACTTCCACAAAAGCAAGGGATATAACAGTCCCTGCTAATACAAATGTTGATCTCAGCGGAATACTTAAAGAAATAATGGCGATGGCAAACCGTGTATCAGCACTAGCAAAGAGCACACAGCAGTCAGGAGCTGATGCTCTTGCACAAAATATAAAATCTATGGCGGAATCAGCAGCACAAACAAATATGAAAATGAACCAGGCAGGTGGTGAAAAGCTGGAAACCACCATGGTCTCAGCCGAAACTACAACTCAACCCGCTACCTTTATCGAACAAGGTAAACAGCAACAAGGACAAGACGTTGTTGTCAGTGGTCCTGGTTTTGTAACAACAGAAAGAGTTGTTGATTTAACAACAGAAACACAGACAAAAGCTGATGGACTGATTACTAACCGAGTTAGTGATCTTTTACCGGAAGTACAAAAATCTACAGCGTCTACTACCGTTGTAACAGAGCCAGTCGTCACTGAGCCTGCTGTTGTGGTAACGGAACCCACAACTATTATCACGGAATCTCCCATCGTCGAAACAAAACCAGCAGTCGTAGAAACAGAATCTCCAACTGTTACAATACCGACAACAACTAGACCGCCTGTGCGTATGACGACACCCTATATGCAAAGGAATGAATTCACAACTGGACTTGACACGTTTTTTAATCAACAGACGACGGTTAATCCTTGGAACACGTTTACACAGGACGCTCAAAATCAACAATACTCCGTTGACGGACTCAACACTGGTGTCGCGGGTTCAAATCCACAGGTAGTGGAAATGAACCACCCAACAGGAGCTCCGACGGGATTCGATACCGGCTACGTCAACCCTGGTTCGGATTCCATCCACCAAGTTTCAGCAGTAGCAGAGCAGTCCTCGGGTATGACTAGCATGAACAACCCTGCGTCCATGATGAATGCTCTTACGTCCATGCAGGCTGGAGGTGGCAATACAAATGTACTTCTGGCAAACATGTTCAGGATTCTCTCTGATTTGATGACGCAAACCAATGCCCAAGCAGTAAATATGGATAGTTCTGCACATTCCGCGATGCCAGCAGTTTCGCAACCAGGATTGACAAATGTCCCAGGCGACCAGACTCCGACAGAATCACAGCCGCAAGTAGTAGTTCAGAGTACTATTAATGCAGATATGTCGCAATATCATACAAGTCCCAGCAGTCAGGGCAACCAGCATACCAACACTTTCTCATCTACTCGTGACTTTACACAAACAAGTAAGACTTCAGTACCAGTAACAACTTCAACAACAAAGAGAACTACAAGAACTCCAACGACGACAATTACGACGACTCCATCTACAACTACAACAACAAAAACAACGACAAAGGCTTCAACTACTACTACAACCCCAAAACCTACTACAACCACTCAAAAAACAACGACAACAACACCAACTACTACCACAACAAAACCAACTACTACCACAACAAAACCAACTACCACCACAACAACGCCAACTACCACCACAACAAAACCAACTACTACCACAACAAAACCAACTACAACCACAACAACGCCAACTACCACCACAACAACGCCAACTACAACCACAGCAGCACCAACTACAACCACAACAACGCCAACTACAACTACAGCAGCACCAACTACAACCACAACAACGCCAACTACTACTACAACACCAACAACTACTACAACAACACCAACTACAACTACAACAACACCTACCACCACCACAACCACTCCTGCTCCAACAACGACAACGCCAACACCTGTCACCGATGCTTACTTTATAGGACTAAGCGCCGGCAGTCTGTCAAATGGTGCAGTGATGGATAGAGTTCCTGCTAACAGACCTACAAACAACGTCTGGAATCCGACGAGGACGACACCAACGGGAAGTCAGTGGGGTAATACACGGGTTACCCAAATGACTGGAAATCAATGGGGACACGCTGTTACAGGAACAACCCCAGCAAATGGTCAGGGAAATCAGTGGGGTGGACAAGGAGATACACATACACAGGGAACCACTTGGGCAGCAAAAACTACACCGGCCCAAACACCGACGGTTCAGACCACCTGGTTCGCGGAGCCAAATACCGTAGTGACCGCTACTACAGCTCCAACTGTCGCTCCAACAACGTTCATCAATATGACGCCCAGCAACACGTGGAATTCCCAGAACAGTCCTGTAACTACACCTTATGTACCAGTTGATAAAGCAGTAGCGCACGAAACTACTATAGCCACGACATGGGACGCTGCTCTTCCCACTGGAAATCCGAGGGATACCACTAACTCGGCTTCACAGTCGCCTTCGTCCACGTGGAATTCTGGAGGTCTGATTAATGGACTTACTTCTGGAAATAATCAGTTGACATCCGGGCCTTTTGGAAATTTGTTCGGTACTACCCAAGCGCCAACTGTACCGCCAACGGCACCCCCTACGGCACCCCCTACGGCACCGCCAACGGCACCCCCTACTGTACCTACAACTACCCCAATACCCGTTCCGACCACGCCCCTTGTTCTGATTGACGTAAACGACCTCAGCCCGCGTTCAGTTGATCCTGTGACCCGGAATGTAATGCTGAGGTTAATCCGCTCCATGGCAACGACAAGCCAGGAACTGTATACAGTTCTGTATGCGACTGGTCCTGACTTCCTTAGCTCACTGGGAGTCAACCCACAGCAACTCAAAGGGTCTGTCAATGTAGCTTTATTGAACATCTTACCGGAACTTCGTGTTGTCCTTGGACTTCCGCCGCCACCACCACGACGACGACCAAGACCCACACCATCTTCTGCCGCAGCATCACGTCTAATGGGAGGACCTACGGCTGCCCCGGGAGCAGTGGCACCCCCTCCTAGACAACCACCAGTTGATCCTATCACTAGAGCCGTACAGAATGCAATGACAAATCAAGTTCTTCAGATGTTGGGTTTAGTGCCTGAACCACCAGATGTTCCTGCTGGTGGTAGAAGACGTGGACGACGCCCTGGTATGCACTCTAGGCGATTCGGTAACCCAGGAATGCCTGTACCAACAGTCGAGCCTGCTGATGTGCCGCCAAGTGGCGCTGCCCCAGGCTTCGGTGCCGGTCCTGCATACCCATACGGTCAACCTCGGGTGGGGCCTCAGCCACACGCTAATATGGACCAAATGTGGAATATGGCAATGTCAGGAGGGTCTCCAGGTGCTATGGGTGGAGGAATGGGAGCGGGAATGGGCGCAGGGATGGGCGGACACAGGCCGGTTTATGATCCTCTAGATCCACCAGATATTATTCCGCCAGGAGCCGTTCCCATTGGATCTCCAATGGCACGTGGTATGGGTGGTCGAAGAGGTCCACCCCCTGGAGGCATAGGGCAGATGAACGCTCAACAGACGCAGCAAGTTATGGAAATGTTAGGGCTATAACTCATGTTTCATTCGTCACTTTATCGCCATAAGAATCAGACGAATTCGCGAAATCATATAAATATGATATTTACATATTTAAAGTAGGAAAACAAACACTCAAATGTTTACATTTTCTGTATAAACGTGAAATACTAGATATCGAACAGGTATACCGTTTATAACATATTTTACGGTTGAATAATATTTAATGTTCATTTGAAATTGTACCGAAAATTATCCCTCTCTAAAAGCACTGGGTAAGAGGATATTATGCCTGTTGTCGCAATGTTTATATTCGTCGGCAATTATATCTTAATTCCTTTTTATCTCTCCTTATTTGTAGTCTTTTGTTTAGTTTTAACCATTTTTCTCCTACAAATTAAACACCTACCATACAGTACTGTTAAATGTGCTTGTGAATTATCTACACTAAAGTGTTTGTCAATAAAACACTTATCCCGAGGCTGCCCACAATCGTCCCAAACGGGTGGATATTGCAAAATCCGCGAGGCCTGTACTGTATCTACGAATGAGAGCATATATATATAAATGCATGAGCTACATTGCTCTGGTCTGCCTTCAAAAACAACAAAATCTACAGTTTATACCACAATGTGTATATCATGAATTGGGGTAACATATTTGTCCTCGTGTTTCGCCTGCCTTTTGATTTTGTATGAGGACAATCAACAGTTCCACCTCTAATGTCAGATTTTATACAAAGGGATTATTCCTCAACGCTACCGAAGCAAAACTGATAAAAGCCCAGTTAAACAACATTTAAGAATTATGAGCCTTAAAGTACATGTAGTAAGTAAAGTCTTTATTTATTTGTCTATCAACCAGATTCTTTTTTTTTTTTTGTATTCGAATATGACATTTTATAGTATATCATATAGATTCATAGCATTCTTTATTTATCGAATTGTAAAAGAAGTTTTATAATCGATTAGTACTACGTAGATAAAATATTTATTAAGAGATATAATTCTTTGTCTTGAGAATATTAGTCGTTTCCTGCTGACTCGGCTTGGGTAAGTCCACCTTCTATCCAGTGCCAATTCGTTAAAAATAGTCTTATCAAAATATTCGAACTTCTGTAACTAAGTTGCATACATACAAAAGCTACACTTATGTTAATAGAATCTTTATCAACAACCATTTTGATGGTGAGTTTAACAGGGCAACAAAAATAAACCAGCAGTACCTACAGAAGGGTGTTTTCAATTACTGAAATAAATTTCTAATTCAAAATATTTTATTATCAAGTAATACATGTATGTACAATTACAGAAAGTTGTATAAATAGATGGATTAGACAACAGGCTAAGCTATACTGGTCCTTTCCAAAGAAATGTGAAATAAATGTTGCTATCTAGATATCTATTCCTTTATCCAGACATTCATTAGTGTTTTTCACGACTATATATTATGGTGTAGTCGCGGCCTCCCACAAATCCTTCTTTACGAATAGGCAAGTCAGTCGCCGTGTCTGTAACAAACACGACCAGTTTAGAAAAGTAGATAAATAATTCACAGGGAAATGGAGGTGTACATGGATACAGAGAGTGAAGTTTTACGGTGATGTTACGATGCCAAGATATTGACATTCCCATGATGCAATTTCAAAATGGCGGCATTCATCTTACGTATCGACTGGGAAAACTTTTCGCCATGCTCACAACAAAATTCATACGGGGATTTTCAGAAAGTGATAATTTTAATCTTATTTGATAATCATGTTTAATAATTACGTTGTCTTATCATCTAGTAAACAACTGAAAGACTCTTTTTAGTTGGGATTTGATTATGACTTTTAAAAGCAACCAGTCAAAAACGATTAATTATATGAGGTGAATTGTATGATGACTGACACGTCTTCATTATAATTGATATCAAATAGCCGTTTGTTAAGTATAGGAAAGGATACAACGCTTATGATATAGTGAGAGGTGTGTGTTTGTGTGTGTAATAGAGACAGTATATACGATGATGTAAAGAGACGGTTATAAGTGCTGCAAGTGATTGGGAGTGTAATGTAAGTGTTTGTACATGTAAATACATATGACTTTGTACATTTGTAAAAAAAATGATAAAATGTTATTCAAAACAAATTATCTTACATTATAAATTGTTGAAGATGTTATCTGGTCGGTTAAAACGGAAGAACTAAGAGCATGTTTTGTTTTCTGTTTGTTAGGAAATGTCAGTTTTTTATGATAAAAACAATAGGTCATATTGCAATCAATGTGTATTTTTTTTATATAATCAGATTTTTTTTTAAATGTCATCCAAATAAATGTTAATTAATAAAAACATCTATTGCAATACGTAAGTTAAGGAGGGAGACGATTATGTTTTGGATATATGGTTTAACTTCAAATATGTTTTGTTTTATTTTCATTATGATTGTATAAATACTTTATCAAAATTTGACCAAAAAAAATTAATCTGTATAATATAGAGACATATCATCTTCATTTGCGTTATATGTAGACAATTGTAATTAATTTTGCTAAAACAAGTACATGTAATGTCTGTATGTTAATTAAAGATTATATAATTATATTAATGGTAAACTTACAACTCATTAACAGCCTATAGTGTATAATGGTTCGGCATTTATACGCCATTTGTGAACATTGAACAGAAATTAAATTTGTCAAAACATCATTTAAGATTATTTTTTATTTTATGTTTTGGTTTAGTGAAATAATCTGGAAATTGCTTTCCTCAAAAACCAAAGCAATTGTCTATATTTGTTAAATGTGTTTGTGACGTTGTTTCCTAACCAACGAACGACATAGAACATTAAAGACGTATCGCGCAAGGCACGTGTCTGGATTCTAGAAGTCGCTCGTGAAACGTCACACATCTCCTGGAACACAAGTATCATGTTTCCCTGTCACAAAATGAAATATTTACGCAATAATTATTTATCTACTTTGAGCATATTTTTGTGACGTAAACGAAGATTTTAGGCTAGGGCACACGTTTTAACTTAGTTACACCCTCTCTCGACTATATCATGCTGTAAACATACATAAGAAATTATGCTGAGTTAATGTTATCTAATCAGAAAGTAGAACAATTACAGAAGGAAAAAAGAAACAGGACGAGTCAGGATTAAGATAGGTAGTATCATCATCTAAAAGATGATTAAGTGTTTAAAACAATTCTTGATTAACATCTTAGTAACATCCTCTCCCAAGTACATCATGTTGTAAAATTAATTACGGACAGCAGTGAGTTAATGCTATCCAATCAAATAATACAAGTCAGAAAAGAAAAGCAAAACATGAAGAAGCAGGACAAAGACAGGTAGTACCCCCCTCTTAAAAGACAACTAAGTGCTTGATTAAAGGCAATGTTAATGACTGGAAAAACTAGTTATTCAACAGTTTCGTAAAGTCCGTCACATTCCATGACGCCGATCTCTGTTAATCCACTTAGAACCGCTTCATCATCTCAATCCGCCATACTAGCAGATCCTATGACGAGCTATGATTTCTCCTAGCCACTTGGAGCGCCAGTGTACTTTGTTGTATTGTATATAGGTACATTAGCGTTTGAGCTTTTTGTGTTTAACAGGACCGTTTTCATCAATATATACAGCGGACCGTTTCTATCGGCTTGTAGCATTTGTTAGTACTTACCATGTTGGACAGGTTTGGTCTTTATAAAATTGTGAAGCTGCTGAACAATTCAGCCACTTAACCAGACCCGAGGTGCTCGGAATGGATGGCGACAACTTGATAAATTGTCTTCAATGTATTTCGATTTGTGGTGGGGATTTACACAAGAATTGAAAAACCAATTCCGAGATCATGATTGATATGTAATGTTAACGAATTTTATACCAATATATGTACTTGATAAATTGTCTTCAATGTATTTCGATTTGTGGTGGGGATTTACACAAGAATTGAAAAACCAATTCCGAGATCATGATTGATATGTAATGTTAACGAATTTTATACCAATATCTGTATTAAATACATTCGCTGGAATGTGTATACATCCAATGCTAAAGTCAGAAAACTGAACACATAAAGAAATTAACTAAACATTGATTTAACATGTAAAGAAAGGGATTCTTACTGGTAAATAAGTGATCATAACAGTTCCACATTTCATAATCTTAAGTTTATAAAAGGTACATATGTATATGTTACTTGTAATACACCTTCCATCTTCCTTTACTGAAATAGTTGAAATTGCTGTACATGTACACATGGGCAGGTATCGAATACTTTGAAGATCAAACATATTGGATCTGATTCCAGGTACATGTATCAGTTACAGGTAACACAGACTGAGATAATGGCCTGATGGAACAATTAATATCATTTTTGTTACATATTCTGGCACACTTGGGGAGGGGGAGGTCAACAGTTTTAAGCTTATATAACAAACATACATGTAGATGTATCTGGAGCTGTACCTGTCATACAACAGCTGAATTATACAACAATTGTATTTGTAATTTCATAATTTTCTTCTATAAAGTTACCTGCTAACAAATATATTATACACATGTGGATCATGTGGACCTTAAGCCAAAGTGTTTTTTTTTTTTTTTTACAGTTCACGCTAACATGTAATATTGTTGCAATATTGTTTAAAAACAAAATGAGATACATTTTGATCAGCATTTAAGTGTTTCATTATTGATTAATTGTTCTTTACCTTAAATGTATAATTGATGGGGATTTTACCTCTTCTTGTAATTAAAGAAAATCGGCATATAAACTATATTTATTGAATATCTTTATTGTGAAGAAAAATATATATAAACATTAATTATTTTTTGATGATTCGCAAAAAAAAATCTATAATATATGGGTAGTGTAAGATGCTAACTACAGGTAGGTAAGACAGAGGAGCCTGGCACAGCATGCTATAAATGGACCCCCCGGGGGGGGGGGGGGTAATGTGGGACTTGACAAAACTATAGCCAGGTGTTAAAACAGGTACACCTTAAGACTGATCCTGATCTGATACATATATACATATATACATTGTGTAGGTAAGGTGCCCAGGTGGCCATGACAACAGGCATGTCCTGAGAGTACCAATTATACCTACAGGTTGTTGTGTTGATATTATATGTCTCTTACAGAACATAAATGAGAATATACGAAACTTCTGATTCTAGATTCTTGATTATGTACTATGAAATGATTTCATGGTTGAATTAACAGATATTAGTGAAGTAACAATACATTGTTGTATAACTTGTGTCCAATTTCATTTGAATTTTTCAAATAAAATATGTTTAAACTAAACAATACAATGAATTTAAAAATATTTTTTCTGATAAAATAATAAATAATAAAATATAAAAAAAATATGCACAGTGTACACATACAGTGTACTTGAGAAAAAAAATCTAGAAACAGTCATCAAGGCCTAAGGTAGAATTTATCATTGATATAAGATATATATTAATTACATCTAAAAAATATATGAAAAACATCAAAATTTTGAAATTAGGAAGATGAACCTTAATTTTACACTTTAGGGAAATCTTTTAAAACCAATTAATGATAAAAAAAACCCCACTACAAATCCAATTGATAAAGAGTTTTAATTCCTCGTGTGCAATATATCATATAAGAACCGCAGCCAATTTTATTTTGAGCTTATATTAGATAAAAAATTTTCTCTGCCACACCCAACCCCCCGGTGGCAATAACAAACAATCAATGATTGTCCACAACGCACGAACGATGCCATTTAATAACAATTTGTTATCAACATTACAATTCAATATACATACCATTACTATCCATACATCTATAATACATATATATGCATTAACTTTCATATCGTAGTTATATAGTTCACAAAATGATTTTTTTTTTTTTTTTTTAAAGAATTTTAGCTCTACCTGGACCACCGAGTGCGTTGCCTGAACTGACCTGTCACTGCACGTGCCACAAGTACCTCAAGTACCGCCACCTGGCGGTCAGACTGGCAGAGAAAGTAATTTCCCGCTAATTCCAGTGTCAACCGCGGGAAATATGATTTCTCTGCCACACCCAACCCCCCGGTGGCAATAACAAACAATCAATGATTGTCCACAACGCACGAACGATGAACCTAAAGAACGGGATCGAGATACCAAAACATTGTTTAAACTCTCACTTTTTAAAATTGTCTCAATAATATATATATATATATATGTTACGGCGAATGCTAAATTCACAGTCCTCCACCCACTTCTAAACCCTAACCTTTACCCTTATAAACCGAGATTTTGAGAAACAGATAATCTTTCTACCACACTGTCTTTAACATAACCGTCTTTAGCCGTCTCTGACCGCCATCTTCCATGGCGCTTGAAAAGTCTATCAACCACTCCTCCATTCGCAGCAGCAGTAGCCCCTCCTGCTCGGAAGCTATGAAGACCATATTTCGAAATGTCTGGAACAACACTGGAAAAATGATGCAAAAAAGATTCTCGCAGTCTTGAATATATCATCGGCTTATTACACTTCCTTAGGGTATATCGATCCTTGCACTTTGTCACATTCCGAAAGATATACTCACTGCTACTGTCACTGATCTCTGCCAACTGCAGATAGATTTTTAGATTCCTCACTGGGCATAACTTGTTATCAGTTCTAGCAATCAAAACCCAGGAGCCGTCTCGGTATATATCTGTCTTGGACTGCTCTATGAAAAGCTCTGTGTGGGTGGAGGACAACTGAATATCGCATCTCATCAAATTCAATACCTCTGCACTCCTTAAGAATCCTGCATAACACAATAAAGAAATTGTAATTATTCTCTGTGCAACCAAATCTTTCCCATCAAAATGCTTGTCATACATTTTTTCTAAAATTTCCACAGTCATCACATCTTTTTTGATAACTGGTTTACAAAGTTTTCTTTTTGCACCTTCAAATAAATTCTTCACCAACAAAGAATCTGTAGGAGATGGTAACCCTACAATATTATGAGCCCATCTTATTCCATAAAATACATCATTTAAGACACCTTTACTAGCACCTGTCTGAACCAAAAAACTGCAGTATAAACAAAGATGTATTGGTTTTGCAGGGAAAACACAGACATCATTACTACTTGCCCATAAAACCCATTTCTTGAAATTATAATAATATTTCTTGACCGTGCTATCTGCTTTGGAATTACACAAAAGATCTGGAATAGTTTTTGCAAGTTCTTATAAATTTTCAGAAAGTCCATTGATCTCTGTCCCATTAGCCTGCAAAAACAAACGTGTAAACAAAAGAGACAATTAGTATTATGTACTAAATGTGCGAGATATTCCTATTTATACTAAACCAACAAACTTATTCATCTATTTACATGAATGATATTGCTTTTTACCATATTTATATCCAAACCAGTAAAAGTTGAAAGAATCAACCAATTACAATATATATTATACACGCATAACTAATCATGTACATATACCTGCCAATCAGGTCAACAATTTTATCGCTAGTCAATATCCAGGTAACATGACCTGTACTCCACTAGTATCCACTACTAGCCAGGTACTATGACCTCCCTAGCTCACAGCTAGTCAATAACCAGGTACCATGACCTGTACTCCACTAGTATCCACTACTAGCCAGGTACTATGACCTCCCTAGCTCACAGCTAGTCAATATCAAGGTACCATGACCTGTACTCCACTAGTATCCACTAGTATCCAGGTACTATGACCTCCCTAGCTCACAGCTAGTCATTATCCAGGTACTATGACCTGTTCTCCGCTAATAACCACTACTAGCCAGGAACTGTCATCAGACCTGCCTAGCTCTCAGCTAGCCAATTATGCATTATCCAGGAACTATGACCTGTACTCCACTAGTATCCGCCACTATCCATACACCCCAACTCAACACCTCTAGCTCACAGCTATTCATACGAACAAAACTCGAATCTTGGACCTCTCCATATGGAGTATGTGTCCTACATACCCTCATTGAAACAATGCTAAATATCAACCCCTACATTCCTTTTACAAAACTATGTATCTAAAACCATTAAACACTGATGTGTTTTAACTGGATATAAGTGTTCAACTGGAGCTTACAATATTTACAATACATACATTTTTAACGATAATCTATATACATAATGTACAATGCTAGCATCCTAAATGGAAGCTTCTTTTCACTGAACACCGAATTGCTGCCTCTTCCTGATACACAAACATTGTCACTTTCTGGAAGATATCTGGCATCTTTCACAGCTTTAATGAAAGCCTTCCCATCAGGGCACAAAATTGGCCAAAACCGCCCAGTCATCCATACTGGAATGATCACTGTACCAAATGCCTTACATAGTTTCATGTTTAACAGAACTCTACTGATCAAATATACAGGTGGTACAAACCAGCCATTCCTACCTGACCAATCACTAGTAAAAGCGTCCATACCTACTGCACCAGGATTCCAATACCTGGAGAAAAATACACTAACCTTGGTATTATAATCGCTGGCAAACCAATCCACATCATAGGGCCCCCACAACCTCTCAAGTTGTTTGAACACTTTCACAGATATGCCCCAATCATCTGGATCTACTATTTTACTCAAGTAATCTGCCTTTTCATTTTTTGTCCGTGGAATCCACGCCATCTCTAGTTTTATCTGAAACCTCCAGCAGAGATCATAAATATCTAGAGCAACATCCTGTAAATCAGTCTTCATACTTCCCTTTTCTACTATTGAAACGGTGCCCTGATTATCTGAAAACCATTTGACTCTCTGACCTGCCAAATACTCCAACAATGAACTCAACACATTATATACACCTTTGAGTTCTCTCCATGTTGAACTTTTTTCAGATTCCTCCATACTCCACATGCCTTGTGATAATCCGAAAGGAGATTCAACACAATATCCCCCATAGCCAGACCCACTAGCATCAGAAAAGACAACTCTGTGACATTGTGGATGGTATTGAAGTCTACAATTGTTTAAACCCTCCAAATGCTTGGACCAAAACTCCAACTGAAACACAGATTCTATCCCAAGTTTCAAACTTTCATTCCAATGCTCAGTCCTTGCAATATCTACAGAAAGACATTTAGTCATGAGCTGAGTAACATTCCCAAGCACCACAGACATTGACATAATCTGCCCCACAAACTTTGCCAATTTCTTAACATGTATGCTTTTCCCTGAATTGACTAATTTCAAGATGTCACCTACGCAATTCTTGGCATTATCTACCCGATATGGTGGAATATGAAGTATCCCATTAAGGGAATCTACATCTACCCCTAGGAACGTCATATATTGAATCGGTTCCCAGCATGATTTCCCTACCTTTGGTACAAACCCTGATAAAACCAAGTCACTCTTTACTGTCAAGGCCTGTTTCCTACATTTGTCTCTATCATCATGACATCCCAAACCATCATCCAAATACATTAAGATCTGATAGCCATCTCCTCTCCATTTACCTATCAATGCCCTTGTCAACTTAGTGAAAACATATGGGGCTGTCCTTATCCCGAAAGGTAATACTAAAAACTTAAAATAACATATCTTGCCATCTATGATCCATGAAAACCCTAAAAACTGTGTGTGAGCTGGGAAAATGTCTATATGATGATAAGCTGAATGTATGTCAAACTTATACATCCATGAACCAGTATGCAAATATAACAAAGCCACTCTAATATCTTCAAATTTAACATTTTCCTTCCAAAGATGCGCATTCACAGCCCTAAGATCTAGTATCAACCTCTTTTTGCCATTGGATTGGACTGAAACTGTCAATGGATTAACAATATACGGAGCTTCTACACATTCCTGAACCAACCTTTTTCTAACCAACTGCTCTATAGCTTCTAAAACAAACTCACCATTAGACAAAGAAGATTTGTTGTTTGTCAAGGCTACACTCTCTGGTAAAGAATAAAACGGAATTTTATAGCCATTTTCAATGACGTCCATCACAAAAACACTTGCTCCTATAGATCTCCAAAAGTTTGCGCTATTTTTCAATCTCCCTCTTACATAAATGTCTTTCTCCCCTTGTTCGTACTCGAAATAATCATATGTTTATCACCATTCGCAACGTCTAACGAAACATTACTTTTCCCGACAAATGTGCTATATTTAGCACAATCTATCTCATTGGGTGAATACTTATCTAACAACAAGTCCTTGGACCCTTCCTTCACCGACTCATTTAGACCCGCCTGGTACTCCTTGTTGTTTGCCTCCTGTGTTGAGTGGACAGTCCTTCCTGTAATGGCTGAAATCTCCACATCCGAAACATGCTCCACCTGCCCATGCTCTTCGTTGGCCACGAAAAAATGTCTGTCCTGCTGTGTTCCCACCGGAAGTGCTAGGTAGCTGACTAAGCACAGCGCCGCCGCCACCAGAACGACCGGGACCGCCGTATACCCTGCCATACTTAGCCCGACTGTCCTTCTTGGCTACTTTGTCTTTCCTTTTCTTGTTTGCTTTTGCTTCTGCCTTGTTAATTTTCTTCTCGTCCTCCGAATCACTAGCGAGCGGATTAGTAACGTAACATTTAACTGTCTCCCAGCCACATTCTGACGAGTCTGCCAACTTGACGAGCTTATTTCTCCCCTTGATCTCGGAAACACTCTTCTCCAATATCTCACAGCAATAGTCAGTTTTACCCATACGTAAGGCCCATAACGCGTGCGTTACATCTTCCTGAATGCCATTGTTAAACTTAAATTGTTCTTGTTACCCTGCCGTTTCCACGTGAACTCCGGCTCAGTCTTCACTTTTTTGAACCCAACCTCCTGGTTTTCTGTACTTAATTCCTGCCTCAAGGTCTCTAATTTGGAGTCTAAATACTTCGTTAACTCATTTCTCTGCTCCTTAATGCTGTCTAAGACCACGGCTAAGGACGTTTCTGTCATTTCCTCTGGTTAAGAATTTTAGCTCTACCTGGACCACCGAGTGCGTTGCCTGAACTGACCTGGCACTGCACGTGCCACAGGTACCTCAAGTACCGCCACCTGGCGGTCAGACTGGCAGAGAAAGTAATTTCCCGCTAATTCCAGTGTCAACCGCGGGAAATATGATATCGCCATTTAAATATACCTGGTAAAGTCAGGATGACAGATATAAGGCAGTCAATTTACACAGGTCTAACACATGTACAGGTGTCCAGTGGCACTGTCCATTACCTGTATAGGGGGATTTGTGGTCACACCTGACTGGATGTAGTGCACTATTAGTTTAAACGTAGTGCACTGCACTAGGAGTGCAATAGGATGTAAAGGTTAGCTTACACTCAACTGTAGCACGCGCTGCCGTCACATCGATTCAACTCGCGATGTCATTTGGTTAAACCTTTTAGATATATTATTTATTTATTTTCACCATCTGTACACCACCTAAGGTGTTTTTTAATTAATTATGATAGGCCCTCGAATTATTTATCGACCGAGGGGGATCGTTTTCACAACATAACGATATCTGTTAGTGTTGGTTATACAATTGTGCCAACTATATTTGTGTAACTGTTCTATGTCTATATGTGATCGTTTGTAAGTTACCTGTGTCTTGATAAAGGGGTAGATTGCCTCGAAAATTCGACAATTTACTTGTCTGTACTGTCGTTATTACTATTTCTAGTAATACGCATCCAACGAACATTTGTTTGTTAGGATCCAGTACCTATATTGGATTATACCGACGTTATTACTTACCAGACCCCAAATATATATATAAGTGTGTAACACCTTTAAGTTATATAGAGATTAATTTATGTAAAACCACTTCATCTATTCTTTGTCCCCATAGGTTTCTTTAATGTACGTTCCATATCCGTGACGGTTTGTGTTTCTCGGGAAGCTGAGAAACGGGCCAAGTCTGCGCTGTCGTGGTTGTGTCATTTTGATAGCGTAGTGTTGTTCAGTGAGGTAGTCACCAACTACTTTAAGACTAGCCAATGACGGGGTGATAAACCAAACAAACAAACAAAAGTATTGTATTTAAGTGGTAGTGAGAGGATATTATTCATGGATGTGTCATTAAATCAACAGGGATGGAAAATATATCAGAAAATTCCTGTAAACTGGAAAAAATGGCAATTACACAAATCAATGAATTGTCTACTCATTACATTCTGACTGTAGTATTAAGATAGATGATGATACATTGCTTTAGAAATGCCGATTAAAGTAGAGCGCTATAATGTCTTTATGATAGTAAATACAAAAGTTGAAATGAAAAAAAAAAAAAAAAAACAACAACAAAAAAACAAAAAAAGAAAGATTTTGTAGTACAAGTGAGTTTAGTAAGTACTTGAGAATATGTTGTGTATGTTAAGAATTTTTTGATGAATTTGAAATCACGCCAATATTGAGAAATGCACAAAACGGTCAATGGCACTGAATCAAACAATCAAGTTGAAACTAATCAATATAACAAAAGCTTCAACACCGTGTTCCAGAATCCGGAATACGTATATAACACTAATTTAAGTTTGGTCAGGAAATACACACAGCTAGATATACATATATTGATTTCATAGATTAATGTCTCGTTGATAGTTTGAATGACTGTTATTCTAAGTTCTTCATATTTGCAGAATACAGCCTGCAATGACACTCAGAGTACCCGGATGTTTGGTTCTTTGTCAATCTCGGGAACACATATTTTTTAGCCTAGACACTTTTCATTCATTAAGTCCGATGTCAGAATCTAAACTGCTGTTAAAAGTGAGTGGTCTGTACTTACATAAGTAAATCATTTCAACCAGATCACTGCTTTAAAATAATGTTGAATAGAAATATTACACAAAAACGGCTGATAGATCTAGGACCTTAATTTGGTTTCCTGCATATTGCCGATATTGCTCATAAACGCTTAACAACGTTTTAAATATACGAATGAGTGAACTTATAGCACCCGAAACCTCTAGACACATTATAAGAGTGAAAATAAAGGAGTATGGTTCATTTAAGTGATGCGCAGGCGCGTGTTAACAACCGGAAATAGTTCGTAGTCCTACATGGTACTACATGTTACACACCGTGATTTTCGTGGGACGGATTCGCTGTCATGCAAATGTTTACATGAAACAGAAAAGAAAATTTTAAATGTAAAGTCTACGTGTGTGGTGTAACTGTGCTGTTAAAGGAAGCTATTAATATGCATGACATATTTCATCTGTCAGAACATCATTTTCTCATTAGTCAACAGATAAGCAGAACAGCGTGGTATTAACAGGGTAGGATTAATGTATCGATATATGCAGTATGTAGGCTGTGTAACACTTTGTCTGACCTTCGACAGTCAGTATGACGCGCGATACGCACGATAGAGTTCACCGACGGGTTACTGTACTGTTTCTCACTCGTGGGGCGTGGCTTCCATATTGATATCGGACAACCCACCATTATGTCTCCCCTCGGAAAAGACATATATTTGCAAGGGGCATTATTTAATCAGTTTTACCATCGATATTGTTGAAAAAGCGATTGAAACTCATATAATGTGCAACATTATGTAGGATTATCTGGGTTGAAGCCCCGAACATCCTTCACATATGTTTTCAATTCTGTCACATATACTTACATCGAAATAAAATTTAATTACTTTTAGTTTAAAGATGAAATCAGTCATATAATGATTAATGTTTTTATTGCTATATGTCAGTAGAATGGTATAGTGTGTTGTTATGTATCAATACTGTGGTATAGTGTGTTGTTATGTGTCGATACTGTGGTATAGTGTGTTGTTATGTGTCTATACTGTGGTATAGTGTGTTGTTATGTGTCGATACTGTGGTATAGTGTGTTGTTATGTGTCTATACTGTGGTATAGTGTGTTGTTATGTGTCGATACTGTGGTATAGTGTGTTGTTATGTATTTATACTGTGGTATAGTGTGTTGTTATGTGTCGATACTGTGGTATAGTGTGTTGTTATGTGTCTATACTGTGGTATAGTGTGTTGTTATGTGTCGATACTGTGGTATAGTGTGTTGTTATGTGTATATACTGTGGTATAGTGCGTTGTTATGTGTCAATACTGTGGTATAGTGTGTTGTTATGTGTATATACTGTGGTATAGTGCGTTGTTATGTGTCAATACTGTGGTATAGTGTGTTGTTATGTGTATATACTGTGGTATAGTGTGTTGTTATGTGTTTATACTGTGGTATAGTGTGTTGTTATGTGTATATACTGTGGTATAGTGTGTTGTTATGTGTCTATACTGTGGTATAATGTGTTACTATGTGTCTATACTGTGGTATAGTGTGTTACTATGTGTCAATACTGTGGTATAGTGTGTTACTATATGTGTCGATACTGTGGTATAGTGTGTTGTTATGTGTCGATACTGTGGTATAGTGTGTTGTTATGTGTCGACACTGTGGTATAGTGTGTTGTTATGTGTCGATACTGTGGTATAGTGTGTTGTTATGTGTCGACACTGTGGTATAGTGTGTTGTTATGTGTCGATACTGTGGTATAGTGTGTTGTTATGTGTCAATACTGTGGTATAGTGTGTTACTATGTGTCAATACTGTGGTATAGTGTGTTGTTATGTGTCAATACTGTGGTATAGTGTGTTACTATGTGTCAATACTGTGGTATAGTGTGTTGTTATGTGTCAATACTGTGGTATAGTGTGTTGTTATGTGTCGATATTGTGGTATAGTGTGTTGTTATGTGTCGACACTGTGGTATAGTGTGTTGTTATGTGTCGATACTGTGGTATAGTGTGTTGTTATGTGTCAATACTGTGGTATAGTGTGTTACTATGTGTCAATACTGTGGTATAGTGTGTTGTTATGTGTCGATACTGTGGTATAGTGTGTTGTTATGTGTCAATACTGTGGTATAGTGTGTTACTGTGTGTCGATACTGTGGTATAGTGTGTTGTTATGTGTCAATACTGTGTTATAGTGTGTTGTTATGTGTCGATACTGTGGTATAGTGTGTTACTATGTGTCGATACTGTGGTATAGTGTGTTGTTATGTGTCAATATTGTGGTATAGTGTGTTACTATGTGTCAATATTGTGGTATAGTGTGTTGTTATGTGTCAATACTGTGGTATAGTGTGTTGTTATGTGTCGATACTGTGGTATAGTGTGTTACTATGTGTCTATACTGTGGTATAGTGTGTTACTATGTGTCAATACTGTGGTATAGTGTGTTACTATGTGTCAATACTGTGGTATAGTGTGTTACTGTGTGTCGATACTGTGGTATATTGTGTTACTATGTGTCGATACTGTGGTATAGTGTGTTGTTATGTGTCAATATTGTGGTATAGTGTGTTACTATGTGTCAATATTGTGGTATAGTGTGTTACTATGTGTCAATACTGTGGTATAGTGTGTTGTTATGTGTCGATACTGTGGTATAGTGTGTTACTATGTGTCGATACTGTGGTATAGTGTGTTACTATGTGTCAATACTGTGGTATAGTGTGTTACTATGTGTCAATACTGTGGTATAGTGTGTTACTGTGTGTAGATACTGTGGTATATTGTGTTACTATGTGTCGATACTGTGGTATAGTGTGTTGTTATGTGTTTATACTGTGGTATAGTGTGTTGTTATGTGTTTATACTGTGGTATAATGTGTTACTATGTGTCAATACTGTGGTATAGTGTGTTGCTATGTGTCAATACTGTGGTATAGTGTGTTACTACGTGTCTATACTGTGGTATAGTGTGTTGTTATGTGTCGATACTGTGGTATAGTGTGTTGTTATGTGTCAATACTGTGGTATAGTGTGTTACTACGTGTCTATACTGTGGTATAGTGTGTTGTTATGTGTCAATACTGTGGTATAGTGTGTTACTATGTGTCAATACTGTGGTATATTGTGTTACTATGTGTCGATACTGTGGTATAGTGTGTTGTTATGTGTCAATATTGTGGTATAGTGTGTTACTACGTGTCTATACTGTGGTATAGTGTGTTACTATGTGTCGACACTGTGGTATAGTGTGTTACTATGTGTCAATACTGTGGTATAGTGTGTTACTATGTGTCGATATTGTGGTATAGTGTGTTACTATGTGTCAATACTGTGGTATAGTGTGTTACTATGTGTCGACACTGTGGTATAGTGTGTTACTATGTGTCGATACTGTGGTATAGTGTGTTGTTATGTGTCAATACTGTGGTATAGTGTGTTACTATGTGTCAATACTGTGGTATAGTGTGTTACTATATGTCAATACTGTGGTATAGTGTGTTACTATATGTCAATACTGTGGTATAGTGTGTTACTATGTGTCGATACTGTGGTATAGTGTGTTGTTATGTGTCGATACTGTGGTATAGTGTGTTTCTATGTGTATATACTGTGGTATAGTGTGTTACTATGTGTCGATACTGTGGTATAGTGTGTTGTTACGTGTCAATACTGTGGTATAGTGTGTTGTTATGTGTCGACACTGTGGTATAGTGTGTTGTTATGTGTCGACACTGTGGTATAGTGTGTTACTATGTGTCGATACTGTGGTATAGTGTGTTACTATGTGTCGACACTGTGGTATAGTGTGTTGTTATGTGTCAATACTGTGGTATAGTGTGTTGTTACGTGTCAATACTGTGGTATAGTGTGTTGTTATGTGTCGACACTGTGGTATAGTGTGTTACTATGTGTCGATACTGTGGTATAGTGTGTTACTATGTGTCGACACTGTGGTATAGTGTGTTGTTATGTGTCAATACTGTGGTATAGTGTGTTGTTATGTGTCAATACTGTGGTATAGTGTGTTGTTATGTGTCGACACTGTGGTATAGTGTGTTGTTATGTGTCGACACTGTGGTATAGTGTGTTACTATGTGTCGATACTGTGGTATAGTGTGTTACTATGTGTCAATACTGTGGTATAGTGTGTTACTATGTGTCGACACTGTGGTATAGTGTGTTGTTATGTGTTAATACTGTGGTATAGTGTGTTGTTATGTGTCGACACTGTGGTATAGTGTGTTGTTATGTGTCGACACTGTGGTATAGTGTGTTACTATGTGTCGATACTGTGGTATAGTGTGTTACTATGTGTCAATACTGTGGTATAGTGTGTTACTATGTGTCGACACTGTGGTATAGTGTGTTGTTATGTGTCAATACTGTGGTATAGTGTGTTGTTATGTGTTAATACTGTGGTATAGTGTGTTGTTACGTGTCGATACTGTGGTATAGTGTGTTGTTATGTGTCGACACTGTGGTATAGTGTGTTACTATGTGTCGACACTGTGGTATAGTGTGTTGTTACGTGTCAATACTGTGGTATAGTGTGTTGTTATGTGTCGACACTGTGGTATAGTGTGTTGTTATGTGTCGACACTGTGGTATAGTGTGTTACTATGTGTAGACACTGCGGTATTATTGATGTGGCACTACTGAATATTGTATAAAATAAATGTCAATCATAAACTGGTTAAACTTTTATTCTCAATTTGAAAACAGCTTGAACTAAATTCATATTTCAAATGTGATGTAGTTTTATACAATACATTTATATACACAGGAAGGCAATGCGTTTCTTCTAGAGAGCGTTATTTATTAACTTGCAGATTGGCAGTTCCCATGACATGGATTTATTTTCTGTTAATTACAAGTGCCTGTATTAAAAAATAGGAATAAATTGAAATATGTATCAACGTTTCTGTTACGTCTCGTCTATTAGTCCTTCTGTATAGCACTGATAATAGTCTCTGCATCAAATAGAGGCGTAGCTTCATTGGTAAACGATATCAGATCAAGAATGTTTCTAAGACAATTTTCCTATCTTCTTGTAATTCCTGCGCACAGAGACACTAAAATCGACTAAATATTTGATACTGATAAAGTGAGGGTATCATTATGATTCTCAAGCAATAATTTGTATACTCTTAATTATGGAAAATGTTTCGTATCTTAAAATGTCCTGTTGCTTCTCTCCCCAAAAAGTCTGGAGGTCAGCATGACAATGTTGGCAAACACACGCTGTCACGTATGCATCCCCGCCAAAGCAGTGATTGGAAAGACAGCAAAGGTATCCCGCCATCCCGCCAACAAATACGATACTGTTTTCATGACGCTCTTAATATAAAAAGTCGCCGTTCGCATTGTCTCTTCTTCCACTATCGTGTTGGCGGTGGCCATTGCGACAATGCTAGTGATATGCAATCAAACAGTCTACTAAACACTAAAAAATAATCAAACCATCTACTTTTTCGGGCTCACCTTTGAACCCTTACACACATACCTTGACAAATCAATTGCAACAATGCTTGCAAATACTGTACACAAAACAACAACACCACAACACCCTATTCCAAGGGCGGATATCCGGTCATCCTGTGCACTTGTCAACTTCCGGATCGCGATTGAAGTATTTTTCTTGTTGATCTTTGTCATGTCCCTCAGCTCCTGGTTGGTCCAGATGCGGTAGGTCCTTGTGAGGTTGTTCAGACAATTACAACAGACTTCAGTATTGTGTGTGATAATGTCATTTAAAGGAAGAGTCGACGTTGTCCCGCTCTCAAAAAGTGTTGTCAGAATATCGGACGCTGTTGTTTCCATGGTTGTTATTTCGGGGGGTTTTGATCCAGAACCTTCAGTGGTCGTCAGGCCTAAACAAACATAATCCAACATTGGCCAAACATCTATGTACTTTTTATCCATGACCTGTATATTGGTCCTAAACAAACATAATCCAACATTGGCCATACATCTATGTACTTTTTGTCCAACAGCATTTAACAAATTTAGCATTATGTCAAACAAATTCATAAATCACTGAAAATGACAGGTGATGTCAGAACTGGGAGCTATCAAGTGCTTTTCGAAATTTATTTAACCTAAACTGACCGTAACATTCACTTCAATCATTTTGATCTTTAAAGTAATTTTAAGAATATTTTTCTTCAAATACTTCTCTATAGAATGCCATAATGTTGTGTTGCAGGAGATTTTAAATCAATTAAGTCCGATAGTACACATTCAAAATTGTCGAAAATTGTAAAGAAAAGCAGTAGAGAAGCATTGCTTTGCATCATACATTACATACGCTCTGGGTTAATTTCGTTGACACAAAAAAGAGTGGCTTCTTTGTCAAAAGAAAATAACGAAGAAGGAAAACTTGGACTGTGATAGAGATATCGACCGCGATTTTTTTCCAAATGCGTTCATTTATACTTTCAAGGTATTTTGATTTTAAAATCAGTTTTGCTGTAGTCAGTAGTCGGCATTTGTCACAGCAACTGTGATAATGGGACAAAGCCCTTGAACCATATCGGGAAGTGGTGATACTGTCTAAAATTAGAAAATAATCAATTGTGAAACTGAGCTTATCACGGATATTATTCCGCTGAGTGAAATACTAATGTTTACAGTCTACAGGAAACCATCTAAAAAGGCAGATATTTAGTAGTTACCATACCGTGAATGTTTGTGATTCTATTCGTAGCACAAAATGACGTCGTTTTGGCATTGTTGACGTCACATCCGGTATGACGTCACATCCTATTTTGAGTATTATAATGCTAGGTGATACCAGGAGTATTTATAGTGAATACAGAATACAGGTATGATTTTATATCTTGATCTGTATTTCTATATACGCGCATAAATCTAATTGACAGTATATGAGGGAACAAAAGCACAAGTATATTATACCATACTTAAAGTGATATATACAACTTGACATTTCATCAAATTATGTTCTTATTCTTTGTCACAATCTACAGTATTCCCTTCAGTAAACAATTCCGTCAATTGGTTCAATACATGTTTCACAGTTTATAACTTTCTAGTAAAAAAACCTTTCTATAAGGCCACGTTTTGCCCTAATAAAATCAGTTCAAAGACTTGAAACTTAAACTTTCAATATTTTTTTTTCGAGAATTAATCAACATTAAGTATAAAATCATTCACAAACAAATAATAAATCTACTTACTTTCTATTTTATATTCTAAATTTTCGCAGCAGATTGGCGCGTTTTCCTGCAAAATAATATATTCAGCATGATTATCAATTAGGTGGTTTTGTATGAACGAGGATTGAAGTACTGAAAACCATAGACACTGATGTTTAATGCAGACGACGGTACATATCTACGGATACTTCACTTTACTTCTATGAAGGTTACGTAAATATTTAAGATACTTACATTGTAAGGTGCTGGTATAAGGTTCATCACCGAGAGTTTAAAGGCATTCACCACAAGTAGATGACCTCCGAATGATTTTTTGAAATTATTGTGGATGTTCAGCAGTCCAGCATCAACAGCAACAGACTTATAACTCCATTCTGAATTCAGTATCGGGCTCCAACCGGAAGTAGACAGGAGAGTTCCGTTGAAGATGATCAAACCGATATCATTTGTTTTAGCGTACAATATTACTGAACTAACATGAGCACCGACATTAGTGTTAGGTACATATACTGTGTAATGACTTGCAAAAATGCTCGTTGGGAAAGGGAAAAACATTCCAGGATTGTCCTTAATTCTGATATGTGCCACTACAATTTTGAAATTCGAATGTATGGCATACCCACCACATGTTAATGGGTCTTCAACGTAATCGAAAGCTTTAGCCAAGTTAAATGTCTTATGTGTACAACTATCGACATCAACAATAGTATTATCCTCTGTGGCGACGATTTTGACAATATCCTGGAAATTTGGTGATTCTGTACCGGCCAGTATGTATTCATATCCCCAAGCCTGAGTTGGGGGTAGAGCACTCACGATATGGTCCTCTTTTCCATCATTTGCTAGCATTGTCTGATTTGCCCCTGCAAAACATGCCACTGTGTTGTTGGATTTAACTACCACAGCTGTAAGATCAGAACTGGACTGAATTTGATAAACTTCATGCGCTTGAAGATCGACAAGAAGATTCCTATCCGGTCCATACGTGTATAAATTCCCATTTTCCATGATTAGGTCAACATTGTATGGAAAGTATATGGCTACAGATGTATTGTTGTCCAGTTGCCACAACAGCTACCTGACATGCCAGGGTTGCATTACAGGATGTCACCACTAGATATTCCGTACTCAACAGATGAGTCGGTCGAACCAAAAATGAATCGGTGGATGATTTTATTATGTTGATCCCTTCCACTGCAATGCTTCCGTTACTTTGTATATAAATGCCTTTGTCTTGAATCCCGTACCCAAGCACGTGGCACAACTCTGCTGGGCAAAAAAGTATGTCGGCTTCACCGGGAAGCAGGATGACGGAGGAGTTGAGCCGGGGTGTAGACACGTGTACGATATCACTGGTAGGATTGATAACAATGATTGAAGTGTCGTCACGGGTAAACGACATGGCATCATTTTCCATAAAGCATAGGACGAAGCTGTAGTCACCATGCAATGGTATTACTGTAAAAGAAAATGCCACAAATATATGTGTTTCTCTTAAAAAGAGTATAGAATATGATAACATTAGATACTTAAGACATATCAGACTTGCTATGGCATATGTCTGTAGAAGACAATGTCATAAATATGTGTGTTTATCTTAAAAAGGGAATATAATTGGCCAATATTAGATACATAAGGAACATCATACTAGCTATGGCATATGCCTGAAAAATACAATGAATCAAGGAAGTGTTTCTCTTGAAAAAGACCATTAAATTGGTCAATATTAGAAACTTAAGGCACATCATAATGGCTAAAGCATAAGACTGTTGAAGCCAATGCCATAAATATGTGTGTTTCTCTTGAAAAAAACAACATAGAATTGGCATATATTATATATTCAATGAATGGCACACTAACTGTGTCATGTAACAAAACATTGAAATTTTTCTTTCTGTAAAACCTTGCCAACACGCAAAATAGAATATGATCTAACCGATGTGTATATTTGGCTGATTTTTAGGTAGAAATGGTACACCATTGCTGCTTCAAATTAAAAAAACAGTATTTGCATAGCACATACATAGTGTTTTCCGTATCAATTAACGTGACCTATTTCTAGCTGTAATAAATTATATTCTTGTAGAGTTCTCTTTTCACTTTCGATTGTAATAAATATCTTCAAGGACCAAATGTAAACAAAAGGAACTCCATACTGCCAACTATTTAACAAGCGATATTACTCATTGAATTAATTAAGTAATCAATGATTACTGGAAAAAAGAGTATTCAAGTAGTGAAAAAACTATAATGAAAGGGAAACTAAGGAAACGTATATGGAATGGAGGCAATGGATGTAATACGTTCAGAAAAAAACAATGCATACTATATTTAAACAGTTCATGTTAGCTCCATAACGCTGAAAACAAACTCCGTTAGTGCAAAACAGGGAGGACGAAATATTTAGAATTGGACATACGTACCGTGAACGACAACACATACGAATTGCAGCCACAAGTTCCAAAATAGGAAGCTGTCGTTAAACAGGGACATGTTGGTACAAACATCAACAAAATAAATGCTTACATTACACCGCAGAATAAATTAATAACTTCACAGTTCAGAAAATAAATCCGGAGCACTCATACACAAATAGTTAAGTGTCTTCTTTATGAGTTGTGCAGGAAATCAAAGGATGCTGACATGTTTTCGACATATTTTCTTAAGTCTTCTTTTCGTTCTCAAGGTGAGTAGGCAGTGCCAATCAAAATCTGCTGCTGCTGCTGCTTAAAGCTACGCCCTGCTGCGTCACGGACGATCTATCAAGATATAGTGTCGGACTGACAGCTGTCTTTGAATGCTGATATGATGTATCACGCTGAAATATAGAGAACGACCTTACCATATAACAGTTTAAGATCCATGAGATTGTGTCTAGCTTTTATTTCCACTATAGATATCAATCAACGGTTCTTTTTAAAGATATAACAGGTAATTGAAATCGATTTCATTTGATGTAAGATTTCACAAGAGATAATTTGCTGACATGAAAGAAAACCCTTGTGGGATTCCAGGAAATGATATTGCGTCCGACACTTACAGACTTGTCGGATATGTGACCTTAACTGACACCTGGTCATCTTTATATTGCCTTCTGATGTGTCATCATCAGCATATTATTAACCCTTAAAATCGTCTTCCCTGTTAATCCTGAATGGGAATATATTGACATCTGCGATTTCTGTTGTCGATCAGAAATAACAAAAACAAAACAATCGATTCAGTTAAAGCACTAGACATTTAGATAGTTACAATTGATATATGGGATTCTTAGGTAAATTTGTACAAAGAAACTATCTAAATAGCTAAATACAACTGCAGAATATTTCGTATTATAAAATATTTTGTGTTCAATGTCTGGAACAAGTATCGCTGAATAATAAACATGCATGTTATTTAATCGTAAATAATCTGCTCATAATAATGATATCATGTTACCAGTATGATAACCGAGATAGTGACAATTGAATGATCGGCTATATCGAATAGTACCGAGCACGACTTGTCTAATACCGAACAAACTAAATAAAATATTTTCAATGAGAGCATGTTTGTGACCATACAACTCGCCTCGCCTAATATACCAGTCGACAAGTGTAAATGAATCGATTTTAAGAGATATAATTTTTATTTTTTATTTTTTTTTTAATTTTTAAATTATATCCTTATACTAATTAAATGATGATTAACCACAATTTTGTATTCCATTTATTGATACTTGAAACAATTTTTCGGTCAATTTCCCTGTAGAATTATTCGTATGTCAAAATACGCTTTCGGTAATGATGGAATTTCATCTAGATGCCATCAGTTCTTGTTAAATCTTACCTGAAATTTGCATGATAATTCATATTGTTTGTTTTTCCAAACTATTCCTGTAATTCTGTGGTGTCTTCTGCGAAAATCCAATATCTAGATATTCATCCTTCATCTTTTCATCATTCCCGCTTCTTAACACTACAAATGATGTAGTGCAGAGAGACGCCTCCTAAATAAGTCTTTCTTCCAAAACGCTAGATCTGGTACTGGATATAATGCACGGGTTTAAGACTTTAACAAGCTTCAGCTACGCGACGTTCCATAAAGAAGTCTATTATAACACGGAATATTCAACTAAGTCTACAGTTCCAGTAGATTTCAAGTTAAGAAATAAACAGCTGCTAGTGCTCACAATAGTATTCCCCATCTTTCATGAAGTCTTCTATACTTGTGTCACTCTCACACTGTATTTAAGATCCTCAAGATTTGTGTGTTCAGATGTTACAAATAATGATACGCGTAAAGAAAGCTAAATACAAACTGATAATTAAACTCCTTTAGACAAGAAACGTACAAAGTTCTTTAGGTGCCCGGACCTTAAGATAAATCTGAAGTAAATGTGGGTGTGTTTTATTATGTTAAAGGTTAGTTCTGATAGCTTTTGAAGTTGTACACTTTAATAAGCTGACCCCTGACCTCTGCATTCATACCTACGCATGCGTGCATCAATGTACATCCGGTGTTCTTGCCCTGATATGAACATCGTCGCCATAGAAACTGTTAACCGCTAAAAAGCAAATATCCGATTTATTCGCTGTAATGATTCCAACTCACGCGTGGCCAGCCTGCTGAATTTCTACTCTAAAGACTGCATATATGAACAGATACATTATACATTCATGTTAACAAGTGTAGTATTGTGTGGTGGGGATTTGAGAGCACGCCCCTCACGCTTTCGTATGTCCGTTATGAGTACAGAAAGGTACAAGTTGTAATAATCGATTTTTTACTAACAAACGCGCAAGTCTGTTTAAATCAATACAGTCCATGTTGAAATGATCTCAAATGTTTTATTTCATGAGATACATACAGTCAAACTTCGATGTTTCGAAGTTCAAGGGACTAACAGAAAAACTTCGAAACAGCGGGACTTCGAATTATTCATGGTTGACAATAGATCGATGTTTTCTTGATAATGACCATATCTGTTAACGTTACATGTCCTCAGTGTCTTCGTGTTGATCGTCGCCTGTCAGGCTCACATCGAAAAGTTTAGTTAATGTATACCTCAAACACAACAAAATAAAAATTCTTTTCATTAATTATACCTAAGCATTTTATTAATTAAACAAAATATGTATTGGTTACAAAACACTTATATCACGTTTAACAGATAAAGCAAAAGAAGTACAATGCACACTTACGTAAGTCGTTAGGCTTTTCTGCTAAAGACACGTGCGTTTACGTTATGTGCATATAAAATACGGAATGCCGATCGGTTGGAGAATGCGTGATTGAATGACAAATAATCGATTTACATGGATATGTATGTATAAGTTTGAAACGTGACACTTTGAATATGAGTGAAGCCATCGCTAACTGTTTGTGTTTAAAATTGGTCCGGTTGTTTTACAGTTCCGTAAAATTTACTCAACGACCGCTGATTTCAATGGCGGCGGAGATTATCAGAGGCGACTACCGAAATGTTTTACCGGAGTGATTAAATGTCATGGCTTCTAAATACACCTTTTATCTGGGGGAGAGGTGTGAAATCTTGCCGCAGGGGTCACGACAAACACCTCTCCAGTGGTCAGTACAGGTGAATTTTTTGTTCTAATCATGAGATGTCAATTACCTATAATATCATAGCTAACGGTCACGAAAAAAGTTCGATACATCGAAAACTTCGATTTCTAAAAATTCGAATCATACATAGTTTCGTTAGTAGTGTTAGATAGTGAGAAAATTCGGAACCAAGCAAAAAGTTCGATACAGCGAGAAATTCGAATCAACGAAGTTCGAATCATCGAGGTTTGACTGTATATATATGTGTCTGATGTGCCTGGTGATGCCTTTGTTATAACTCTGGTCTTCTTTTTGTAAACGTGCCATGTCATTGGTTTGACCTAGTTGTACATGACGGGAGTCGTCGATGAGCAGAAGATGCTTACTCTTACAGAACATCTAGTCTTATTTACGATGCTTGTAATAAACAGTCGCCATGATGAAAATATCTTCATATTTCTTTTATTTTCCCCTTTTTTTTATTATTATTTGAGGTTACAAAAGATGTTTGCATACTGGTCTTTCTATTTTTATTCTATTTTTTTCCAAAAAACTGAAACTGAAACCTAGCTTCTAACTCAAACACATACTTCAGAATATCATGTTTAATAAAAACAGCTTTACCGGTAATGGCCCAAACAGAACAAACGTATCGATTCGCCTGCCTCTTAGTGATTTCTAAGACAAGCATGTCGACAGCCACTGCGAAACAGCACTTACTTTAACTGCTTATCGTTAGATTTCTGTCACCTCGATAAGCATGGACGGACGGGAAATGTCTGCTGATATATTTAATTGCTTAAGCAAGATTCCTTTTTAAATTGGTTTCTCTTGTAACGGATAATACTTCTTTTTAGTAATTCAAGACAATGGAAGTTGTATACACGTTAAAACGTTACCACAAACAAGGGCGATTTGTTGTTTTGTTTTGTTTTTATTCACAATGCTTGTAATAATATCTTTGATTTTAATCAATTGTATCGTCACATATGTCTTGTGAATCGTCATGAATGTTACACACTATGGTACACTGAAATACTCTCGAGAGTAAAAACTGTTTCAAATAAATAGCAATGCATATAATATATTAACAATATTTTTTTATTTATTTCATAACACCTTAATGATGATCATGCAATAACACATGATAACATATGATTCGAAAGCTTGTGAATAGATAGATATGACACTGATTAATACTATTACAATGAAGAAGAACGAACAATTGTCTGAATGCACACAATACACACTTACAGTCTCGACGAGAGTTTGTATGATCTATTAATAACCGATAAAGTAATTCTAAAAGTTAAGTTTTTTATAACAGTACAACATCAAATCTATGGGAAACAACGTGCTGATGATCATAGTTTCATTTCAATGATCATCTGTTTTTATTTATTGATTTTTTTTGTTTTTTTTTTTAATTATGATATTCTATTGCTGTGATCATTCGATCTTTGTGAGTCTCTGTTCGGTGGTGTTAATTCTATTTTAGTGATCCTTTTATCTTTGCGAGTCCTTTTCGGTCGTGGTAAATCTGTAATGACCCGTCCATCACAGCTTGCCTGCGTTCCTTTTGTGGTATTAACCCTTCTATCTTGCTGACTTCGGTTCTAGCCGTGACACTTTGACTTCCAATATCACTGTTCGCTCTATTTTGGTGATCTGTCTATCTCTGCTTTCCTCAGTTTGCTCGTGGTATTTCTATTTTTAGTAACCCATCTATCTTTGCTTGTTTTCCGTATCAAACCAGTCCACTAGATCGGCGTCCTTCGCCATACCGTAGAACACTGTCCCCTTGTCTTCCAATAAGTTCTGGGGACGATCAAACTCCACCACCAGGCCCTTGTCCAGCACCATCACTCTAAGTATATATATGTAATATGATATTATTAAGATTGATAATGGATTGATTAAGACAATTCGAGTTACAGTCATCTACCGGATATTAAATAATATGATAAGAATGACCAAATGATGAATTCTTGTCGCACCTTAATGTACAATTAGATTGGTTATCGGACCTACGTAATTCAAGTTGTCCTTTGTCGTATTGATTTGAATGAATTAGGGAATATCACTAATTCAAGAAGGTGATATTAGTAGCTCGATGAAAGTGAACATACGCCCCAAATAAGATGACTCTATGCCTCATATACTAAGTCCTAGTAAAAAAAGAGATCAGGCACAAACAACATTTTCCTTGATGTAGCTATAGGTTAAATGTCAATATCATGGTAAGATATACCTACTTCGTAGGTGTCACACCACCTAACCTCGATTAACTCATGTCTTCGAAATGAAGTATCGGTAAGTACTCTAATGTATGATATAGCTCTGACAAGCTTTCCTTTAATACAGAAAAAAAGTCGCATTTGACATGGACAAGTTGAGGGGGAAATACCATGGGTACCTCATAATTGTAAGCAATCGAATAGAATGTCGAGATCAGATCCCAATGCGAAATGAGCAGATACAAGTCAGGGGTCAGCAGTAAACTCCCTGCGATCTGGATAATGAACTGAAAAGCTTTGTGCTATCCCTAGGTCAATACTCACAAGCAAACTCGTGTCAATTTGATAACACTTTTAAAGCAGCAATCCATTAGATACAGCCCCGAATTCTTTTCCTGATTTTGGTGAAGTATCGAAATAGAGTTCCGCGGGAATTTGTGTTAGAGCTTGGATAATTGTTCATTGATAAAGGTCAAATTTTAAAACATAGGTGAGAGTGACCCAAATTTTACACATAAAATTTCACTTCACCTCGCTTTATCCCAGTCCCAACCATGGATTTCCAGTGTCAAATAGTGAACTTTCCTTTTATGAAGGTCAAAATGTAGGTCACACCACTCCATAGTAAACCCACGTCCTAAATTTTAGTGTGTAATAATGTAGGATATCGAGCCAAGATATTTTTTTTTATTTCATGTGGGTTTGACACATTGAATTTCGACGGTGAACTTAAGTCCCTAATATGAACTGTCAATGTAAAGAAGAGTGCAGAAGGACGGAAGGACAACGTAACTCCGGGAGGGAAACTATTAAAAGTATTACATAATGATGGAAACCATCATTTTAAAATTATCAATCATAAGTATGATTACGTAAATATCCAATTTGATAAAAACGTGATAAGATTGTTAATATTAGCCAAACAATTATAGACAATGCTACTCATATAGTAACGTTTTGTTTAAATTATCAATTAACATAATCTAATTTTTACAACAAGGATTCTCGTGTATAGATAATCCATCGTCAGTGAGAGAAGATCTTCTTTGTGAACATATATCTAGGTCACTAAGTCATTATACTATTACATTGTATGTCATTGCTCTTTCGCGGGGTCCTGATATGGGATGGATTATAGATTTCTATGTAAAACGACCTACTTATCCTAGAACGGAAAATGATTGAAAATGACAGGCAATCAAACCAGGCACACATAGTATTGGTATAAGACTTTCATGTTAGCAAGACTGTTTGATCTATTCAAATAATCACGAGCAATATACTTTACCTTGGAGATCAAAGAATTTATTCAATTAGACTCACAAGGCTCTTCTAAGCGTAGTATTTAAATGACGGGAACATATTATATGTAACTCAATATGTACATGTAGGTTTAACGGCATGATTCACTTGAATCTGTAAGTTTTGCAGATGCGTATGTTTTAATGATATAAACAAATAATGAAATATATATAGCTGTCATTTTAACAGCAATAATCAGTTAAACAGCAATAATCAGTTAAACACACGGGCTCTGAGCATACGTCGCTTTTAAGATTGGCTAAATACATGTATTTTCTATAAATCGTAGCCCTGTAATAGAAAATAATAAATTAGTTTTTTGGAATGGTTACCTGTCATAGTCCATGATGGTGTTAAGCCTATGGGCGATAGTTAGGACAGTGCAGTCTTCGAATTCCGATTTAATTGTCTGCTGTATCAACTCATCCGTCTCCATGTCAACGGCTGCAGTCGCCTCATCCAGAATCAGGATTTTGTTCTTGTGGAGCAAAGCTCGGCCCAGACAGACTAGTTGTCGCTGTCCAACACTGCGTGATGTAGGAATGTGTATAATGTTTATATTTACATAATCATGTATCATCATTGTGACACAATATAAATACAACAATAAGACAGGAAATGATAGACACGTTAAGCGAATGTTGTGTGTTTCATTTCGTTGAGACATTTCTACGCGGTTGTCATATCCTCTAAATCCACAAAATGTTTAATGATTATAAATCACATTTGTTTGTAGAGCTATTGTTTGCACTCTATGTTAATCTGGATTTTAAGGTATAATTTAAATCACTTGGCATACTTTCGCTACTATGTTGATCTACGTTGTGCCAACGCTTTGTACATCGACTCGGACAACAGGTAGTATAGCTTGACATAAATCATTTTATTGATTATGATTATCAGAAAACTCTACATGTACAGCATGGAAACAAAACAAAATCGTGAAACTTAATTGTTCGGCATAATGTTGCATTAGGAACTAAACTAATATTTGGAAACAAATGAAATTACTTTTGGAGTTTTCGTAAAACCGTCTTAAATATACAAAGTGTAATTGGACGGTAGCCAGATGATCAATATTATCAATATAAATTTTAGATATATACTGATGTAAGCTTTTTATTCACACACCTTAAGTTTAAACCGTCCTCCCCACACTGGTGATAGATTTTGTCTCTCTGTTCAGATATAAACTGTTTGAGATGGGCACTCTCCAACGCTCTCCAAATAGCCTCGTCCGAAAACCGATTAGAAGGGATCCAAATTTGATCTGATGGTGTCGGAAAATATCACGGGATCCTTTAAAACAGAAAATTAGGGGAAATGATATAAAGAAATCGGGAAGTTTGAGTTCAACGTGAACACGTTATGGCAAATGAAATAAATCTTTAAAAAAAAGGAGTTACATGATCACCTGATATATCTACTACTGATATGGGAATGCATTGTGTTTGGCCGTCTGCTGCATAAGATTAATAATCAATAAAATATCGATATTCGAATATTACCACAATATCTTTTCATAATAAAAGTTCAAACACATAAAACGTGTAGCATATCTAAGAAATAACGATTCATTTAAGTTACAAATTAACACACAAGGGTGACAAGTACTCATATATATATGATTATCTATTGCAAGGAATCTGAACCGGTATATATATAATGTACTTACTGTGTTACATACACAGAAGGAAACGTGTGTAATATTACGATATTTCTGTGTTATCATGTACTAATATTTTATCTGTTTGAGGTGAAAGTCAGACGTGTTCTAGCTGTTCTGTTGTCACCAATCGTAATGATAAATTTTGATAATGTACATGCTGATGACGCTCATTCTACCGAAACATCTTGTCCTACCTATTATCTTTGTACTAATACAGGAAACTACATACGAATTTATATTTATTTTTTTTAATTTCGTTATTATATCGGTAATCAATATTATTTTATACACAGATGACCACAATCGTAATGGTTAACTAGTGTGTACTTAGCACTCCTTCGCGGAGATTAACTTGCGCGGAACACTATAACTTCAAATATTTACATTGAAAAGGGGGAAAAACCCCCCCAAAAACACCACCTTACTACACCTTGATTTCCATACATGTAAAATAGTATTCTATATTCAATTTCGAGGCATCTTTCATATAGGAATCATATTCCCTTGGCTGCCTACAGAATATATTTTATATTTGTATCTTGCCATAATATAAAACTAATGTTATCATTCTATGATACTGCAAGTACTTTTACTATATTATATGATTTGATTATTACACGTTACCAATTATTGTAGAATTGTGATTTAACTGTTTTAATATAGATATGTTATATTTTATTTATAATTTTTCTTCCTAGACTAATATCATTATTCTATATAATATTATATTGAAATATCTCTTGTTGTGATATTATAATAATTCCTGCTTTTATATTACCATGTTATTATAATGATACTACCTGTTGTAATAATATGTGATTATGATGATAATACCTGGGGTAATATGGTAATACGAGGCCTAATGTCGTGAAGCCCAAGGTCAGCTATTCTTCTTTGGTCTATGGTGATACTACCGGAGGCTGCTTCAGTTAGACGGAAGAGAGCCAGGACAAGGGAGGACTTTCCGGCTCCTGTTCGTCCTACGATACCAACCTGTAGTTAGACATAAGATATCATCTCCAGAATTAAAAGTGACGTTATTGGTTCGTGGTGGTTTAGTCGTAGTTCGCTCGGTTTCGTGATTTTAAGGCAGCTAGTTTGAGCACCGAAACGGACACTATTGATACGGACACTGTGGACGCGGACCCTGTAGACTCTGGCACTGTGGACACGGACACTGTGTTGTATCATTTACCAAAATCCTTTACTCTAATGTAAGCTATTAGCGCCTATATAGCATCTCCCAAAGGTCAAATGACAACGTATTGTCATTTGTAAATCGTTTTGCTCTGATATAGCGAAAAATACGGACTGCAAATGAGTACATATTTTATAAACAAACTAGGCTAATCTACCTACAAAATTGAGATTTGAATGATATGTGTCACCGTTTTAAATAAGGCTGTATTATTCCCACGGACAGAAATATAACTTTTAAAACAATATATCCCTTTGGTATGATCGTTTCAACTACAACTACCTTCTCGCCGCTGTATATTTCACAGTTAACGCCGTTAAGGACCAATTCCAGGCCGGGGCGGTACCTGGTCGTGTAGTCCTTAAATCGGACTGTACCGTCGTCAGGCCAGGTGTCGTGTGAATGATGATCAGGGTTCTTCCACTCAGCCTGAAAATATAAAAATATAAAATATATCGTGAAAATGGTGGCCTTGGATTTCCCCATTCTAACATTATAACATTATTTCAAGTTATTTCTTTTTTATTCTATAGGTACACAATTTGCATTCACCACGTTCTTTTGATTTGTGTTCTTGTTTATTTTGTTAGGTGAATATAAATGTGCCGTTTCCTACTTAGGGCATACATAACTTTAAGCTGAAAACTTCGTGAGTCTTAATTTAACGATATCATCAGACTCTGCTCCGGAATCAAATCACAATCTAGTAAATTTGTCAGCGATGTCAACGACTCAACCCTCCATGATCATTACGTGACCTATCCAGTTAACAGTTGTATGATATAATGGAGTACCTATGGTGTTTCGTTAGGGCCATTTCCAATATCGGTCCTCGCTCCTTCGACCTAAATGCGAAGGAGCGAAAACACGACGGCGAAGGGGCGATGGAGCGAAGAAGCGAAGGAGCGAAAATACGATGGCGAAGGAGCAAAAACACGATATCGAAGGAGCAATGGAACTTCGCTCCTTCACGCCTTCGCTTCTTCGCTATCGTATTTTCGTTCCTTCGCTATCGTGTTTTTCGTTCCTTCGCTATCGTGTTTTCGCTCCTTCTCCATCGTATTTTCGTTTCTTCGCTATCGTGTTTTCGTTACTTCGCCATCGTGTTTTCGCTCCTTCGCGTTTAGATCGAAGGAGCAAAGGAGCGATATTAGAAATTTGGCCCTAACGGAACATCATAAGCACCAGAGATATACTAAAACGTCCACGTGTGATGTAGATATAGAGATTTTTCAACCCGAGGGATGATACTAGGTTTCTCCGCCATTGAGATGAATTGCCATGTCTGCATCACATCGGAAAAAAATGTCTATCATTCTTATGGTGAAGGACAAAATTAATTTAAGTTGCCTTAAATAAATAGTTTCGTTGTCAAGACCATGATATTTCACCAGACGGCATGTGCAGTGTTGTTTATTAGTCGTTTATTTATAATTTTTCATTCTTCCAGATGTTTATAGGTTTAAACTGATGACGTTATCAAGTTGCGGCGTGGCTACGCTACATCAAATCATGACGTTACGCTATTATGAGTAGTGCCACGGAGCGTGCCAGCTGTTGTTCCCTGCCCTGTGTGATATAGAGCTATCACATCCCTAGCAACCTTGGGTTGACCCTTTTGAAGTATGTAAGAAATGGTAAATGATCGTACAAGTGAGCGATGTAGAAACGGTTATGCCAACTCGAGGGATACTAATTCTTAAGTTAGGCACGATGTCCTCTTGCCATCTAGATGTGCCTATATCACACGTGTATAAGAATTTCTATCGTTCTCCCGTTGACTTATCTAAAAGGGGAGAATCAAAATATAATCACTTATTGATCAACTGCATCTTAGTATTAATATTGAATTTGTGAATTCGTGAATTTGAGGAAATTTGGACCATGCCATAACGACAGTACGGTGTACAACAAACAAAATAAATGAATGGTGAAACCATATATCAGTTCTAATGATACATAATTCATATGATAATATAATTAGCACGTACCTCGGAGTCGAGTTTTGTATACTCTTCCACTCTCTCGGCTGATACGATATTCATCTCCATCTCACTAACACTGTACACACAGACCGCAATACCAACTACAATCTGTGATTAGAAGATAAAAATGTGGTAATAGATTTAAGTAATGTAGCGTGGGACTATTGTGCCTGAAAATACTTTAAGTCTATGTCATTTGAAAAACGCATGCATATACCGATTTACTGTGTCCCTTTTGGTGATGCAATAGGCACAATATTCAAACTGCATATGCATGATGACTTTACAGTTATTACAAATAAATACCAGGATTTCATGACAACAACCATTGTAAGTCAGACTCATTAAAGGCACATGATACAACATCAAATTGAAAAAAAAAAACATTAAAAAAAGAAACAAAAAAAAAACAGGCAGACGTGCGACTTATCAGTTTAACCGAAGCATATCATACCTAAAAAATATTAATAGAACAAAGTTTATGGACGACAGGCGACGCGCTACTACATAAGCTCTCTAGCTCTTTGGACAAAATATGTCACATTTTCATAATTATCAGCGTTAGTACGAGGTAAATATATTACTCTAATTAATATTACTCTACATATATACGAAACGGTTAAAACGTGATACATATTTGTAAAATTACCTTATATGGAAATTGATGTTTTAATTTTCTATATCTTAGTGAGAAACTCAACAAATAAAATATCCTGAAATACCTGTGAAGCATAGGTCAGTGACAGACCTGCATCGCTCCCGGAAACCGTCGGTGATAATACCGTAAATAAGGCCGCAACTAGAGTAAGAAGATTACTGATAGATTCAGAAGATATCCCAATCCATCTGTAACAACAAAACAGAAAATTAACGAATGTATTCCAACTGCTGATTAAACCATTTCGTAGGGTATCGCCCTAAACGTCGCACCCTTGCGGTATGGTTTATAATATTCGCGGGTATTTAATTTTGATATTATTGAACATTGCACAAAAAGACATAACCTGCAAATAAGTGCTAGTACATAATCTGTACCCGGCAGTATTGTGTAAAATCTTGTATCCGCGAATAAGTACCTATTGGAAAACCGCCAAAACACAAAACGCCGAACAAAAGGACACTGGAATTTAACACATGTTTTTGACCCAACTGGACAACTATATTGTGGGCTGACAAAACAAGGGGAATGATTCATTTTGCATAGAAATATCAAGAGCATGTTACAGTGCTAGACATAAAGAATCTTGCGTAAGTGGCGACGTCATTTGTAATTTATTGAACGAGTTAAATCGCCGTCCTATGACAAACGCTTATCCCGTACCTTGAAGCCCCATTGGCAGCGTGGTAGAAGGACAGGTTGGTGTCGACCCGTCTCTCTGATTCCTGTATAAACCTATCGACAGACCCGTACGCCCTAATCACACTGGCTCCCGTGATCGTCTCACCGAAGTGGTTATATACGGGAGATCGTGTTACTGATTCTATCCTCTTCAGTTGCCGTGCAGTCGGTAGGTAAAATTTCTTAAATTAAAGAAACGAATATTTAGGTAAATAATAAAAGCGCACAATTGGTGTTTATAAGCTACCATAATAAGTTCTTGATATTATACAACATTAAATAGCCAGTAAAGAAGCTTTTGCATTTCTGAATTAAACAATAATTTCTAAAATATTCCAAAACTGGTCTGAAAATATTCATAACTCTTCGACACGAAAGAAAAAACTTATTATGTCGCCCGTGTTCATATGTATTAAATGAGCCACACAGTGTCGCTCCTAACAGAAAGCTATCAAAAAGGCAGATATTCGACGTACCAGGAGGACGATGAAGACGACACCGGACGGGAGGATGGCTATCAGGAACTCCGGTGTCTGCATCCCAATGACGATGAAAGTCACGAGTAAGTTACAGGAGAAGTAGAGGAGAAGTCTGAATGTCCGCGGGAGTCGGTCATCAATGACGTCAAGGTCACTTGAGAATCGATTGAGAATTCTACCAGTAGGTGTGGTGTCGTAGAACGACATTGGTGACCGCAGAATGCACTCAAGCATGGAGGAGTGGAATTTTCCACTTGCCCTTACCATTCGGAGTAAATACAGTATAGTGAATAGGAACATGGCAAGCCCTGTGGAAACATGAGATATACATAATGGTATAAACATATACAAGTATAAACTTGTACTTTTCGAAAATGAGATGCTTAATTGAAACTATGGAGAATAAATATCTATAGATTAAATTTGAGTTTTGCCAAACAATTAATTGTCAAGAGTGTGGAATCTTAATAGTATGATTTACTGTTAACTTACATGCCTCTTTGAATTACAATTAAATGTTCATTATTACAGGTAACATAAATTTATTTACCTTGAGAAAGACCAATGATGAAATACGAAGTAAGGTAGTAAACGTTTTTCTCCGTGTAATCAGGATCATTATGCATGTACAATGTTGAGTTTGTTGTGATATTATATCCCTGGTCAACATCAACGTCTGTCGTCCAAAAATCTATCCAGAAATTGAGCAAAGCTCCTAGGGCATGCGATATCGCTAACATCGAGAATGCCAATAACGTGGTGCCTACTCCCATAGCTTTCATATAGGCAAAGTACACTCGCCAGCTCACCTTGTAAGTAGAAAAAGATCAGATACGTAAAGGACTTGCGATTCGATTACTAGTATTTGTGGAAAAAAAGTTTATTTATTGCCGTTTGTTTATTCCGGCTCTTGACCATTTTCCAGAAATCACCTGCTACCGATTCCATTGACAATTGATAGACTCAATAATCATATGATAAAGTTGAGTTTCCCTTATGCAATTTTTATTCGGCTTTCTTTCAAACGGATGTTCTCCTTTATTTATTTCAATGTTTTGTAGTTTTCTGAGATCCTGCACTGTAGTGAAAGTATAACCACTTATACAGTGATGCAAATCTTATTTCAATACAAGAAGGTATATTACAATATATTTACATTCTGTGTTGCATTTGTCTATATGTCGTTAGTAAACCAAATTGTATTCATGAGACTGTATACTACAATTTACAGTGATTCGGTCAGTGTAGGAATACAGCTCCAAGTGTTGTAGGTTAAACAATGGCCGCCGAGAGAGCTTTGGAATGCTAGCATTTATTTACAGAAGCCACAACGAAAAATAAAGCAACATCACAAGTTATGAGAGTATCATTGTATAATAAGAAAAATGTAGTCAACACAAAATTATTATAAGTGCCACTCTTGATCTATACGAAATATGATCAAGTTGTGAATGTCGTCACACTCACAGGGGCTCGTTCCGAATTTTCAGAAATGCAAGATACGACAACAATAAAAGTAATGTATTTATAAAAACTATCTTGTATAAATATCGGGAGTGTCGACATGGTTTCCGGTTGAATATGTGTAGGCCTACTGGATTTTAGTTTTGTGATTATTCACTGGTCAAAGGCCTACCTTACAAAATCGAGCCCCTGTGAAGTTGAAAATCGTCTACTAAGTTAGTTTAGCGACACTGAGTTGACCGGTTAGACTGGACTCTGTTTCGAACGAAATATTCTTGGAATTGTTTCCCCTACTGTCTAGACGACTTTCATTTATAATCTAAACGCTGGTATTCTTGTTAAATTAACGTATATCCAGTCGATAGAAACATAAGTGTTTCCGAGGAATCGAGTCTGTCCTGGGCAATGCCCGTTCGAACGGCATCTATTCTAAATGATAACTTTATATCATAGCGCAGAAAAAACGGTTTCGAATTTGAACAATCAGAAATTATGCAATCGTGAACAATTTTGCGATACCTACAAGCGTATATGAAATAAAAAATAAAGCCAAATTTGTACAAAAACGATCGTATGTGCTTGCTATTAATAACGTTATCAGGGACTATATTATTCCTTCTGGAAATTTTGGCTGTTCCGGTATTTTAACTTGATGACGTCAGTGATAGGGTAAGCGGCAAATTTAAACGCGTCATAACCTACACTAAATAAAAAATCTTTATGAATGTAAATATAAGCATTGAACTGTTACCAAATGGTAGTATGCAGTCGATATGAATACAATTTGGGTGACAGATAAATATTTCATGTCGTCCTAACGGGCGATATTCTATTTATCTGTCACCCAAATTGTATTCATATCGACTGTATACTACCATTTGGTAACAGTTCAATGCTTCAATACATGTAAGTTATTCGACGGGCGTTTATTGTTCCATCTCTTGGTAATCTTTTTTTTTTTTTTTTTTTTCGGAAAATAGGGATGACAAAAAATGTCTTAAGACGCGATTTCATCGTTGCTACTATAAAGTGATGATGTCTTCACCAATAACTGGTAATTAAGGTATAGTCTAAATCATCCTCAAAGATTCAACCGGAGGTCTAGTTTGGAAGAAATGAACATACCACTCCTTCTTTTGTTGTTTCCTCTGTAATGAGACGCCCGGATGTAAATCTTTGTTCGTCGTCACACTTGGGAAACGATTGCGAAAGAGACATGAAAGATTCTACTGTAGCAGCGGACGTGGTACTAATAGTCCGCTTCCTGGAAGATTTCCTAAATAAAACGCCAAGTTTTCAAGATTTAGCTAAGATGTACCTTTAGTGGCACAAATTACGTCAAACGTATATACAGATATTAATTATGAATATTTTACAGGAACAAATATAGCTTCTTGGCAGCGACTTAATGTTGTGATTCCTTCAAGCATTATTTAAATGATCAACGTACGATGATGGCATAAGACATCATTTATAATTAATACATGCATTTATACATTTTTCTACCTTTCTGTTATAATTTCACAAAAATACATATACTTCCTTTGCATAGGCATATCTCGATTCGTTAAACCGAAATAAAAAAGGCATTAACTTTTCACTCTGGGTATGAGTAATGGTATATCGCAATGGAAGATTTACTCGACAATATGGGTACCAATGTTTCGATAGCGATTGTTTTCACTGAACATATTTCATATATTTGAATTAAAACATACAACCTATGATCTCAGGACACAGTCGAAAACAGTTAATGCCTAGTTCTATAGTTGCAATGCTTTGCGAGTACAAAAGGCTTGACTGAATGCGGTAACGAACTAAACGATACCGCAATGAGATAATACGCATGCGACACTACCGGAATCCTATACTCAACAGCATTTTCTTAACTAGTGTGTATACGTCAGGTTGGTGACATAGGCATATTGAAATATCTACACAATATACCTATTTACTTATATCCTAAAATAATAGACATCCTTAATATAGTGTTAGTTGAGTATAAAGGTATGTCGCATTGTAGAATAATACAGACAAACGTAAATTGTTTAAGTATGCAAGTAAATTAAAGCACTTAATAGCCAATTTGAGTAGCATGCACTCACTTGTGACATTTCCGTAACCCGTCTATGTTGTCATCGGACGTGAAACCATCTGATGTTACCTGCTCCATCCGCTCACGGATGTGTTCCTTGATCAACTGCACTGTAATAGAATTATATCTTTATACGTTGTTCGTGTGTAAGTTGGTCTCGGTTTATATATTACATATGATAAAAAAAACTTTCTTAGATCCCTCGTGCATTTCTACCCGTTATTAACATAAGTTAGTATAACTCTTTTCGCAATTGCCCTTAAAAAAACAACAAGACATTTTTTATTTCAGAGATAGTCTGATAGACTTAAACGCCACTGGCTCAAAGGGACATAACTCTTACAGAAATTTATTTAATCTTTTATGATTGCCGATGACATAATTATTAACAAAAACATACATGTAACATTTTAAAACTTGTACGTAATATTGTATCATCCAATCTCGATAATATAAACAAGTACCTTCCTCGTCGGACTCGTCGTCCGAATCTGCTTTAAGTAAGAAGGTTCTTAAAAATTGAGCAAAGGCGCCATTATTTTCAAGCAGTTGTTCGTAACTCCCGACTTCTGAAATCCGACCGTTGTTCATTACAATGATTTTGTCCACCTTTGGTAGCCAGTGAATCCCGTGGGTTACCAGAATCCTTGTCTAAAAAGGAAATCGGATGCAAGGTAATGCTGTAATAATGCTACATGCAAAGTGTATTTGTAGGAAGCTTAACGTAAAAGTATCGTATTTGTCTTTGTATTTAGATTGTCCGCATTAGCCGAAATAATTGTTTTATTATTTTGAGTCTGCGGATAGTAATTAAATGTGTCCACTGGTTATTTGCTAAGAGGAATCATTTCACTTTTGGAAGATAAATTTAATTTCAACATATTTTATTGGGAATCAAATGGATTGAACAACAGGCTAAGCCTATATTAAAGTTCTCTCCATAACATATTATATCTGTTTCAAATAATTAGTATCTGGTTATTCGTCTAGAATGGAAATCGCAGTATATATATTGAAAGAGTAAAGTTCAGAAGATCCCCCCGTTATGTTGTTTTCTCACGGTTTACCTGTATTGTCATGACACGTTACCGATGTTAATAAACTATCTAATTGATATTTAAACGCAAAGGAAAATGAACCATAAATATCTTAGACATAAATAGTATTGCCGGCGCCTGACGCATTCGGGAAAAATAAAAGATAACTTGGATTTGACAAGTATCGTATATCGTATAGCCCGAAGTTTTGATGTTATTAAGAAAACCTTTTTTTCGAAAACCACACACTTCAGATAGACTACAGAAGGCGTTTGAATGTTTTAAATCGTAAAGCAATACACGAGAAATTACTGAAGTATCTTTTTCACAAAAATGACATTTATTCAAATGTCAATTTACATTATATAATCCATGAATTAATTGATTTTTAACCTTTTATTCTTAGAATATTGCTCGTGTTGAACTAAGACATATTTTAATAGGAAAACGGTCATACACAGAAAAGACAAAAAAATGCAAATACCCTAAGATACATCGAACTATCATTTCATATCAATTGACACAATAATCTAATAATTCAATATTACAAAGCGCCATAGCAAGATGCTTGTTAAAGGCTCTATTGGCCCTATAGTTTCGTCAGATTTAACTACACTTTGAAGCAACAATTTGATATCGAATATAATCGTTAGTGCATTGTCTCCCGTTCAGCTAATGTGTTGTTCTATTCTATGTAAGCATTGACCTATTTTCAGGTGAATGCGAGGATCTTAACCTGTAAGAGGATACCTTTTGATGTATATTTATTACACGTCTTCTTCTGATATATTTAATGGGATCTATGATATTTGCGCCGAAAATATATGTCGAATTTTCAGGTTTGCTTTTTAAAAACATTTCCTAGTTTTGTTTTCATTGTCACGGTAGCAATATAGCAAATTATTGACAGTTTTTTCCAATCATTACTGTTTTAACTATACTTATAACCATGATTTTTCACTATTATAAATCGCCTTTCCTTTTGACATTAAAGTTTTTGTTATTATACTAGATATCGGTATATCAATCAAAATAGAGGATGTTGTACATTTTGCTTTTAGGGAAATAATACTGACGTTGTGTGTTTATTTAATTTCAAGTGAATTGGGGCTAAAACGTTCATAGTTTTGTATCGCAAACATTTGTAACAATAGGTATGTTTCTCTAAAAAGTTTATTTTTGGAACATATAACAAAATCATTCTTATTTGCTATTTACCTTTCCTTTCAGCAGCCCGTCGTTACTGACCACCTTGTCAAAAATAGCCTTGCCCACGTGACTGTCGACTGCACTGAGTGGATCGTCAAATAAGTATATATTGGAGTTACTATAAACAGCTCTGGCTAAGCTGACCCTCTGTTTCTGACCACCGCTCAAGTTTATGCCCTATATCAAAATGAAATGTATTACGTTTCCACGTTTATTATCAATCTTAACAATTCACAAATGATGTCTTGTTTGCGTTGTATGACTACCGAAGATACCAAACCTGGTATAGATTCTATATAATTAAGTATTATACAAAGTATACCATATCTAAATAGAGCCATAAAAGAATAATAGTATTGTTAACAATTGGGTGTAATGTACGTATACGTACGTTATATAAACGGCATAAACTGTTAACAAGGATCAACAAAAACACAAAGCAATTTAAGGGGGAAGACTAGACAAACATTCTATACCCTCTGGCCTATTTCCGTCTGGTCCCCGGCCGACAATATTCCCAGGTCGGGTAGTAGCTGACACGCCTTGATGACTTTCCTATATCGCCTGTACCGGTATTGACTTCCATACAGGATGTTGTCCTTTAGAGTCATGTTCTGGATCCAGGCCTCTTGGGGTACGTACGCCGTTGTACCCTGAAATTCATTTATGGATCAGAAGAAAATTCATACGATAGAAACTTTTTTATGACATTAGTTACCTCAATGAATAATTTTTCAAATCATAGCATTGGCCAACATAATATTTATTTCGGAACACCAGTGCTATGTATAACATTTAATGTCGTTTCAAAATATCTCGGAATTAAGAACTCTATGCTCTGACATTAAATATGTTTGGCTTATTTATCGTTTTTAATGCAACATACCCAAGGGACTAATTACAGAATTAAAGCGTAGCAAATACAGCAATTTATTTTTTTAAATCGTAAATACATACAAACAATACTACGAAAACCAAGCATGGTAACATTGTACCACAATAACCACCTAAAACAAATTGTGTAAAACAAAGACTTGTAAGAAGGCAAATTTCAATCAAATGTATAGTAAAGTTCACAGACATTTATATAAAAAGTTCTTACAGCGCAACGTAAAATTTTAAATTTTCGGACATTCATCCCACTATCATTAAAACTGAAGAAGAACATAAATATCATCTTGTAGCTAGAATACAAATTTTCCGCTTAAAAGGAACATCCATGTATACATTTAAAGGGAAGCAAATGTCCAAAGATTGTCGCTTTAGCAAGAAGACAAATGCAAACGCTTTTATAACAAAGATATTTTTAAATATAGAGAAAAATATGTTTGTTGTTTTCTGAAATCTCCACAGTTGTCTCATATAAAACAAATTTATAAATCTCATGTTCTTATTCAATGATGACTATAATTAGTGTTACCTTGAGCTTGACACGACCTTGTATTCTAGACATCTCTCCTAGTAAAGCAGAGAGAAGCGATGATTTGCCAGATCCCACCAGACCCACCACAGCTACCAATTCGCCTTCATTTACCTTCATGTCGATACTGCAAAGAAACCTCTCCAGCGTTATAACATTAATTATGTAAAAAAAAATTCAACTTTAGAAATTGGAATATCTCCCCTCAGTGCACTAAGTGTGTTACGTTGATTCTCTCTTGATTTTTTTCGCTTCTAGCTTTCTATTCATGAAAGCATAACTCCTCAAAAACGTTAACTAAGTCCTACCATTATGGGCGAATGGGTTGCTTACGGTTGACAACGGTCACAACAGTGGATCTGTCATGGATATGTTTTGTCTAATTGTCTGTTCAGGGCAATAAACCGGTATTAACATAATGTGTCGAATCGCCTTCTATTTTGATGAATGATATCATTCCGTGTATGCGGCCATGAACCTTCCCTTCCTTGCTAGAAACGTCTCGCTTATACAATTCACAACATTACGCAGAGTAGATTGGTCTCAATATGCATTTTCTAAGGTTAAATGTGATGTGGGATAGGTAAACAATTTACTTACTTGCGAAGAGTTGATACAGGAGACTCTGGGTCCCATGTAAACGACGCATTATCGACAGAAATAGCATGATCTGTGTTGAAAATAGAGAGGTGCTATTATGCATTACATATAAGTATACTTGTTGTTCTATATTTCGTATAACTGATATGTTTGTTGTTGTTATTCTTTTAAAACATATCTATAACGTTACGTTAAAGTTATAAGGATCGTCTACATATAACACCATGCATTATTTTTGTCACCTCTATGTATAATAATATGATATCGTCTTCAATGTTTCATTGGATTTTTCCCGCTGCTTCCTTCAAATAGTGTAGTTTTCATATTAACATCATATGTCAGATTTCTCCTTTCATGAGCATCTTTCGTCATCATCACCTAGCTTCCGTATAAATTCTACATACCCCCTTCAGTGACACGATGTACATTGTCTGTGTTAAGATCCTCGGCCCATAGAAATTTCTGTATTCTTCCTATAGAAACCCGGCTCTAAAATACAATGATACAATGAACATTAAATGATCATGTTGGACGACATTTGGAATTTTATTTTGAGAATAACTAAGAAAATCAACGACAAGAGAAAATTGTTACGTACGTATATTATAGTATATATTCTACACATAATATCCCCTTTGTAATATATTGTACAATACAAATATTACATGTATGCGTGATCAATAAAATATATAATAGGCGTCAGTACACATGTAGTTCATGAGGAATGCATGTGTATATCATATGTGCACTACATATATCATACATGTGTATCATTGCATGCATATCACTAATGCATATTTTATATATCAACTGTGTAATAAATACAATACATGGGTATACCGTGTTTACTGTACATTATATTGATGACCTCTGTATATAACGTGTGTGTTACATAGGACACCTGTGTTAAACACACATGTATATATCACTTGTTAATTACCTGTATAATAGCCGTTATGACGTATGGTACGAAGGCTATGGTGTACCGTAGGAAGTTGACGACAGATAGCACTTGGAACGCTGTTGCTGCATCTAAATGTATGGACGGTTTGGCAATGACGTAGCTAAGGAAAACCATCAATGACAGCTGTGGAAAGGCAATACAAAATCTGAGACAAGGGAGGATAAACAAATGTCAATGGCATTAGTAATTCAAAACAAATCAAAAGTAGTCCTCGTTCAGGATTTTACATTTTGATTGCCCTATTTTGAGTATTTGGTCGCCTCTTATGATCTGTTAAGGCTTGGTTGTCACTGACGTAACTTCAATGACAAAACAGCTGTGTAGTGCAGTAATTTTGGTTCTGCAGTATCTTACTCTCATTTTTCGTTGACAGTTGCAAATATCTTGTGTGTCTGGATCAATCAAAACAGCGGTTTCTTTTATTTAATATTCTTCAAAAAGATCTCGTTATTTTGATTAAGATCGATATTTTATTTTATTTTGACTCAAAATCTGTATCAATTTACGTCGATACACAATCTACATTTTAGACCAATTCCTCTGAAATGTATATATATCATCTTCGATAATATAACGACTATTTTTATCACCATACTAAATATTACCTATTTTGCAATTGTGTATATATATCGTGTATAAAAACAAGGAAACAAAAGACGTAAGTAAATTGCACCTATAACAGTATATAGCCATATCAAATTGGCAATGCGTCTGTGAATTATGAAATATACTACTCAGTTAATTAACGAATCCATACTCACCAGAAAAGGATTCTGTATTGCGAGAGTCACAGTAAAGGACGTAACGATGGCATACTTCTTAAGAAATCCGATTTCTGTATCTCTTATACTCATCAGCTTATTACCAAATATGGTCTCCCAGGCATACATCTTCAGTACCTGTGTAACGAAGTATTGTCTGTGTGTATAACATCAGTCATCACGGATAACAACGAAACGAAGATGCCAAAGACGAAAAAATAATATACTATAATTAACCATCGAATAATTAAAAAAAACTAATTTCATTCGAAAGTATGAACACTATATTCATATTATTTTAATTACTTTGCATAAATTTTCAATTTCTGTAAATTTCATAATTACAATTACAAAGACTAAAAACACTCCATATATGCAAATTTTCTATTCCACATTTTTGCTTTATCCGAAACAAAATGTAAAAATATTGTCCAAGACGAAAAATCATTACATCATATAAGTACGATAACATATATCGTATAAATAAAAGGCGTACCATAATACTGAAAACGTACGCATTTATATTGATGTTTTATCTTCCCCGTTATATCAATTTACTTAATTATTATTACGATATCTAGAGCTTTTGTAGATTATCTTAAAAGCAAACACTTTAGCTCTGCCAATTTATCGTTGAGCACATTAATTAAAAGATTGTGACGCATTATGAATGGAGAATATTTTCTAACGCACTAGGTTTAGAAAACATCAAACGTTGATCAAGATTTGCTAGCAAGCTTTAATTTTAAAACACCAATATTTTCTTAGATTCTATGATTTAGAAATGCTCACATTTCTCAAGCGCCATAGGGAACGCTATAGTTTGCTTTTACGCTGTAATTTGAAAAAGTCAAAATTTGCTTGCTAGTCTAAATTGTGCAACGCCACAATTCGTATTTCTATAAACACATGTACATTGTATATATACATCAGTTTAATTGTACCTTGATTCCCCCTAGAACTTCGTTAAACAGTTTCATCCTCGCACTTTTGTTTTGAAGTAGTCCAAGTTGGTACCGCTGCTGAAATCTACCGAATGTTATATTCAGTCCTATGAATAGAAATACAATCACTAAACAAAAAGGTAGACTTTCTTCTACGGCGTCCCATATCTCGTACAGACAGACCGCCAGGGATGTGAAGAATGGTATCATATAGTTGAAAAACACAACAGAATCCTGGATTCGCTGACAGTCCACAGACATCAGATTCACAATCTGACCCACGGTGTAGTCCTTTTTTACACTTTGCCCCATTATCAATGCCTGAAATGGAGGTAAACTGGTGATAATAAATTGAAATCAGGACATATTTATGTCTAGGATATAATGCTATATTGTGTACTTTATGTTTTTAACGGCAAAAGTTACATATTGCCTATTTTATATTTTCATTTTATTTATCATTTGTTCTCTTATTCACCATTTTAATTAAGTGTTTTTGTTTTTGTTGTAATTGGTGTTTATACAGAAAAAAACAACAAAAACATAGTGTTCAACCAGGTCTAAGCCGAATTGAATTACTCACCTTCCTGTAAATAATTCCGATCAAAGCGCCTTTAATCCTGAGAGCGAGTGTAAGCACTAGATGTAGGCTAGCGTTATATATAAGAGTGTTACACTGCGATGCAGCGAAGAAAAGAAAGGCCAATAACACACCATTCCATATCGGGAAGCCTGGCTCTCCTTTGTTTCCAACGTAGGTTATAATCTTACTGTAATAAAAAAAAAAGACATATTCGTTCCAATTACTCATCAATACACAATGCAATGTGTGTTCTTTCTTTTAAGGTGGAGGTGTGCTTCTTCCGAAATTAGAAATGTTTGCTTTTGGTGTATTTTTCTATTCATTTTGCTTAAATTCATATTAAAAATTCGGGGAATATAAGGACGTGCTAGGTTTTAGAGATGTTGGCAAGCCGGACTACCCGAGGAAAAACCACCGACCGACGCACAGTACCAGACAATTGCCTTCGAACTTTTTGCAGTGTTTGCAGTCCTTGCAAAACTAGGCTTATATGTGGAAGGGTTTCAGTGAGACACCGAGAGAGGACAAAACAGAGGATTTCATACCAAGAGGAAAGGAAATTGGAAAGTGAGGAACAGAAAATAAGGAAATGAGACCAAAACGAAATCCTCGTTACAAGGTTCCAGTTTTTATGAGATATCAATGCTACTTACTTGAGTAAAATCGGCTGTGAAAGCAGACAGAGATCGGATATACACTTTAGAAAATTACTCTGCAGCCAAAACCATCCGTACGTTTTGAATAAGGTTTTATACAAGGACGGTTTCGGGATATCCTCATGATCGAACCCATGTGGGCCTTTCCCGTCAGATCCGGAGATTAACAAAGGCGTTTCTTCTCCTGTTACGTGACCATTTTGGAAGCCGCTTTTTCGATGAATCTGTCGTTTTGTTTGTTTTTCTTTACTGAAAAACAACACAATAAAACTTGTGTATTCTCTTGTCAAGCAATTCGATAATCAATATTGTTTTAGAAGTAACTGTTGCAATGTGTTGACAGGGATGTCACAACCAAAGAGAACAAAAGGGATTAAACAAGCAAACAAACAAAACAAAAAGGTGGATGGATATAAAATACAAACGGCACATTTAGAAAGGAGGAATGTACATGTACAAATGACTCATGTGGATAGCTGCAATGTACAAACGACACATTGGATAGCAATGATGTAAATACGACAGTTGTGGATAGTAGGGATTTGTACAAACGACACAAGTGGACAGAATGGATGTGCAAACGCCACATGTTGATAGTAGTGTATGTACAAATAACACATGTTGTTAGTAGTGAATGTACAAATGACACATGTTGTTAGTAGTGAATGTACAAATAACACATGTTGTTAGTAGTGTATGTACAAATGACAAATGTTGTTAGTAGTGAATGTACAAATGACACATGTTGTTAGTAGTGAATGTACAAATGACAAATGTTGTTAGTAGTGAATGTACAAACGCCACATGTTGATAGTAGTGAATGTACAAATGACAAATGTTGTTAGTAGTGAATGTACAAATGACACATGTTAATAGCAGGAATATACAAACGAAACGCGCGGATAACAGTCAATGTACAAACGACACAAGACAGATAAACAAAAGTGCTCATAGCACGAATGTACCCACGGGAGTGATAATCCCAAAGAAAATCTCAACTAATGACATTCTTTAGTCTTCACGTTTACACTACTTTTTTCTCCTTCACAACACTCTGACACACACACGTGTCCAGAAGATATACCATGGCTAGATACATGGCACGTATATCCAGACATATATTACGTACCTATATAAGTTCGACATATATAACGTACCTTTGTAAGTCCGCCTTCATCTTCAGCTCCTTGTTCCATGTTAACTGAAGTTCCCTCACTGTGTTGTTGCATTTCAATCGTTCTGTCTGGGTCCAGAGGTCGTACAAAGTCATTTTCTTTTTGTAGGCTTTGATTACGGTTCTGGTAGGTAAATTCATAAATACTGACGGATTACAAAGTGATTTGGGTTTGTGGCTTCCTCTTACGCAGACCATACCCATGTACTGTTTTCGTTGATAATGTATTCCCTGTTTATATTGCATTTATATACACTTCCATGGGTTCTATATAGAACCTCAAAAATATTTTTTCGGGTTTCCTTATCAATCACAAATACAAAAACAATTATTCATTTATATCTGAATTATTACAATTCTTTCCATTTTAAGATATCTTTTATTCATTCCATGTCAACAACACAATGAACTTATAAATACAAGTTAATATAAATCCAACTGTTTGAGTCTTTTTCTCCCATATTCTTGCCTGGTGTTCGGTACAGGAATCCTAACATTGAAATCATGCATAACTTTCTGGCCAATACTGTCAAATATGTGAGAACATCTTACAATGTAGCTTGTTTAAATATTAGAACCTTATTAGTGTTACAGTGGCCTGCAATACAATATATATAAGTCCACAATAATTTTATTTAACGCGGGGAACGTTGTACTTACGGCGTCATCCAGGAATACACTAGATTACCCAATGACGATACGTCAACATCCGGGCAACGTTGCTTAAAATAAAAAAAATTGTTGTTGAATACCAGGTAACAAACGCTCGAGGAGACCTTTTTACATATAATATATGCATATACTTGGATATTCAGTCAAACTATATGAGCTATATCAGTTTTAGGACATTTGACAATATTTTGTTACTTATGATGTAAGTGGAAATAACAAAAGGACAGTACAGATGATACACACTCAACATGATTAACGATTTACAGCGGATGTTTTACCGGATTTCCTCTCGTCTTATTTCACTACAATCCGCATAGCTTTGCTTCAAATTAAATCAACATATCATCGCTATCGATTCTGTTATACATTGGCTAATGTTTATATCTATCAAGGCATATTTAAGCGGGGAAAAATATTATTCTTATCTCTTACAAACTCTGGTCTCTATTATAGCATAAAATGACCAATATTTCAAATTATTACCTCTGTATGAAGGAAACAAGTTTAAATATCGTTGGATATATATATTGAACTATCAATCAAATTTGGTTTGTTTCAAGCACACGCGCAATATTCTAATTACTTTCACCATAACGGCAGCGTCGAAGACAGGGACCTGCTAGTTCGATATGCTTCATGTACATTGAGTAAACTTTGAATTTATATGAAACGGTCTTGAACTATTTCGATACCTGTACGACTGTAAACATTGCCGAAATAAACTAGATAAACACAATCTTAAGATCTGTTGATCGAAATGACCAATCAGAGCTCACTTGGTCGGGATCCTTACCAAGATGGCGGCCCCGTACTCTTTTAGTATTATCGGGCACTGCCGAACGGGAAAAAATGGTACCATGGCAGGTAATCAAATATAGTGTTTACCTCGTTTTCGTACTCCCGTAAGGAACGCTTATCCGCGAAGCTGTGGAGAATTGTCTGGACCAGTAACATGACGAAGTAGAAGATATGGTACACAACGTTACTGTTGGAGCAGTGAAGCTGGCAAAAAACAACAACATATATATATATAAACACACGCATATATAAATGAGTTGACAGGTTTCATCGTCAAAATAAATGTATTCATTTTATCTGCAAGAATTTCGTATGTGTCGTTCAACGGAAAATAGTACAAATTAGATGCATCAATATTTGTACATTCTTTGTCAAATTACAATACGAGGTTATCTTCTGATCTGATGATGGTATATAAATGTAGGACGTATCTGTCTTACTGGCGGTATTTTAAAAATGTAGTGCCTATCTGCCGAACTGACGATGGTGTGAGAATAAAGAACTTATCTGCCGAATTTATCATGCTTAAAGTTATTACTTACGTCGTACGACAATGTGGACTGGAGGGGTATAATATTACACACCAGTAACAACACCCAGTAAGCGTAGATAACTGCCGAACTGATGAATCCCCATCTCCGAACAAGCTGTATTAATATTCCCACAATGACCTGTCAAGAGAAAAAACGTGTTAAGAAACGCATTGAAGCAGTAAAACGTTGATGCCTTTTTGGACAGTCTTTGATTGATAATTTTTTTATGTTCTAGAAAATAAAACAGCCGCAAGATAACGTTTTATTAATTGCTAAACATATATAATCTGCAATAGTCCCTCGCATAAAAGCATGTTTTACTAAAATGCTTATCCAATGCGCAATACAAAAAAAGGATGAAACTTTCATTATTATTATTCATTATTATTATTAAGAATAGTTTTTTATGTTAATACACATGACATCTGGACTCTGATTAAAGCTAACAACTTCTGGTATGTCAGGTAGATTTTGTTTAATAACATTTTTCCAAATCTATTTAAATATTGTCTTGTGTTAAATATAATGGTAACGTCTCTTTTTTAATCTCATTCTGGTTTACGACAAGGGCAAAATATCTTTCCTGTTTTGTTTGCCATTTTTCTGAATGACCTTGAAAAAAATTGAATGCAAAGAATTGTAATGGTATCTCTATTAATAACAGTTTTTGTCAAAATGTCTAAAAGTGGAAGTCCTGTTATATGCAGAAGATAATGAAAATGCATAAGAAATGCAGAGAAGAATATTCAACAATTTCAATCATGTAATTCTAGTATATCTGAGCAATCAGTATTTGCATGTATGGCATAATAATGTTTTCAATTCTGGTTAAAGTGCATGCTATAGAATGTTTAAAAATGATATAAGCTTAGAACCTTATATTTTGATTTGTCCTAACGGTCTAACAAATACCTCCGTACTGTATAAGACATGATAATATGTTTTTAAATGTGAATGAACCGTATTGGTATATATAAGTGTATTCCTACATACACTATTCAGTAACCCAAATACTATAAAACACTCTGAATACTTTTGTACAACTGATGTGACATTATAGAGCAATCTATTTTATTATGCAAGCACACGAATCGCTGCCGTGGGAAACTTAAATCGTTCGGCACAAAACATTTATCACTTATCCTATCCTGTGCTTAAACTTGTTGGCCCGATGACCTACCAACGGAGCTATTGATATCCCTTAAATTCGCTTCTATTTTCTCAGAAAAGTTTATTATTATTATTATTATTATCATTGTCATTTTCTCACATCATTTCAACGTTGCACATGATATATGTGCTCGCTACACGTACGTACCAGGCTGTTCTTGGTATTTGGGACTGTATACATGCACAGCAAATAAAAGTTCAAGGTTGAGGTCAAACGTATTAACGCGAAATCATGAACAATATACATCTATACTTACAAATGAGGCACAAGCTAGACCGTAACCAAGGTAGTATGATGTACTCGTTACGGTTCGTCGGTCACAGCCTGGACCGTTCTGGTTCACTGACAGCGCCTGCGCAATAGTCAGTATCACGAGGACCAGGCATATCACCTGCAAATATGATGATATATACTGTAAGTGTATTTCACGACCACTGTACTAGGGTTTAATAATGTATCTTAATTGGTTTTAACGTTAGTTGACCATGCTATTTTTGTATTCAAAAACAACAGAAGGTGACGGAAAGTGACTTCCGGTGTATATTTCTTCATAATGCTATTTTTATATTTGTGTGATATTATTCTCAAGGGTCATTTGTATTTCAAGGTCTAGACATAATCATTCCTTTTTGCTTTATCAAGGAAAATCCAGAAAAACAAAAATATTGATAAATTATCACGTTACTTCCGTTAAATAACACACTAGTAGTAGTTTTTAACATATCACTATATTTTTCATTTAGATGATCCTTGAGTTATGAATAATACAAACCGATTTTGCAATGCTGAAGGAAGTCAGGGGTAGACGGACTTCCGGTGGACGCCGGAAGATGACGACAACATATATAGGAAATATGAGGCAAAGCCAGATGAAGGGCAGCCATTGTAGGACTGTGGTCTGGAAGCACGCTGTAAACTTGGGTTCGGCGGAGCCTAGGACTTCCGGGGTCTGAAAGTATCAATATGGTCAACACTACATATCAATGATTATATGTTAATAATTCTGTACAAAGTATGACTTCGCCAAACCGAAGAACCAAATAGTTTACTCTTTAAAAGCGACTGAGGTTAACTAGGATTGATAAATGAAACAATACTTACAAGATTCTTATATTATAGCATATTGCATTGGATGAAGCAAGAGCAAGAATCAAGAGACCTAAACTCAAACGAAACGGGAGCGTTTGTAAGATTTAATTTATTTTGGGAATATCCTATAACTAATCACATGTCCGCCATATTTAAAACCGGTTCGGTTCTGCTTATACAGCGTGGTTCATTACGGGTTCAACAGATTTATGCCGATAAAGTTGTATGAACCCGATAAAGGAACACACGGTAAAATGTCGGTATCGCAACTCTCTGTTGTTCATACGTTAAGAAGCCGATGACGTCAGGTTTTGACGTCACAATGTACATTTAGAGAATCTAAGGCGAATTACCGTTCCGCTCAGTGTTCTTAAAACGTCCATTTAGTGCGCAGTGTCTATAATTGTGTGGTAACACTCAAATCAGGTTAAATATGTGATAAATTCTTTTCTCCGAAAAAATCTATTTACCCAGAATGGTGAGTCTCCGCAGATGTCTGTAAACAGATAAGTAACTCCACCGTCGACATCTTTCTCACTCGTCATACTTTCTTGATGACTTTTATAATTGACCAGAAAGTCATACACTTTTTACAACGAATCATCAACTTTACGTCAAACTGACACATCCAGGTGAAATCCCTGATTCGATTTGTATGATACTGATAATTCTCTCTCTTCAGTGATCTCCTAAAAGGTGTGAAACATAGGTAGTAACATGTAGATGTGGGAGATAGATATTCACAAGTACTCTTCAGATGTATGATCTGTCCCTACAAATCAAGACTTGGAATAAATATATCATGTATGTATGCATGTATTGCGTCAGAATATGAAATTACACTGTTAAATTGATCTGACGTGTTATATGTCCACACCCAGTTCTCATACCTATCAAAATAATGGCCTTACTGGTGACCCATGTGATTTTGTTTTATGCACACTCATGCTATATTTTGACTTCTGTGGTAGGCTCCAAATGGGATACAACAACTAGGGGGTATGTCTACCAATATATTCATTGTCATACATTCGTTTGTTTCTTATTCAGGATATGATAACGGTAGAGCTAGTGTACATATGGAAAAATCCACAGGATTTGATGTAAAGATAATGATTTTTGTGGAATCAATATTCAGCAAATGACTAAATTATTTTGTGGAATCACTATTTGTCGGAATCACAAGATAACTTTGTCGAAATTAGGACATAAAAAATGTTTACTTTGTGTGGCACTAACCGGCTTTCATACGACAGAGATCAGTATACCAATGCTTAGGGTTCGATTCCGAGCGGAGGCATTATAACCGCTGTAGCATACAGTGGTACGCTGTATACTTAATCATGTGTTTTTATGTAGAGATCTTTGCTAATATATTCTTAATCATGTACACTATATTCAAGAATCTGTCATGCCGGTTCGATGAGAAAATTCGTCATTAGTAATAAAGTAAAAGTAGAAATTTGTCATGCCATTGATTCCTGTTCAACAAACATTATGCATGTTTTGTCATTTTTGTACATTCTGCATAATTATATTGGCTTTCCAGACGTTCAAATGCCTGTAAGGCTATACTCAGTTAAACTACTCTTACCAATTTTATTTGCCAGTTTGTGTGACCACGTCGAATTGATAATAGATTCAATCTATAAATGCATCAGACTTTTTTTCAGCATTTCGAATATTACATGTGCATTAAGTTATGTGTCGTCGAAAAAGACAACTTTTCATGAAACGAAAGTTTAAAATATGGGTGGATCACAAATTTGATGACGTGTCCACAGCAGCACAGTATACGTGTCTAACAACAAGGACAAAGGAAAATTTTCCGCATCCGCTCCTACGATGGCCTTACATTTTGCCTGAACTGAGTAAGGTAAGTTATGACCAATTTGTCTATGGCGTGAGCGGTTGAATGACAAATGATTACGATGACTGTTAAAAGGACATATTAAATTATTCACCACATGAAACAAAAGTAAGACCCAATCCTTTATGCATCAGCAGATCTGGAAATATACACAAAAAATATCACAGGTTTCGCAACATAGCAAAAGGTTGCAAAATGGATCACAGAAATGGCAATTTCATCATTTTGGGTGTGCACTAGCTGTGGTTTTTTTAATGTGTGATCCGATAGTTGTGATGAGTATATCATACAGTAATATAATGATATTATGTAACGGTTTGGAAAGTATAATATTTAAAACATTTTCAAATAATATCGCTAATAGCTATCATAGTAACATATGAATACAATAGCTCCGAAATTTGATAGAGGCTATGAGTATTCTGTGAAAGGGGTAAGGCTTAGATCCCTAGCTTGCTAGCCGGGCACTGAAAACGATGGAGAAGCCATTCTATCTGACCAGGATGGGCGTTTGTCTTCCGTGGTCCCTACCAGGACGTTCATGAATCAGAATAATATCATACAAATATGGCATATAAGGCGGCAGAAATAGACCAAACGCTGAGTTTGCAGTAAAATATGCAGATTTCTATAAACAAAACAAAAAAAAACAAAAAAACAAAAAACAAAAAAAACCAAACAAGCTCGACAGCTTAACAACATTGTATAAACTTTGAGGAAACATTCCTCTTATTGTGTTCAGTTATCTTTAGAGTCAAATCCAGTCAAAAGAATGTCCTTACTGCGTGATATAGGTACATGTTAACATAATGCCATGATTATTGTGGGAAATATCGATGACCAAGATGAGTTAATAGATGCATTTTTCGTATGTTTTGCCGAAATTTACAAACAGCTTAAAAAAATGACGTTAACAACAAAAGTCCTATGTATAGCAATGAATAATTGATCAATTTTGTTAAATTGCGTCGAGCTTTAATTTATGGATTTGTGATAATATCACTCTATTCGCTATTTAAATGACCCGTAGTCATTGAATTAGAGTTTGGTATTAATGCTGAGATTGTTGGTATCGATTTTTACGAATTTCGTAGTCGATAAGAAACTAAGAACATCCATGGGACGAATTAAGTAAAGATATTAGACAACTGTATTTAATTCGACATTTAACTAAGAGTATACCATTGAAACTTTGAGGAATGTGTGAAACCATGAAATAAAACATTGAAAAATTAGTTTCTGGAATTGGTTTAATTTTAAATGATATGTGTAATTTAGTCTTAGATAATATAGGCCGCCTCCGCCTTCGTAATATAACACTTAAAACCACACCTATCTGCGGGATATCTGCTGAAGCGAACTATCTGGCAATATGTCTTCCAATTAACAACACTATTGGTTATACGATATTTGACAAATCCCAGTTAACTTATTGTAATGTTATTGTTATTGTTATTGTAATGCTGTGGTGTACTATTAGGCGTCGACATTGCAATTCTAAGTCCGATACATGGATGCTATATCAACTTGTGATTGCCAAGGCAACAGTAGGGAATTCCCCTGATAGTACAAACACTGTACTTCATTACTTAGCAGATAACCGGTGGGCAATGTACCTGTTAAAAACCCGTTAGTTGTGCTTGTGCGGACAATCTAACGGAGCGGGCAATATACACACAATTCAGGTAAGTTGGGAAGCATCTTCCCCCAATTTTTTTTGTTTTTTTGTTTTTTTGTTGTTTAACGTCCTTTTAACAGCAAGGGTAATTTAAGGACGTGCCAGGTTTTGGAGGTGGAGGAAAGCCGGAGTACCCGGAGAAAAACTACCGGCCTACGGTCAGTACCTGGCAGCTGACCCACGTAGGTTTCGAACTCGCAACCCAGTGGTGGAGGGCTAGTGTCAAAGTGTCGGTACACCTTAACCACTCGGCCACCGCGACCCCTTCTTCCTTCAAGTATCTTTATATATTTAGATATTATAAATATTAAGATAGTCCACTTTCATCATTTCAGCCACTAACACAACGAATTATGCAGTGTATAGTTTACTCTTCAATTCTGTGTTGTTGAAAAAAACGCCTTCTCCGTCATTGGCAGAGAAAACATAATATTCGAATGAAATCATTCTACATATACGACGAGAAGCTACTGCTGTTATAAAGTTTTAGCTCTTAAAATGTACTCAGATGGGTCTCCATCTGAGAACATTTTAAGAGCTAAAACTTTATATTCACATTTACACTGCAGCCCCCACTATGTAACATTACCAAGCTCACTTGAAGGTTACGAGTCCATAATTTCCAAACCTTTATTATGACGTCATTACTATAGTGACGTCATAATTGCTACGTCGGTGATAACGAAAGATGGCTGTTGAAAAGGCTGTTCCGTCTTTTACGATAATAATTTGTTCATTCATCGAAGGAGCAAAATTCCCGGATATAGTCTTTAAAAATCATTGTCAAATGTAAATATAAATATTGAACTGCTTTCATTTGGAAGTTATGGGCTGATGAATGCCAACTGGACAGAGGCGAATTCAACATGAAGCCCTAGCGCGCTTCATAAGATTTGCCTTTGTCCAGTTGGCATTTATCACCCCATAATTTCCAAATAAAAGCAGTTCAATGCTTAAATAAAAGCAGTAGCTTCTCGTCATATATGTAGAATAATTTCATTCCAATATTTAAAGAGACGACAAAAACAGGAACATGATATACGTCTATTAACTAGAGGAGAAAGAGATGGCAATGAAATGTAAGTAAATATAATATGTTTATGAACTAGACAACAAAGAAATTACAATGATATGTAAGTAAAACTGGACGACATGCTCATGTAAGTAATGTCTATAAACTATCATCAAAAGTGCGTCTTTATAACTGTACATCATTAGTTAAATGATGTAGTATTAATTAAAATTATCATATTAATATGCAAATTATATATTTAGCGATTTGCTATATGTGAACAGATCAGCAATTGACATTTCGTTAAAGATATTTTTGTAGATATACATACTTTACAAACATTACAAAGTTGTATTTAATAGATCAGAAAGTAATTTCAAAGACTGTGTCATCACGTTATATGCCAAATAGTTAGTGAGGAAGCTGTGTGTAACTATCTGCATACGCAAAGCTGGCGACTTCTGGTCGACTCTGCACTACACGCAGGTATTGCCAAACTACATACTTATGATTAATTGTATCTAAAATCAAAATATGTAAGTGTTGATCAAAGCTATTTATGGTTATTTGCATAGTAGCTGTATAAGTCATGGAGTTTAAACGGAACAATGATAACATATGTATTGTATGAGTTATTTTCCTTGAATGTACGTGTTACAGATTTTTGTTCACATCTTGTCCAGTCGACAAAAATCCTGAATATGAACTCATCGTGCGGTATCATATATTAACACTGAAACACTCTGTTTACAGATACATTCGTGTTTATAAGTGTAGTATTGTGGTGTGGGGATTTCAGTGTACGCCTCTCCATCAGTTCTTATGTCCATTATCGGTACAAAAGGATACATAATGTAATAATTGATGTTTTTGTTCCCCAAAACTACCGACTTTTTACGTTTTCGGTGTTTTACTATAGGCTCATTACATTATGCCACGTGCAACTCAAATTAAATATATCGCCACAATTGTTTGGTAAATCTCAGCTCAATGGTAAGAGCTACGGGACATTCTGATAATGTCGGGTAAACACTATCTAAGTTGATAACAAAGTACATAAAACATTTTGATTTTTTTTTAAATTTTATTTAATTACGATAATAATGATGTTATCATCAAATAAAAAAAGATTAAAAAAACAAATAAATTTTGTATAAATAACCATGTCATTAGCATATCTATTGGCATATCTCCAATGGGACCAACCAATAGAAGGTTGGACTGAATGCTAAAACCGCGCACTAAAAGTTGAAACCATTAAACATTAATGAGAGAAACTCTAAATATAAGAAAAAATAATACCTTTCAACGTTAATAATAGAACATATAATTAGTAACTCCCCCTTTTTCAAGTCATCATGCTTGCTTTCACTGAAAGGTCTTTAATTGTATCCTCTATTCTCTGTTATATAGTACAGATATTGAAACGGAATATTTAAATGAGATGGGATTGACCAATGGGTCGTACGCGCGACATCACTTAACTAATCGATAAAATCTGAAAACAAGATAACCAGTATCTATATCTTACCAGGATGAATTGAAAAGGGAAACAAGGAATTTGATTTCTAAGATGAAGGCACGTTTTACTCAAAACAAATTCAAAGATATTTTCAAGCAAGTATCGATAAATGATATTGCCTAGTTGACAATGTAGTGATGTAATCACAAGGGAATGTTTTAACCATGCTAATTTATACATCTTTGGCATATGTTGCATTTCAAAAGAGATGTTTGTCAAGAAAACATTAAATGCTAATAAGATTTTTTTATTAACATTATTATATCTATAACAAAATTGTACATGTTATGATACAAACTCAGACGCTCTACAATCCAAGTATATAGTATCGAAGGAGTCCAGTTAAGACAAAGAGCACACAACATGAGGCTTTGATAATCATAGTATGCCCTATCTAAAGGTCCAACTAGTTTGTCTGATTTTCTGTTCGGACGTGTTTGTTTTTTTTTTGTTTTTTTTCTTTTTTCTTTTAGTGTTCCGTCTGGCTTGACTTCGTTTGGTCGTGGTAATTCTATTCTTAGTGACCCGCCTATCTCGGTTTTCCTCAATTTGGTCGTGGTATTTTAATGTTTAGTAACCAATATATCTTTGCTTGACTCCGATTGGTCGTGGTATTTCTATTTTTAGTAAACCGTCCATCTTCCTAGACTCGTTCGGTGATGGCGTTTCTATTTCAGTGACCCGTCTATCTTTGCTTGACTTCGTTTGGTCACGGTAATTGTATTTTTAGTAACCCGTCTATCTTTGCTGGACTCCGATCGGTCGTGGTATTTCTATTTTTAGTAAACCATCAGTCTTCCTAGACTTGTTCGGTGATGGTGTTTCTATTTTTAGTAACCCGTCAATCTTTGCTTGACTCCGATCGGTTGTTGCAATTCTATTTTTAGTAACCCGTCTATTTTTGCTTGTTTTCCGTATCAAACCAGTCGACTAGATCGGCATCCTTCGCCATACCGTAGAACACTGTCCCCTTGTCCGCCAACAAGTTCTCGGGACGATCAAACTCCACTACCAGGCCCTTGTCCAGCACCATCACTCTACATATAGATTATATAAACGATATAAGTATATCTAGTAAAAATAGCAGTAATCGAAATATCTAGCATGATTATAACGTGATAATTTGTGAATATAAAAAGATGCACACGGTCGGGCAGTTATTGACGTTTTACACACGAATATTATAAATACAAGTTGAGTAATAGTTTCTCATTATTAGTAAGAGAAAGTAGAATATATACTGTGATGTACCTCAAGAGCTATATCATATATTATTACATTCATTCCCATTGTTCTTTCGCGGAGATCTAGATATAGGATGGATACTATTTCCCGTGTATAATTATTCAGTTCAGCTAATTAGCCATGCATGGGTCAGTTTAGGAAATGAGGAAACACATGCTATACATTCTTTAATTGTGTAAAATCATTATAAATCCATTCTTTTCAACCTGACGAAAATGTTTTAAAAATAATATATAGATCGTACCTGTATTATTTTTCAAAATATTTGGTATTTAGTTTTAAGCATGGTTACCTGTCATAATCCATGATGGTGTTAAGCCTATGGGCGATAGTTAGGACAGTACAGTCTTCGAACTCCGACTTAATTGTCTGCTGTATCAACTCATCCGTCTCCATGTCAACGGCAGCAGTCGCCTCATCCAGAATCAGGATTTTGTTCTTGTGAAGCAAAGCTCGGCCCAGACAAACTAATTGTCGCTGCCCAACACTGAGTGATGTAGGAACGTTTAAAAGTTCAAATTTAAGTATCTTTAATCATTGTGACACAATTTAAATACAGAATGTAGGTAAGCTATAAAATTAGTTATGTGTGTGAATGTGGTTTAATGTAGCGCGTTGACACTTTAATATGCCACTGTTATATGTTCTGAATATTGAAAATGTATAATGATCGCATTTTTGAGTAGAGCTACTGAATCAATTTTTTTAAGTCTAGATTATATTAACAGGAAATCAGAAACATTGTACATCACAAGACAAGACAATGCCAGCCATTTGCTTCAAGATTGATCTACGTTACACCAACGCTTGGCACCCCGACTCGGACAACAAGTTGTATAGTGTTATTAAACATTTTGATGATTATGATTTTAAGGAAGCTCTAACAGTAAATAAAAGAACATAAACAAATTAAAACAAAAATGCATTATATATGCAGCTTTATGATGAAGGAATTCATTATTCCGCAATTAAGAACAAAGGGGTGATTTTACCATTTTGTAGCTTTTGAAATCATCTTAAATATAACGACATCACTACTGATGGTTATAACTCTATCACAAACCATTAGATATATACTGATGTAAGCTTTTTAATAACTAACCTTAGGTTTAAACCGTCCTCCCCACACTGGTGATAGATTGTATCTCTCTGTTCAGATATGAATTGTTTGAGATGGGCACTCTCCAACGCTCTCCAAATAGCCTCGTCCGAAAACCGATTAGAGGGATCCAAATTTGATCTGATGGTGTCGGAAAATATCACAGGATCCTTAAGATAATAAAAGAAAATGATCAATTAGATAAAATGGAAGACCTGAAATCAACATGTACAGGTATAAAGGCATGGTAAATGAAAGAAATCCCAAACAAACATAATAGACGGAGTTGCAATAAATCGCCATGGCGAAATTTATTAGTGAGCCTATTGATCACCTCATATCGATTCCAGATATACGGATATAAAAGAATGAACAAATCACATTATCATTAAGGAAGATCAATGTTTCATTAAACATAAAAAAATTAAACATTTTTCAAATGAAATTCTCATTAAAAAAATCCTCATCACATGCATTCATCTTATTACCTTTTGCATCATCAATATACTTTATTTGTTGTAATACAATGATACAAGATTGTTAAGAATAATCATGAAACTCCTTGTAATATTATATAACATGTTGATATATTATGATACGATCACAGAAAATATATTTCATACAATATCTTGTTATATATTATAAACGATTTTTTTCATGCCATTATACTTTTATAATATTTTGATACTATGTCATGTAATATTGAAATGTATCTTGTAATATTATAAAGGTATTAAGATTAAAGTATCTAGGGTGATATTATCATGTTATTATTATAATACTACCTGGGGTAATATTGTAATACGAGGCCTAAGGTCGTGAAGCCCCAGATCTGCAATTCTCCTTTGATCTATGGTGATACTTCCGGAGGCAGCTTCTGTAAGACGGAAGAGAGCCAGGACGAGGGAGGACTTTCCGGCCCCTGTTCGTCCTACGATACCAACCTGTAGTTAAACACAAATATCAAACCTAGCATAACCACTTCATCACGACTCAGTTGTGAAAGTTTAAGCAATTGGGCAAGTGATAACGTGAGTAATCGTTTGAGCCGAAATGGCGGCTCGGGCGCTGCTGTGTAATTCACAGTTAAATGATTTTGGACGACTTAATTTAAGAATTGTATTTTTGGTAACATTTAAATATATAGCCCACCTTCTCGCCGCTGTATATTTCACAGTTAACACCGTTGAGAACCAGCTCCAGGCCAGGGCGGTACCTGGTCTTGTAGTCCTCAAATCGGACTTTACCGTCTTCAGGCCAGCTGTCGTATGGATGATGGTCAGGGTCCTTCCACTCCGCCTGAACATTCAAAATTATACATTTATAAGGTGCGGATGGTGGTTTGGATTTCCAACTTTAACAACAGTACATTATATCATTATTTCAAAAGGTACGGATTTCTTTTGCATCTAAAAATTGCATCCCTGTTTGGGATAGGGGAATGTAAATATGTATTTCACCACGTAGAAAGCATTTTCAAAACAGCCAGTCTTTGTTTAATTGTCATGCCATAATGTTTCGAGATCATTATTACAAGCAACTCAAACTCTTGGGCAGAACAAAAGATGTACGGGATGTAGTATAATCACATGTCTGTTTTGTGGACAGGGACACTTCAATTGAAGTGTTGGGGTTGGGATGGCTACCAGGAGGCTTGGCAGACCAAAGATTATTTTACTCACGTGCTTAAAATTATGAATTGTAATATGTTCTGAGACTTTTTCATTGCTACACACATTGAGGACATCACGCTGTTATGAGATGTCATTTCCAACCCCGTGTGAAATCGATTATTTTTATCATTAGTGACCAAGAATCACCCTGTGGATAATTCGGAAATGGTAAATCATTCTTCGGGTTGTAGAAGGGGATACGTCAACCTTAGGGATAAAATATTTTAGGTTTGGTATGAGTTTTTTTCTTGCCATCTAGATTTGACTTCACATGGATGAAAGACATTCTATCAATATACTATTGACTAACTTTACATAATTGAATTTCGAGTTCAATTTTGATTAAAAAAACATAACATTCCACGAAGCAGCACATTATTTTATTTATTTATTCATAGAATGTATTTACGTATGTCGTGGTCAGAAAATCTTCGATATTGTGTACATCAAACAAAATAAACAAATCATACAATCACATCCCGCGTTAACTGGCACGGTATATGTAAGTAATACCTACCTCGGCCACGAGTTTTGTGTACTCTTCCACTCTCTCGGCAGATATGATATTCATCTCCATGTCACTAATACTATACACACAGGCGTTAATGGAAAATACTATCTGTAAGTGAATATATGGTAACATATATATGTTAGATACTGTGGAACTCTTCTATTCGGGAGGCACTGAAGTTTATGTCAACTTTCAAAAACTCAAAATGCTGAAGGAGTGATTTTTTTTGGTGGAATTTGTGCCGTGTATAAGAATGAATAAGACGTCATCAATGCAGTCTTTCTTGAACAATTCAAATACCGGAGTTACTTACATCAATCATAGACATAAAATGTTAGTAAGACACATGAAGACACGTGAGGATAACGTTGGTGTAATATACAGGCGCCTGCTCCAGTTAAGAATTGTAAGAGAGAAAATAATATCCGCTAACTCTATTTTTTCTTCTATACATATACTGACCGAAAGCAGACACCTGTGCCTATAAAATCAATTGGAGTATATGTGAGGATATAAGGGTGCAATACCTTACCAGTTTAAATGGAAAGCATATGTTATATAGCGATTTAATATACAAAAATGCAGAAATTAGAATTTTGAAAAATATATAGCATGATGTCAAAATACGTTGTCGCTCGGTTGTTGTAAGTCATATCGTTCTAAGCATAGGTATTAAGATATTACCTCATAGCTCATAACAGACCTAGTTTAATATAATATATGACACATTTGAAAAGGTCATTCAGGCCTTAATGCAAGTTTATATATTCCGCATAACACAATTTGCATAGTTATTGCTCTTGGTTCATGTTTAGTATATTACTAATTGATAGCAGTTGTCACCCTTAGTGCATGTGTAGAAAGCGTCATCAAATTGGAAGACAAAATTAAATATACATCCATCTTCACGAAATTCATTTTCCGAATACAAGATTGAAATATATTTGCAAGTTGTCCTAGACTAATTTCATATTGTTTCCCTAAACGTAAGCGAGAAATTAAATTCAGCAAACAAAGTTGTTGCAAATACCTGTGATGCGTAGGTCAGTGAGAGACCAGCTTCGCTCCCCGAAACTGTCGTTGATAACACCGCAAACAATCCCGCAACGAGTGTCAGGAGATTACCGATGGATTCAGAAGAAACTCCAATCCATCTACAATTTGATTGAAATAAATAAATAATCACTTAAACTCCTGCATCAACATTTTTTTTCCTCAGATGTCATCTCGAATGTTACATATTGCATATAATAGTATATTGGACTAATGCTTACGATGACGCATGCAGTTCGCAAATATCATGTAGCATGTATGATAGTGGCTATGTCGAGTTAAACAACCTCCATGCGACATGCGACATATTTAAAAACCTTGATCAAACAATACCACTTCAACGTTTTTCATTTCAATAAAAAAAACCTTTTTATTTTTAATTTGCATTTGCAATTAACCGTTTCGAATTCAATCACCTCTATATGCTTGTCCCGTACCTTGAAGCTCCGTTGGCCGCGTGAAGAAAAGCTAGGTTGGTGTCGATCCGTCGCTCTGATTCCAGTATAAACCTATCGACAGACCCGTACGCCCTGATCACACTGGCTCCCGTGATCGTCTCACTAAAGTGGTTATATACGGGAGATCGAGTTACTGATTCTATCCTCTTCAGCTGCCGTGCGGTCGGTATGTAAAATTTCTTTAAAGAATGATTCGACTATTTAGTGAACGAAATTGACCAAATAAGACTTATGCACAAGTACTCGTTTTTCTTTTTTAGTAAAATTCTCATCGCAAAACATGCATCTAAATTCAGTTTTTCTATTACTACATACTACATACTATTTTTCCTTTTCCATACGAATACAAATGTTCGAATAATATAAGATAAACAATATATAATCATATTCACATAGTTTCAATATCTTAGTTTTAAGACGATCAAAACATTGCAGCCCATAGTGCTCAAAATTTCTTCGTATCTATCAAAAGAACAAGAGACAGAAAACTGTCGTTAGCATATCTAACTTACAAGAAGGACACTGAAGATGATAATGGACGGGATTGTGGCTATGATGAACTCTGGTGTCTGTATTCCAATAACGATGAAACTAACGAGCAAGCTATAGGAATAATAGAGAAGCCTGTATGTCGTCGGAAGTCGATCATCAATAGTGTCAAGGTCACTGCAGAAGCGGTTTAGTATTCTACCAAGTGGTGTGGTGTCAAAGAACGACATTGGTGACCGCAGAATGCATTGGAGCATTGAGGAATGAAAGACCTTACTTGCCCTCACCATTCCAAATAGGAATAGAATCATGAACAGGAACATGGTTAGTACTGTGAAAAAAAAATATAGATAATAATATAAACCATAATATAATTAATAATATAAACAATATTAAAATAACGATATATGATAATGGTATAAATAATAATAAAAAACAATAGTAAAAAAATAACAACACCATGATAATATAAACATTTTAAAATAATAATGTAAACAATAATATAAAAAATAATATACATGTTATAAATAATATGATTAATAATACAAACTATAACATAAGCAATGATATAAATAATAATTCTAATAATAAAATAAACAATAATATGAATGGGTAAACAAGTATATTTTAGATAAATAACGCACTGAAGTACACTCGTACATTTATTTCAACTACATGTATAAATGAAATGTAATTAATGGAACTGCTCTCTCTCTCTCTCTCTCTTTGCACATTGTTTTCGGAACGGGCGAGTTATACCAGTTCGCGTAAACCTCCAGATCGTTTTATTTACCTTGACAAAGACCGATGATAAAATATGTGGTAAGGTAGTAAACATTTCTGTCCGTGTAATCAGGATCATTATTTATGAATGGAGTCAAGTTTGTATGATTAGTCACATTTAATCCCTGGTCAACTTCAACGTCTTTTGTCCAGAAAGTTATCCAGAAATTAAGTAAAGCTCCTAGAGCATGTGATATCGCTAACATCGAGAATGCCATGGAGGTAACGCCTACTCCCATAGCCTTCATAAAGGCAAAGTACACTCTCCAGCTCACCTAGAATGTAGAGGAAAATCATATTTACTGAAAATAAAATAAAAATAAATCAGACATACAAAAAGAACTTGTCAGATTTACGGGAAATAGAAAGATGATGTAGAATGTAATCATTATGTATTTAAGAGCTATAAAGGGAGACAATCAGTTGTCCGTGAACATTTTAACCATGTACTTTATGTACATTCGTTAAAATTGAGGTTGATCTGACATTACATCGAGAGAACATTCATGTGAGTAGCTGATAAAACGGACAGGATGTAGCCAAAACCCTCCAATGGACATGTACTTTTTGCGAGAGAATTAACAGTAGTTTAAAAACATTTTAAAACTGACTTGTGCGTAGCGCCTAACAATTTCAATTTCACACCTCACCTTTCGATCCCGCCTGTTTGTTCGTCCGGCGATCTGTTACATGCGTTTTTGATATCTTGAAGCTTGGAATGCATTCTTATCATTATATGATATATCCATGAGGAGAAATGTGATTGGATTATCTTTTATAATAGTATTGCGTTTTTTGTTGTTGTTTTTTTTTTTTTGCGGTATTCGACATTTAAGCATTGAACTGTTACCAAATGGTAGTATACAGTCGATATGAATACAATTTGGGTGACAGATAAATATAATGTTCAATGCTTATATTTACCTTCATAATTTTATTTTATTTACTGTAGCTTAAGACGCTTTTAAATTTGCCGCTTCTCCTATCACTGACGTCATCAAGTTTAAATACCGGAACAGCCGTACATTCCAGAGGGAATAATATAGTCCCTCATGTCGTTATCAATAGCAATCACATGAAATGTTTTTTGCACAATTTGGCTTTATATTATATTTTATAAACGTTTGTAGATATCTTCAAATTGTTCACAATTGCATAATTTCTGATTGTTTGAAAATAAAGCCGTTTTCGGCGCATGATATACGGTTAACTTTTAGAAGTGATGCGGCGTTGAATGGGTACTGCACATGACTCGATTCCTCGGAAACACTTTACAACACATGTTTCTATCGACTGTATTTACGTTACTTTCAGAGGAATATCATCTCTTAAATTCTAAATGAACGTCGTCTTGACAGTAGGTGAAAACGATTCCAAGGATATTTCATTAGAAACAGAATCCAGTCTAACCGGTCACATCAGTGTCGCTAACTTAGCAGACGATGTTCAAATTCACAGGGGCTCGATTTTGGAGTAAGGTAGGCCTTTGACATCAGTGAATAACCACATAACTATAATTCAGTATGCATACACAACCAGAAACCATGTCGATAATGCCGATTTTTCGCAAGATTTAAAAAAAAAATGCTGGACTTTAAATGTTGTCGTCTCTACCATTTCTGACAATTCGACAACGAGCCCCTGTGTGACGACAGTGACAATTTGATAACTTCCTAAAGATTAGGAATAGAGCTTATAATAATTTTGTGTCGAGTCGGTCGACTGCATTTTTACTATTATTAAATTTTACTCTCATAACTTGCGTTGCTTTTTTTTTTTGTGGTGGTTTATGTAGATAAATGCTAGCATTCGAAATATCTCCTGGTCGAATGTAACTGGGGACCATTGTTTTGACCAGCAACACCTGGGGCTGTATCCCTACTCTGACCGAATCACTGTAAATTGTAGTATACAGTCTCATGAATACAATTTGGTTTACTAACGACATATAGGCAAATGCAACACAGAATGTAAATATTTGTCCATAATTTGTTAACATATTTCTTTGAAACACTTGGTACATTTTGTAATAATGATGTACATGTATTTGTTAATTTCTCTAAGATGCCTTTTGATTTGAATAATTTTACTGGGGTTATTGCCCTTTGTTTATTTCAGTCTTTGATTCTTCCACTGAGATTATACATTGTTCGATTGGTTTTCTTTGAAATCTGGTAGGTTATTTTAATGATAATGCGCGGCAAATTTAATTTGAATGCAAGATAAGAAATTACAATAGTTGTCATTCGTCAGGAGTGCGATATTTTCTTGTTTGGTGTACTTAGACGGCATTTCATTGATGCTACTATGACGTCATAAAGAGGTTCTGATCGGAAGTTTGGTTTGGTGTTACGCTAGGTCATGTTAAAGCAAGAAGGTAATATGGGTACGGTATCCACTAGAGATAGTGAAACAGTGTCGTTTTTATAATGTAATCAAACAGATAGTTAAGTGAATATAATTAATACCACATTATGTTGTTTGGTTTTGGTTTATTTAATTAACGTCCTATTAACAACCAGGGTCATTTAAGGACTTTGTTTACTTATAAATAGTTTGAAATAAATAAACATACCATCCCATCCTTTGTTGTTTCTTCTGTAATGAGACGCCTGGATGTAAGTCGTTGTTCCTCGTCACATCGGAATGATTGCGAAAGAGACATAAGAGACTCTGCAGAAGCCGAGGACGAGGCACTAATAGTCCGCTTTCTGAGAGAGTAAAAAAGAGACATGGTCATGTTTGTTTTTGTTTTGTTTTGTCTTTTCATTGTGTACTAACTATCATGCATGTGCGATATGACGTTTTGTAGCACAAATCACATAGAACTTGAAGTTATATATGAATTCATAAAGATTATTAACTGCGACGTGATGTTACTATTCCTAAAAAATAACCATCTTAAATGATAGCCTAAACCGTGTATACGTACCATATAATAAGACCCAATGTCATTCATTGTCAAACTGTTTAAATATTCTATAGTTTTTATAAAAATGTTTCTTTTTAAAACGAGACATGAGGTGCCGACATTGTAGCGATCGGTCAATATGATTAGTTCGCTGAGAATGCCTACTAGCAGGAATTGTAATGTACAATGTTCAAAAAGTGGCATTGCTGAAAGAGTTTGTCGGGGTATTGGATAACGGACCATTGGACATGGTTTGGTTTGTTTTTGTTTAAAGTCCTATTAACAGCCAGGGTCATTTAAGGACGTGCCAGATTTTGTAGGTGGAGGAAAGCCGGAGTACCCGGAGAAAGCCACCGGCCTACGGTCAGTACCTGGCAACTGCCCCACGTAAGTTTCGAACTCGCAACCCAGAGGTGGAGGGCTAGTGATAAAGTGTCGGGACACCTTAACCACTCGGCCACCGCGGCCCCCCATTGGACATGAAGCAAAACAAAACAACAGTTCTGAGAATGTGCTCACTGTAGCGGCCGGAACATTAATTGATGACCTTTGCGTTATCCACCACAATGTCATGTCAAACCTTAGCACTGCTTGAACAAAAAGTAATACTTTATTTGAGGTAGCAACCGGCCTATCGTTCATCACGTTTTCGCCCATCGTGATGTCGAACAACGCTTCACAATTTTGCTTCCTTCATGAAAAGTGTTTTGGAACACTCACCGATAGTCAGTCGATTGGTTTCCTAGGTATTTTGATTCATAAGAGCCTATTCGGAAGGGTGAAAGAGAAATGGACAATTGTGTAAACTCGTGAACGAAGGCAGAGGGCGAAAATGGCTGTCTTGTCTTGTGGTTGTCTAAAACTCGTTTCAACTCGTAAGTATCAAACTGCGTTTGCCATGCGTCTTTGTGTTAGTTCCCACAGTGCCGTCTTTATCAATGAATGTTTAATGTTGTAAGATACTTTGCGAAGGCGTCGACGTGTGAACGAAAACATTATCGGGAAAATGAATGACATAACATGGACAAAAACCAGCAAGTTATACTTGGATGCACTCGATTTAACTAGCGGGTACGTCAGATGGGTGACTTGGGCATATGGACAAATCTGCACAAATCACCTGTACAGTATTTGAAAAGGGACACATTTCGTTTTTGTTGAGCAAGAGTAATTACACTGTAAGGGTATGACACATTGCAGAATAATGATTGATATTTCAATATTAAACAGCATGACTCACCCTTAGTGTATAATAATGTTTACATGAAAATAGACGAAGGCACTACATAATCAATAAGAACAGCATTTACTCACTTGTGGCTTTTCGTTAATCTAAAAGTAACTGACATCTTTCTTTTTCTTCATGAGTATAGTGTTAGTGGAATATAAGGGTAAATCGCATTGCAGAATAATACAGACAAATGTTAATTGTTTTAGTATTCAAATAGGTAAAGGCACTGACTAACCAATTAGAATAATATAAACTCACTTGTGACTTTTCCGTAACCCGTCTATGTTGTCATCTGACATGGCCCCATCTGATGTTGAAGTATCTATCCGCTCACGGATATGTTCTTTGAGCAGCCGAACTACAGTAAAATGAGATATGTATCCGTTGTTTCGTGTTACAGTTTCGCTCGGTTAATACATAAATATACATTAATTATACAGTGGTAAAAAAATTTTTATTTTTTTTTTTTATTTTAGAGATAATCCTTGCCGAGATCAACGTACACTCGCTGAAGGGAGATAAATTTAGCAGATATCGTATCGATCCTTGATATGGGGTGGGGGCAGCATTTGTATATAATGGTATATCTACCGTTATAAAGTGGGTTTTCCTTTAAATTATCTGTGTGTACCTTCTTCGTCAGACTCGACGTCGTCTGAATCTCCTTTTAGTAAGAAGGTATTCAAAAACAGAGCAAAGGCGCCATTGTTCCCCAGCAGTTGTTCGTAACTCCCGACTTCTGAAATCCGACCGTTGTCCATTACAATGATTTTGTCCACCTTTGGTAGCCAGTGAATCCCGTGCGTTACCAGAATCCTTGTCTAAACAGGAAATCGGGTGTAAGGTAATAATGTAAACTGTAATCGTAAGACTGTTTTGTTTGTTTTTGTTTAACGTCACATTAACAAACAGGGTCATTTAAGGACGTGCCAGGTTTTGGAGGTGGAGGAAAGCCGGTGTACCCGGAGAAAAACCACCGGCCTACGGTCAGTACCTTGCAACTGCCCCACGTAGGTTTCGAACTCGCAACCCAAAGGTTGAGGGCTAGTGATAAAGTGTCGGGACACCTTAACCACTCGGCCACCGCGGCCCCTCGTAAGACTGTACATGAAGGAATAGACTAATATTATATGATGCATATATTCATCGATCCCACAGATTTCATCTGAAAAATGTTTCGTCAATGCTTTATTCACATTTTAACAGGAAATCGTATACTAGTTTATAATCAAGATTTATTGAAAGAGCTTTTTATATCAAATAACAACAGGATACGTCTAATAATTCAATATTACACCATAATATGCGGTAACATAAATGATTCATTACGCCTAGAGCTTGGTTCGATACATGGAGAAAATTCGATATTGAATAGAACGAATCTAATTACAATTACTGACCTGTTTCTAGGTGAATGCGAGTATTTATAAACCCATGAAGGGAATATTTTTCAATATATATCAAGTATACGTCATCGTTTAGCATATCTAAATTCAAAATATCTCCGATATTCACGTCAAAATTGTTTGCCCAGATAAAGACTCTTGACAGTCTTGCATTGAATTATCACCTTACGTTGTTTTGTTTTCACTGTCATAATTGAGTGCTTTCAAGGAAAGCGAAATTTGTATACATTATTTTTATTAAACATTTCAATGGTTTATCAATGAAAATTTGAATATGGGAAAATATCGTAGATACGATGCGTTTGATAATTTAAACACGATATGAAGGGTTAAACTTACCGACAGGTATATAATATTTTTCGATAGTTAATATTTTCGTGGTTTTATCAAAATTTTGAAGCAATGGGTATTTTTCCCTGAATATTTTTCCTTTGGAAACCTATAACAAAATGATTGTCTGCTACTTACCTTTCCTTTCAGCAGCCCGTCGTTACTGACCACCTTGTCAAAAATAGCCTTGCCCACGTGACTGTCGACTGCGCTGAGTGGATCGTCAAGTAAATAAATATCGGAGTTACTATAAACAGCTCTGGCTAAACTGACCCTCTGCTTCTGACCACCGCTCAAGTTTATGCCCTATATCAAAATGAAATGTATTACGTTTCCACGTTTATTATCAGTCTTAAAAAATCAGAGAAATGAAATATACGATTTACGATTCAATGTCTTTCATTTAGAATAACTGTCTTTATTGTCCACAGCTATTGTGTAAGGATAAAAAAATATGGACATTTGTATATATACATGTAGCTATCGAATATCTTCAAGCCACATCCTCTATATAATTAAGAATTAAACAAAGCATTCTTAAAAATAAATTGATAAAGGAATCAATTATTGTCTGTAATCATATTTAATATTTTTTAATTATTGAGGCTATCGTTTATGTATTTTATAAAATTTCATATCGCTGTGTACACAAAAGGTAATGAAGTTTGAAATTTGAACCAAGGCGATAGACTTTCTACATGTAGGTATTTTGGATAAATAATAAAATATTGATTCCACTAGATAAAGTACCCATGAGTAATTAATGAAATAAATTGATTTTTCATTTCCATCTCCATCGGAATATCAGCTACATAAATACATAGTTCATATAGTACGAAAAACATACACAAGTATATAACTTAATGTAAACTAAATAGCAATAAACATTTGGTTTGGTTTAGTTTGATTTGTTGAACGTCCTATAAATAGCTAAGGTCATTTAAGGACGGCCTCCCGTGCGTGCGATATGCATGCGTGTGGTGAGTGGGTATGTGTGTTTTGGGAGGCTGCGGCATGTTCGTGTTAAGTCTCCTTGTGATAGGCCCGAACTTTTACCGATTATAATGCTACCTCTCTGAAGCATACTGTCGAAGACACCCAAAGCACACCCCACCCGGTCACATTATACTGACAACGGGCGAACCAGTCGTCTCACTCCTAATATGCTGAGTGCTAAGCTTGAGTAGCAACTACCATTTTTAAAGACTCTGGTATGCCTCGGCCAGGGGTCAGAACCCAAAGCCTTCCTTACAGGGGCGAACGTTCAACTAAAGGCCAAAAGTGAGGTATTGTCAAGGGAGACATTAGATAGAAGAAAGTTAGTAAGAAAGAAGAGAAAAGATAAGATCCTAAACTTAGTCGCCTCTTACGATCATGCATTGGGGGCAGCAAGTGCAATTCTTACGCCCTACCTGAAATAAACATACCCTTACAAAATCAGACCATCTACAGCAAATAAATGATAAATGTACAAATCAAACAAATTTCAATTCAAACTCGAAAGAATGGTATGCACGGAGAAAGAAGTATCAGGTAATTGGACTAGGTGTGCAAAAAGGATAAGCTCAAACTTACCCTCTGGCCTATTTCCGTCTGGTCCCCGGCCGACAGTATTGCCAGGTCGGGTAGTAGCTGACACGCCTTGATGACTTTCCTATAGCGCCTATTCTGGTATTGACTACCATACAGGATATTGTCCTTCAGAGTCATGTTCTGAATCCAGGCCTCTTGGGGTACGTACGCCGTAGTACCCTGAAATTCACTTATAGATCAGAAGCAAGTTCATCAACTAGGATTAACATTTAGGATTTCTGATATTTCATAAATATTCTTACGTCATAGCATTTGCAAAGATTATATGCGGACGGTTATCCAGGGAACACCATTGTCACATATAACACATGGTGTCGTATTTTATCTGTCAGTAACATTTATAACGCAATATTTCAATCTTCAACTATTTGAATGAGTGACATTATGGTCATTCTGTTTTCTTTGCAGATAAGGTAAATAGTATCATGGATTAAATTGGCAAGGGAGTGATTTTGATAATATAAAATCGAATCACAAAAGGTGTCTAGTTCTTTCCAATTGATTATAGATATTACTGTTACCTTTAGTGATACATCACCTTGTGTTCTAGACATCTCGCCTAGTAGAGCAGAGAGGAGCGATGATTTGCCAGATCCTACCAGACCCACCACAGCTACCAATTCCCCTTCATTCCCCTTCATGTCGATACTGCAAAACACCACAGCATCGTCACAACAGTGTATCTATCCTGGATGTTGTTTGTCTAATTGTCTGTTCAGGGGAATAACCGGTAGTGACACAATGTGTCGAATTGCCTTCTACTATGATGAATGATATCATTCCGTACATGCGGCCATGAACTTTCACTTTCTTGATAGAAACGTCTCGCTCATACAATTCACAACATTACGCATGACAGAATGCTTTCTCAATATGCATTTTCAAAGGCTAAATGTGATGTTGGATAGGCTAAAAGTTTAGTTTACTCACTTGCGAAGCGTTGACATAGGGGACTCGGGGTCCCATGTGAAGGATGCATTATTGACAGAAATGACATGATCTATGATGAAAAGGTAGAGATTGCATTAGTCATTATCTGTATAGTAGCTCATTGTGAAATTTTGCGTGCAATAAAACAATTTATTTTTGTTGTGTTTTTGTTGTTGTTTTTTGTTTTTTTGGGTTTTTGGGTTTTTTTTGTGTGTGTCTGTTTTGCTCTTCATCAAATCATACAAATATATTTAGTAAAAGCGATGACAAAATATAACATTGTCTATCTTATTCAATATTTTACCGAAACTCTCAAGCAATGAGTTAAAACAATTCAGTATTGATGCTATCTTTATTATTTTTACAGCTAATGTTTTCTATATTATCTATTTCTAACTACCTGCTTCAATAACATGATGAACATGGTCTGTGTTGATATCCTCGGTCCACAAAAATCTCTGTATTCTTCTTACAGAAACTCGACTCTTTAAAACAAGAAATATTGAAAAATAATTTTTGAGACAGTAGAAATTAGAAATTGGGAGTTTGTGACTAACGTTTCAACGATAACCCAATGTCATGATTTGTCAGTAATGAACAATTCCAACCAAAGGATTGTATGCTAGTGTACCACACGGTTCTGTTCCTCTTCATTTATATATTGTGTAATCCCTGGCACCGCGTCTATAACATATGTGTGTTTGATATGTCCACAATGTAATTAATACCCAATGTGAGTTAGTAATAGTATTAAGATACTAACTCTATAATTAAGTTTTAAACTATTTGCTTTGGAACAGTTTGTCTTTTAATTATCCTGGGATGCAGACAAAATAAATAAGACGCGTAAGTGCAGCATTATCTATATGTCAATTTGCATAACGCGCGTTAGAAGATAGATTAATATATTAATTTGTATTTTGATGTACATGTATTTAAGTTTCTCTGATATTCTACCTGTCAAAGTGTTAATGGTACAACTAACGTTTGATTGATTTATTGACATATCAATTTAAGAATCAAACTGATTTCTCAAAGACAGTGCGAACAAAAATTGTCTGCAAAATTCGGACCTTGACTGCGGAACCAGTGTTTGAGTGCTAAGAGATCCGGCCGCGGATCAACTGGATAATCTGGACAATACACTAAGTCCGCTTGATGAATACAGTCTCATACATAACTTTTATAATTAAAAATGTCGTTATTAAGGATATAGTTTATCTTAGGAAATTGAAGGCATGCACAGTGTTCGAACGAAAAGGTGGTCCGATGGCCCGAGGCTATAGAAAACCTGGTCGGTCTATACATAGAAAACCTGGTCGGTATATACATAGAAAACCTGGTCGGTCTATACATAGAAAACCTGGTCGGTCTATACAAAATGTCTAAGTATTATGCTATGACAACTTTGAGGCCTGACAAACAACAATTCGTGCAAACAACATTCCAATATTTTCTGACAAACGCTCATAATGAAATTATAGCTAACAATTTAGGTATTTTTACCAAGATCATTGAGTTATTTGCTTCAAACATTTGAGTGAGTATGAACTGGATGATGCAAGTTATGCTACTTTCAATAATATGTGTTTACAAAATGGGTATATGGAAAAATGACTTGAGTTATAGGATTTAAATTTTCTGTAAACAAATTGTCTAAGGAATTTTAATATATACTTTCATACACTGCATGCATCACATGTGAAAAACTTACATCAACTTGTGATATATCTATATAACCTGTTAATTACCTGTATAATTGCCGTTATGACGGTAGGTACGAAGGCCATATTATTCCGTAGGAAGTTCAACACAGATATCACTTGAAATGCCGTCGCCGCGTCTAAATACATGGACGGTTTGGCAATAACGTAACTGAGGAACACAACTGAGGACAGCTGTAGAAAGACAATACAGAAACTGTGACATTTCATGAAAACAGAAATTCAGACTCAAACCAAATTTAACCGACTATATAGAGGATTAGTTGGGAGGTGTGTGTGGAGGGGGGGGGGGGGGGGGGGGGGGGGGGGGGGGGAGGTCAAACAGCACAACGTTTATAGGACCACTGGCCCCGAAGGCTGAAAATGTATGCCTTCAATCCATCACGTAAAAGATGACGTCGCTGTTGTTTTTATCGTCGGTTGTGATTGGCTGATACACCCACGTGATAATTTCTGGGACAAATAAGGAGTTCATCAATAAAGGCAGAATTCATCATGGCTTACTTTGCTAGATTAAATTATAATGACTGACTTTAATAAATCGAAATGGCTAATGATGTTATTATACTCCAGACTTCCGTTTTATGTTTCCATAATATAAAAGTATATTCAAGCTAATCCTGAAATAGTAGAGGAGGGTCCTCAACTCCAAAATTAAATATACTCACCAGAAAAGGATTCTGCATGGAGAGAGTCACCGAAAAGGATGTAATTAAGGCATTCTTCTTAAGGAATCCGATTTCTGTATCTCTGATGTCCATCAGCTTATTACCAAATATGGTCTCCCAGGCATACATCTTCAGTACCTGTGTTATAAAGCATCACAGTTCTCATGAATTACGTCAGTGATTCTCGGAAATAACAGAAAGGTAATGAAACAGTTCTTTTTAACAGTCCTATAAAGAAATGTTTATGATGACATCAATCTTTTCAGGTACAATACATATAGCAATAATAAGATAAACCATTCATATAGCGCACTATCTAGTTTGTAAAATTACTCTAATGCGCTTCACATTACATGATATAATATTACATTCCATTTCAAGTGTTACACAATGTATACATATTATCTATACAGTGGAACTTCGTTAACTCGAACTCGGAAAACTCGAATATCCCGTTTAACTCGAAGTACTTCGTCAGTAACGGCCAACTGAAATATTTACCAAACTTTGCACCAAAAATGACAACTCGCTTAATTCGAACACTCGGATTACTCGAAGTTTTCTCGAGGTCCCGTCGAGTTCGACTTAACGAAGTTTCACTGTATATAATTGTCATGCATATGTAATTTCTGTGCATTTCAATATTATAAAAATAATCTGATATTGCTTGTAACAAGCATATTTACTGGCGTACAAATATATATTAACAGAAAAAAATGTGAAAAATGCGTTGTCGTTTATAGCGTCATTTTTATTTGGCTGCTAGAGCTGGGTGATAATTTCTCAATAAAAACAGTTCATCAGTTTAAGTGGATTCTTACAGGAAGTGAACACAGCAGATCAAATCAAAGAATCAACCCGATGTTTCTGTTCGGAGAAATTTTAATTTTCGCCCTAAAAGCGTAGATTGCTATACCTTCAGCTTGCTTATCTAATTTCAATAGTATTTTTGTCTGGTATGCCAATTTATCGCGGGATTTACCAGTTAAATGATAACGTTCTATAGTTTACTAGCGACAAAGTAGATATAGTAAAAATTATCTAAATCGTATGTAAAGATCATATACGACCTACCTTTATTCCTCCTAAAACTTCGTTAAACAGTTTCATCCTTGAGCTTTTGTTTTGCAGCAGTCCAAATAGGTACCCTTGTTGAAATCGACCAAATGCTATACTCAATCCTATGAATAAAGCTAAAATCACTAAACATGGCAGAAGACTTTCTTCTACGGCGTCCCATATCTGGTACAGACAGACAACCAGGGACGTGAACAATGGTATGATGAAGTGAAAGACTCCAACAGAATCCTGGATTCTCTGACAATCCACAGACATCAAATTCACAATCTGACCTACGGTGTAGTCCTTTTTCACACTATTTCCCATTATTAATGCCTGAAATAAAATGAAAGATAAAAACATATTAACTAATGTTTATTTGTAATGTATGTGTGTATCAAGGAAAGTCTGGTTTTGTATTTTTGTAACGTCCTATCAACAGCTAGGGTCATTTAAGGACGTGGCCTCCATCGTAGTGTGTATCATTCGGTTTTGTATTGTTTAACGTCCTATCAACAACTATGGTCATTAAGGACGGTCTCTCTCCCCTGTTTACGATATGCTTGTGTGTAGTGTATGTGTGTTTTGGGAAGTTTGATTTTGTATTGTTTAACGCCCTGTCAACAACTATAGTCATAAAATGGCATCCTCAATTTTGTGCAAGATTTATGCGTATAGGTTTGGTTTAGTTTATTTTGTTTAACGTCCTATTAACAGCCAAGGTCATTTAAGGACGGTCTCCCGTGCGTGCGACATAAATGCGTGTGGTGAGTGCGTATGTGTGTTTTGGGAGGCTGCGGTATGTTCGTGTTAAGTCTCCTTGTGAAAGACCGGAACTTTTGCCGATTTATAGTGCTACCTCACTGAAGCATACTGCCGAAGACACCTAGGAGGACACCCCACCCGGTCACATTAAACTGACAACGGGCAAACCAGTCGTCCCACTTCTAATATGCTGAGCGCTAAGCAGAAGTAGCAACTACCATTTTTAAAGAGTTTGGTATGACTTGGCCAGGAGACAGAACCCAAAGTCTTCCTCACAGGGGCGAACGCTCAACTAAAGGCCAAAAGTGAGGCATTGTCAAGGAAGACATTGGGAAGACGAAAGCTGTTAGGGAAAGAAGAGAAAATATAAGATCCCAAATTTAGTCGCCTCTTACGATCATGCAATGGAGGTAGCAGGTACAATTCTTACGCCCTACCTGCAGGGCAGTTATGCGTATAGTGTATGTGTGTTTAAGAAGAAAGGACACTCCCACGTAATGACTGTCAGTGCTAATGCAAACAAATATTTACTGACCTTCCTGTAAATCATTCCGATCAAAGCGCCTTTAATCCGGAGAGATAGAGTACGAACACAATGGAGACATGCGTTATAGATAAGAGTGTTACACTGCGAAACAGCGAAGAATAGAAAGGCCAAGAACACACCATTCCATACCGGGAAGCCTGGCTCTCCTTTGTTTCCAACGTAGGTTATAATCTTACTGTAATGACATATGGGATTTATCTTCAGTTGCTACATCAAAACCTTTAATACGAACCGTCCTTTCAAAGTTTTTTAAGATTACCCAATGCCCCTTGATTACATTAAGTAAAAACACGTACTTTTACGATATTCCAACCCCACTGCCAGTCTTTAAAATAATTTTGAATTATGTCAATCAGATACTTACTTGATTAAAATCGGCTGTGCCAACAGGCACAAATCAGATATACACTTCAAAAAGTTGCATTGGAACCACAACAACCCGTAGGTTTTAGTTAGGGTTTTGTACAAGGACGGTTTCTGGGTGTCATCACGATCAATCTGGTTTGGTCCTTTCCCATCAGATCCGGAGGTTAACAAAGGTGTTTGTTCTCCCGTCACGTGACCATTTTCGAAGCCCCTATTTCGATGAATTTGTCGTTGTGTTTGTTTTTGTTTACTGAAAAGAAACACTATATAACTTATGTATCTTCTAGTCCAGCGGTTGGATAATTATTCTTATGATTTCACCCCGGTGTCTTATTGGTAAGGGTTACGACTTCTAGACGGGGAAATCATAACCACACAGAAGGTTAGATATTGACAAAATACAGATTCACGGCAAATAATCAAGACAATAGCGACATTATAAAGAAGAGGTGCATATAAGTCACATGTGGATTGTACATTTAAATATCTTTTTAACATGGCGAATCTAGGATGTAAAACTACAACATACACCTGCTCAGCCCTTCTAGAGGACTCGTCAGCTTTGTCAGGGACTAAAATATGAATATCAAGAAGTTAAGTAAGCGAAATCACAACCAGTCCAACAGGTTTAAAATTGGTGTGTATTAACCTACAGGTATAACGCGACTTTTTCATTTTGTTTTGATTATCAGAAGAAAAAAAATGTAGCAGTCGACATCAACTCCTCGCTGTCACAGGGAGACAAATAACTACATATACATATATATGCTACATGCTACAATTTGCACACAGAAGAGGCCGTCAGTAAATGACATAAGCTGTCGATAGGACGTTTAAGTTTAATTACCACACTAAACTAAATCTTGGTGTTTACGCTGTTTTCTCTTGTTGACAAAACACGAAACTGCCATACACGTGTTCAGCTGAGGTTTTCATAGCTTGTTCTTTGGTATGAACTCGGACATATATTATATACCTATGTAAGTTTGACATATATTACAAACCTATATAAGTTTGACATATATTACCTACCTTTGTAAGTCTGATATATATTACGTACCTTTCTAAGTCTGACATATATTACGTACCTTTGTAAGCCTGACATATATTACGTACCTATGTAAGTCCGCTTTCATCTTCAGCTCTTTGTTCCACGTTACCTGAAGTTCCCTCACTGTGTTGCTACATTTCAACCGTTCTGTCTGTGTCCAGAGGTCGTAAAGAGTCATTTTCTTTTTGTAGGCTTTGATAACGGTCCTGGTAGGTAAATTGGTAAAGTAATGACGGATTACAAAGTCTTTTGTAAATACTTTGTTTTTCTTTGGTTTTTGTTTTTGGTTCTATTTATTTATTTATTTATTTATTTTGCGAATTTGATCGATATAAATATCCAGTGGTTTAATTTACAACAGGTAGTCATTTTTTTCTACTGTTTATCATTTTTTATAACAGTGTTCCTTATCAATCACGAAAACCTCGAACATTTATCCATTTAATACTTTAATAATCACAATATCTACATTTTTATTTCAAAATATGTTTGCTCATTCCATATTGCCGTACAGCTGGGATATAATAAATGTATGAAAAATTGCGGTGACTGTTTTTTGTGTTTCCTCCATATTCTTGCCTGATGTCCAGTAAAGGTATAGTGCATGTATATCATTCATAAGTTTCTTGCCAACAATGTCAATTAAATCGGTTTTTTTATCTGACCAATATTGATTGTAGAGCCTAATTAGTGTTTCAGTGGACTGTAGTTATACCATATTATTTGGGTTTATTGTGGAGAGCTTTGTACTTACGGGGTCATCCATAAATACACAAGATTGCCCAATGAGGATACGTCAACATCCGGACAACGTTGCTGAAATTTACCAAATGTTGTTAGATAAAAAATAAATAGCCCTCGTGTATTTTTTTTTAGATATGACATATACGTACATATTTAGTTTAATAATACGAGGTATGCACTATGTTGTAATATACGCTGTTTATATATGACGAAGACGATGAACGATTTACATAATTATATTGTTCTGGGTTGTCTGACGTTTATCAACTTTCCGCTGGGCTTCTCTTTAAAAGAGCGACACTAGGTCAGGGTTATCGATACTCTAATTATTATTGACTATGATATCGATATGTGCCGGGTGATTTCCCTATCAATATGGCGTCTGGGAATTCTCACGGATATTTCTTACACTCGCTGCTTCGAGTATAATATCAAATGGCCTATAATCCAAAATACTACTTCTGTGTCCATGGGACACCATTTTACATACCTTTTGGTGTCTATTTAAGGATTGAACTGTCTTTTTTTGGTGTCTACGGTCGATATAGATGCTAGCGCACAAAATAGCATGTTTGTTTGCAAAGATCTGGCATCTATATCGACCATAGACACCAAAAAAAAGACAGTTTAATCCTTATATTTACATTCTCGACATATTCGTTTTGTTATTTTTGAAAATTGAAATTGAGTTAGCATAAAAATGCCAATATTCAGCGATTTCGTCAATGGGGTTCAACAAATGGAACAGCCTATTTTTCAAAATGTAGATTGGCAAACAAAAAAATTCATTGAAATAATACGAAAAAAACAAAGTCTGTTCAATTCTTTTTATTATTTGTGTAACAATATTGTATAAAATGTTTTTTTGATACTTTTTTATTAACATAAAAACCGATTTACGTTAGTTACAAGTAATTCCGGTGGGTGAATATATTCATGCGTGGCATGGATTGATGTCACGTTTTGGTGTCAATTATGGTCACATAGACTGCAAATCTTTTTACTAAGTTTATATCGTGGCTTTGCCACCAAAATGTAAATATATATATATGCACACACTATATATTGACAGTTCAATCGAATTTGGTTGTTTCAAGCAGACGCTCGAGGTTTCCGTAATTTTCATCATAACGTGAGCGTTGAATACTGGAGCCTGCTTATCTGGCATGCTAAATGTGCATTGCAAGTAACCGTTGAATTTTAAATAATAAACATTTTTTAACTATTTACAACGCCGTTGCATCTTTAAATGTTTCCTAACCAATGCCGAAGTAAACAAACCAACAATCTGCTGGTCGACAAATGGGAGCTACATGTAGCTAAGTCTGTATATTGACCGATATGGTAGCCTTCAATTGTCTATGTATTAATGAGTGCCATCTACCGGAGAGAAGTTATACTCAGACAGGTGATCAAATCAACTATGATATTTACCTCGTTTTCGTTTTCCCGTAAGGAGCGTTTATCCGCGAAGCTGTGGAGAATTGTCTGGACCAGTAACATGACGAAGTAGAAGATATGGTACACAACGTTACTTTTGGCACAGTAAAGCTGGAAATGAAATAAAAATTATCTAAACTGAGTTGGCCTGTTTCATCTTCATCAGACAGGTAGTTTTATCATTAACTCGTTTTTTGAACAATTACAATTATTGATGAATTAAAATGTTCAGTGTGAATATGTTTAAGAAAAGAAATTTAATCAATCACGAAAATCTAGGACAGAAGACATAAGCCAGAGGACCAACTAATCCAATGTCTAGGCGGCTACTGTGTATCGCATATGGCAACCATAAACGGATGATAGGGCAAGCTAGATGTATTATTTTTGTAAATTCTAAGTCATAATCACGACAAGAAACTGGTGCTGGGTTCAAAATGTAAGCCTTAGCTGCCGAAATGCGGACGGTATACACATGTAGAACTTAATCTGCAAAATGTTGACGGTAAATACACTGTTTCCTATGGTGGCATATTTCTGCCATCGAGTTGCCAACTTACGACTCAAATATGTCGACATATTTCTGAGTTGATGCCGACATCATAAAAAATATGCCGACATAAACCGAAAAATATGTCGACTTAATAGTTTACTTACCGGGATAATATTGCCGTGATAATTTGCAACCGTGCGATATAAAACCGAGTTTCAGACTTCCTAGATAAGTATCACGGCGTTAATATCTCGACAATTAAGCTAATAAGTCAACATATTTTTTCTGTTTATGTCGACATAATTCTTAATGAAGTTGACATCTTCACGGAAATATATCGACATCTTGATGCCGTAAGTCGGCAACTCGATGGCAGGAATATGCCACCATAGTTTCCATTACTTATGTCTTGTGACCACGCGGATCTGCCGAAGATATGATGCATCTAATACTTACGTCGTACGACAATGTGGACTGGAGGGGTATAATATTACACACCAGTAACAACACCCAATAAGCGTAGATAACTGCCGAACTGATGACTCCCCATATCCGAACAAGCTGAATGAATATTCCTACAACGACCTGAAAAAAAATATGAGGGAAAGTATCAGAACAGTTTAACGTTAATGAGATTTGTACTTTTCTGTACTCTCACATTTAGTCCCTACAATCGGCTCACTTTAGTTTGCTCTAGAATAATAATTATTATAACAGTTGTATGATGCTGTTCCATTCATTGTTAGGGAATGCCAAGTCCCGGGCCGCCTGTGTTATCAATCAAGGTCAGTAGGTCACAAAAGTAGAGATGACTGTTAATGATTTCTGTTTATACTAACGATTTCAAAGTAACAGTTCCCCTACACATTCTAAAGACTACATACAGGTCTGTAACTTATCAAGTGTATTACATGTATATAGAAGTAACACACGAGTAAGGTATTTTTTAATGTTACAAAAGACACGAGCTCCAGCGAGTGTCTTTTGTTACTTTTAAAATATAACTTACGAGTGTTAATTAAATTCCAAATCCAATAACCACGAGTCCTGTGACCTGTTTCTACCACAATGATATCGGCTTGAATCAAAGGGAAACTTGGTCAAGAATTATTTCGCGGATGCAAACATTGTGTACAGGTGATAGCCGGGACCCGGTGATGTGACGTCATTCGATTATTTATGACGTCAATAATAATTTCATATCGGGTCAAAGTTCGAATTCTTGACCAATCAAAAAAACGGAAGGTCATATTCTACTAGTGGCATAAAACATATACATGTATATATATCCAACAGTCGGCAAATGTATACAATGGCTTGAGAGTGGAGTAACACAACATATTTCTACCACAAAACCCTGTGTTATTCCACTCTCAAGCCATTGTATAAATGTGCCGACTGTTGGATATACATGTTATATTCTGGTCTTTTGATTGGTCAAGAATTCAAACTTTGAGCCGAGCTGCAATTGTAATTGACGTCATAGATATATATTTCTCACAATAAACATAAACGGCACACGACTTTACCGATATATCTGTTTTCGCTACATGTACAAGGATGTCTACGGCATTTTTAACTGTTTACATGTAAAATGAATATAAGTTCAGGGTTGAGGTCAACAAGTAGACTCGCTAAATGCAAAGTCACGAACAACATATATCTATACTTACAAATGAGCCGCAAGCTAAGCCATATCCAAGGTAGTATGACGTACTCGTTACGGTTTGTCGGTCACAGCCTGAGCCGTTCTGGTTCACCGACAGCGCCTGCGCAATGGTCAGGATCAGCAGGACTATGCATATGACCTGCAAAAAGATGAGTATTGAAAGTGGAGAAACAACTGCTGTTTAGTCTTTCTTATACCACATTATTAACTGTACTGGAATGTCGATTATCATGCATGAAATATTTTGTTTTTTGTGTATTGTTTGTTTGCTTTTGTTTTTTGTTGTCTTTTATCTCTAAGAAAAGGGAAAAAACTTCGGATGACTATTTCTTTGAACATCTTTGATTTGACTTCATATCGCCGACATATATTATCTGATAGTTGCTATCCCGTTCAAAAGTTACATAATGTATATCACGTTGCAGAAAACCACTTACATTCACGTTACCAAAGTTACAAGGCTTTGCGATGTTTGTTTACCAAACAAATACAAAAGTTACTTAAAGATATTAAGATTGAATTAACTTAAACAATAAGATATGGATGACCCAAACCGATTTGGCCATGCTGAAGGAAGTCAGAGGTAGACGGACTTCCGGTGGACGCCGGAAGATGACGACAACATAGATCGGAAGTGTGAGGCAAAGCCAGATGAAGGGCAGCCATTGTAGGACTGTGTTCTGGAAACACGCTGTAAACTTGGGGGCAGGGGAGCCTAGGACATCCGGGGTCTGAAAGTAGAAATATGCTAAATATAGCATGAAGTATACGGATATTCTGAATGACATATCTTATAAAAGGGAGGCTGATGTTTAAGACCGAATAAAATTATTAAAAGATACCTGTTACAAATCTTGGGGACTTGAACAAACACAATCATGGCGGCACCAAGGTCAAACTAAAACCGTAACACTAGGCTATTGTGATAGGTTCAACTGATACAGTAACGTAACACAATTATACATCCAATACCTAACAAAGACGAGTCTCACGTCGTATCCGATTACACATGCTGACTTAAGCAATACTCATATGAAGCAAAAGCTATAAGTTTTCTTATCTCATTAAGATCTTTTGCGAGGAATTGTCTCAGACTGTTCTGAAATCTAAAACTTCGATATGTTGACTTTTTCCGTGACGTCACAATGTTATGACGTTAGAACATCAATTAGAATAACCTAATGCAAATCGCCGCTCCCCTGAAAGGTATGAAATGTCTTATAAGTTCATATGTTGTGATTGTTTCTTTGACAGCACTAACACCGAGTTAAATATGTTATATCTATATTAGAAATTGAATTGTATCGGAACAGTATTATAGAATTATCTGACGTCATGTAAGGTTCTGACGTCATGTGTTGACCCCACAATGCAAATACGCAAAGCCTGAAGCGAATTAACGCCCCGCTCAGGGGTATATAACATATTTTTTATTGTACACAGTCTGTAATTGTGTGATATCACTAAAAATAGGTTAAATATGCAATGAATTAATTTCCCCGACAAAAAAAAAAAAACAAATCCATCCAAACATTATTTACCCAGAATGGCGAGTCTCCACATATGTCTGTAAACAGATAAGTAATTCCACCGTCGACACCTTTCTCACTCGTCATACCTTCTTGATGACTTTTATAATTGACCAGAAAGTCATACACTTCTTTCACAACGAATCATAAGCTCTGCGTCAAACTGGCCCATTGAGGTCGAATTCCTGATTTGTTTTAAATTAAACTGATAAATCTCTGGAGTAGTTCCTTTGTTATGTGTGGACACATGGCGATATGAGAGATAAGTACCACCTGTACTCTTCAGATGTCTGAACTAACCTTACACATCGAGACTGGGAACACTGTATACATTTAACATATGCTTTTATCAGTGTGAGAAAAACACAGCTGAAACTGTATTGTTTTTTTTTTTATCTGTCCACGCTGTCAGACATATTCAGATATTGGCGTTACTAGGGACTAAGGTGATTTGTTTTATTCAGAATCATTCTATAATTTGACCTCTGTGGTCGGTCCCGAGTGGGATACGTTCTGAAATCTATTATTAGTATAAACGGGCTCAGCGTCCGCCATTCTTAAATCAAGCTTAATAACTAGAGACATGTCCACAAATTAGTTCAAAGTCAAAAGAACGCTTGTTTAATTCAAGATAAGACAATGGTAGACCTAGTGTACATAAGTATACCAGCAACGATGTCTGACAGCAGGATTACTAAAAAAATACGTCTTCAGTGTTATGGGATATGGTTTGTGTAGCATACCTAAACACCATGATATCCTATGATATAGCTAAATAGCTTTTGTTAATAGTATTGGTTGGGTTAGCTTGTGTTATAATGTAGATACGCATGTGAAGTAACATGCAGAAACCGGAAGTGCATCAACATGTGCTTCCTGTAGAGAGTGAATAAATGGTTTAGAACGTGATCACTTGCAGTGTGATAGTTTAGCCACAAAACACAACAGCTATCACCATAGTAACATACTAATACCGTCAACAGCTCGCAGATACAATGGATGTTATCAGTATACTATTCAAGGGATCTAACCGGGATCATTGGCTTCTTACAGTTTACTAGTATAGCCGGACACTCTACCGATGAAGTCAAAGAGGAAGCAGTCCGTATGTAACCATGGCGACATGATCCTTCAGAAAAGAACTCGGCTTAAACTTCTGTAGTGTTAAAAGCAATGCTTGAATAAAACAAAGTCCTTACGTTACGCGGCCGTCTTTATCATTATCAGAAATTATATTCGTAATAATAATCATTATATAATAGTTTCAAAACTTTCGCAAGGGATCGACCCCGGGACCCTTTTATTATTGAGTCTTACGTACGACCGTGATAGTGTGACGTTCTATCATGGAAGTCTGATGCTCTGCCGTGAGAGTCTGACGTTCTACCGTGAGAGCCTGACGTTCTATATCTACCGTGAGAGTCTGACACTATATCGTGAGAGTCTGGCGTTCTACCTCTACCGTGAGAGTCTGGCGTTCTACCTCTACCGTGAGAGTCTGAGGTTCTATATATATCGTGAGATTCTGACACTCTACCATGAGAGTCTGACGTTCTACCTCTACCGTGAGAGTCTGAGGTTCTACCGTGAGAGTCTCACGTCTTATATCTACCGTGAGAGTATGGCGTTCTACCTTGAGAGTATGACGTTCTACCGTGAGAGTCTGCCGCTCTGTATCTACCGTGAGAGTCTGACGTTCTACCTCTACCGTGAGAGTCTGACGTCATATCTCTACCGTGAGAGTCTGACGTTCTACCGTGAAAGTCTGACGTTCTATTTCTCCCACCTTTCACTGATTTGTCTCCCGTTTTGAGTGTACAAGATTTCTCTGTCTTTTTTAGCGCGTGCAATCTGTCATACCCTAGGGTGTGACAGATTGCACGCGCTCACTTTCTTCACCGGAAGTACTACCGGAACTACTTTTTTGTTTACATTACGTCGTCTGCTACGTCAACAAACAAATTGTGTACACAATAATACAAAAATCCCCAGTCTCTCAACAACTACAGACAACTGAACAGTTTCTAAAAACAAAAAAAATGTCTGCCATTCTTTCAAATACAAATGAATCCCCCAACTGTAGGCCTACAACTGAAACTGAGAGCACACGTGCACCTACCTGCACCGATCGCGACAAAATTGTTCAACTGTCACAAGTAAAAAGATCGCACAACAGCATTTCCTTGTGCCCAACTCCGTCCGATGTCACAAGATCGGTGTTTTATGGATCCACAATCAGTGGGGAAACATTTAACATCCATTTCCACAGCCATAATGACAACACAAAGTCGATTTCAAAGCGACCTCGTGTGATTTACTCCGAGTCGGACAGTGATGAGTGAGTGACGTCACCCCACGTGAAATGGATGAATGGAAATGTGTGTATATTTCCCGCGGTTTTTTTGACATGTGTACTTGTTTACAAACAGACGGAGATCGCCAATGGGAAAACACATAAAGAAAAATGGTGGGAGAAAAATAATAATTCCCTACCTTGAGGGTGTAACAAAGAAATCTCAACCGTCGAGGGAGATTCTTGAATGTTCAAACCCTCGGCAAGCCTCGGGTTGGACATTCAAGAATCTCCCCCTCAGGTTGAGATTTCTCTGTCATACCCTCAAGGTAGGGAAAGATTCTATTAATCTACCGTGAGAGTCTGACGTACTATATCTACCGTGAGAGTCTGGCGTTCTACCGTGAGAGTCTGACGTTCTACCGTGAGAGTCTGACGCTCTATATCTACCGTGCGAATCTGGCGTTCTAAATATGCCGTGAGAGTCTGACGTTCTACCGTGAGAGTCTGACGTTCTACCGTGAGAGTCTGGCGTTCTATATCTACCGTGGGAGTCTGACGTTCTATATCTACCGTGGGAGTCTGGCGTTCTACATCTACCGTGGAAGTCTGGCGTTCTACCGTGAGAGTCTGGCGTTCTACATCTACCGTGGGAGTCTGACACTCTACCGTGGGAGTCTGGCGTTTTATATCTACCGTGGGAGTCTGGCGTTCTATATCTACCGTGATAGTCTGACACTCTATCGTGAGAGTCTGGTGTTTTGCAGTGATAGATAAAAGATATATACTACTGTCCTTGCGAAAAGGTTTGGAGAGTCTCTTGCATGAGTGCTGACACTCTGCTGTGAGAGTCTGACGCCCTGCCGTGAGATTCTGACACTGTACCGTGAGAGTCTGGCGTTCTACCGTGAGAGTCTGACGCCCTGTCGTGAGAGTCTGACACTCTACCGCGAGAGTCTGACGCCCTGTCGTGATATTCTGACACTCTATCGTGAGAGTCTGACGTTCTGACGTGAGAGTCTGACGTTTTGCAGTGATTATAAGTATGTCTATGCGAAAACGTTTTAAATTGTAGTTAATCCTTGAATAAACTAAAATGTATTATTTTGTTTCTCTGTTTTGACAAAACTCCGATAAATTCGATTTCTAGAAAATGTCGAACATATTCCTTCGCTTGAAATCTCATATTTTAAAGGCATTCCTGTAAGATTTTGAGTGTAAACATTTTGTCGCAGTTGCCTCCCTTTGTGTATGGTTCGTTTGTGTCAACTGTGCTTTGTGTACTAGTGTTGTTAATTCATGCCTAATGGCGCTATTTATTTGTGCAACGTAAACTTTATTTATTTTATAACAACTGCGAAAGAAACTATATCAACGTTAATCAGCCATGCTTGTTGGCCCGGATGGACGCTCGCGAGGAGTCTAGCTATAGGAGAAAACCGGAGTTGTCGGGTTGGTGACTAAAAGACAAAATTGATTAGTGTAGATATCTATATATCGAACACTTTTCATGTAAATGTATGTAACACTCTCCTGTACACATCTGTATTGCATACAATGTTTAATGTTATATATCTTGTATACCAATAAAGAACTTGAACGTGAACTTGAACTTGACTCCGATCTGGTCCCCAGCCGCATAGGTGAATGGTGAGTGTGTTACCACCTGACCACTAATCCGTTCCATCCTTTTAGATTACTGGAAGGTTACCACCCGACCACTGATCCGTTCCATCCTTTTAGATTACTGGAAGGTTACCACCCGACCATTGATCCGTTCCATCCTTTTAGATTACAGGAACGTTATCACTCGACCACTGATCCGTTCCATCCTTTGAAATTACTGGAAGGTTACCACCCGACCAGTGATCCGTTCCATCGTTTGAGATTACTGGAAGGTTACCACCTGACCATTGATCCGTTCCATCCTTTGATATTACTGGAAGGTTACCACCTGACTACTGATCCGTTCCATCCTTTGAAATTACTGGAAGATTACCACCTGACTACTGATCCGTTCCATCCTTTGATATTACTGGAAGGTTACCACCCGACCATTGATCCGTTCCATCCTTTGAGATTACTGGAAGGTTACCACCCGACCACTGATCCGTTCCATCCTTTTAGATTACTGGAAGGTTACCACCCGACCACTGATCCGTTCCATCCTTTTATATTACTGGAAGGTTACCACCCGACCACTGATCCGTTTAATCGTTTGAGATTACTGGAAGGCTACCACCCGACCATTGATCCGTTCCATCCTTTGAGATTACTGGAAGGTTACCACCTGACAACTGATCCGTTCCATCCTTTGATATTACTGTAAGGTTACCAACTGACCACTGATCCGTTCCATCCTTTGATATTACTGTAAGGTTACCGCCCGACCATTGATCCGTTCCATCCTTTGACATTACTGGAAGGTTACCCCCTGACAACTGATCCGTTCCATCCTTTGATATTACTGGAAGGTTACCACCCGACCATTGATCCGTTCCATCCTTTTAGATTACTGGACGGTAACCATCCTACCACTGATCCGTTCCATTCTTTGATATTACTGGAAGGTTACCAACTGACAACTGATCCGTTCCATCCTTTTAGATTACTGGAAGGTTACCACCCGACCATTGATCTGTTCCATCCTTTTAGATTACTGGAAGGTTAGCTCTGATAATGGGCCTTAGCAAGTATACTTGGCATGCAAGTGGATTTGTATGCAATGCTTCAATATATACCATCGTAAAAAGAATACTTATTTAGCCAGTTATGTCATAATGAATTCGAAAACTACAATGTAGGCATCTTAGGCTAGATAGACAATTGTGTGGCTACCTCACATTGCTCAAAATCAATAAACCGAGCCCAAGTAGTCATCCGGAATGGTAGGCCAGTTACAAAAATGAAGTTATTTTTTTAATGACAGAATGATTTGACATTTTTGGTGCCGTTGAATACTTGGATATTGTTATGACTCGGATGTGGTACGGAACTAAACTAGACATGTTAATGTTTGACATGCACCGCCATATATGTAGACTTCATTTTTAGTTTGACATCCTTGGAAAAGATGCACAGCTTGACATTGTAGCTTCATTATTGCTTGAGTTATTTATATAATAGAGAAAGTCGTTACCCTTACATTACATTACGACTGTGTATGTCGTCCTAAAATCCACAACTTTTCAAAAAAACAAAATGCTAAGGCTAAGTTTTAAAATGCAGTACAAAATCCTTGATGAAAAGTGTTCAAAAAGAGGCATTCATTTACACGGCCCTCTTTCAACGGATCATGCATTTCTCATTACACCAGAATTAGATTTTCCCCTAGGACAACCATCCAAAAGTTTGAGCTTCTACTCGCTTGCCCGCAGAGAGATCAGAAAAATTGGCTAATAGAATTTTTTTTTTTACACATGACAGATTGTTGGAATTGTTGAGTTTTTCATTTTATTTTCCTTAAGAAAAGGCTGAAAAGTGATATTAAAACCTCATTTTTTAAATATTATTTATTTAATCGCAACCCGCAATAAGTCCCCGCTATAAAGTGGAGTCTAATTTGATTGACACATCAAAGAAACAAGCACGTGCACAGTGCCGCACAGTGATAACTTCAAAGGCAGCGGCGATTTACAAAGAAGATTTGCCGTTATATTCCATACATTTCCCTCTCAGGTTAAGTTTTAAAACGTCTTTTAAATACATATTCTGTAATTGTTTTCAAGAAAGAAAGTCGGAAAGCCTCTAATTTTGTCACATAGAAACGTGTACCGAAGTTTATTTAGTGATCGAAGATGTGCCGTTTACCGGTCCGTCTGCGGGTAAGCCTCTTTAAAGTAGATACATAATTAATTGCATCCCGAAAAAAATCATATCGTGCTCATCCTCAATACTTTATAATCGTACATCCGGGGTCTTGTTAGCGATCTTTATTGTTATTTTTCGATTGTTATTTAAGCAATGAACGGTGGATTTTATGTTGTTATAGTCGATATGACAGCAAGATGTACATGTATGGTGGGTAAATGCCATGAGAACCGGTAGGGTTCCCGTGCTGCATTTGCCCACTATTTTTATTTGTATTGTCTTACCTTTTCGTCAACTTGGAAACAAACTGAACCAACAAAAAAAAAATCGTTACTTTTAATCCCACATGACCCGCTGGGTGTTATAGCCTGAAGCACTTGGTGTTATAGGCGTATGGTGGCAACTGCCTCTTAGCATTGTGTCAATTGGAAAATGCGGGGGAAATGTAAACATTGTTTAATGAATACCAAATCGCCAAATTAAAGCCCCGCCAAAATTTCCCGCTATACGGTATATACATTTAAACATTTTTTATTATTTTATCCATTCTTGTGAAAAGCAGTGCACATTTGCTATCGGTATCGTATATATTCTATTATATTACATGTTAACCATTCCAATGGACAGTGTTTACTATCTTCTACAGGAGACAGACGTATGACCTCAATCTTGTAACACCTACTAAGGATCGTTGACGAAATCTCGTTGACTACGGTAGATATAAATACCTTCTCATGGTTTCTTGTCAATCCATGAATACATTTCGTAATTACTGGTATTGTAGATACGGATCTGTTTGTGTGTATTTGAAGCCATAGACAGATGTTAATCCAGACTGATACCAACGTGACCTTTACGTGTCCAAATTAGTGTCTTTATATTAGATAAATATATTCTGTTGATAATCCTCAGAATAGGGTTTCTCTTTGAGAAACGGACGAGTCTCTTATTCTGTATAAATGGTGGCGAAATGTAAATCCGAAATGAGAAGACCAGGATTATAGAGGTGAGCTGGTGTATGACTATAATCTATAACTTGTCGACACTCTATGGTTTTCAGAAGGAAAGAACTAGAATAATTAATAAATGTTCATGTTAGATAACCCCAATTGTTGAAGAAAAAACCTCCAGTTTATGGAATGAGAGTATTACTAATAGGTCCATATCTATACATTTCAAAAAAAAAAGGGGGGGGGGGGGGGGGGGGGGGGGGGGGGGCTCTTTAGGGTCTGTCCTCAAACACATGAAGGGAAGGGGGAGGGGTTGCTTTAATTTCATTTAGATTATATATTATTATAAAACATCTCTAACTAAATACATCTATTGTATCTCGTTACCTATATTCGTTTAACTATAACAACTATTAAAAACGTGGGTCCCTTGATGCCTTTTTTTACAGATTTCTAATCTGTTTTCTTAAGTAATAAACTATAATCACCTTTGTGTTTATCCCTTTGTTTATTGATTTCATGCAATAGTCAGAAACTTTTTTTCTCCGTTACGAAAGTCGTGCCCATTTAATTCTATTTTAACATGTATTCATGTCGACGTGATGCTTTGTCGGATAAGTATGCACGCAGGCTCAAGTCTAATACGGAATCAGCGACTTATATATATGAGTGTCAATTGTCAAGGTCACGGTCGTCACGTGGAGCGGTTTGCATTTATACTGCTGTAAATCACTTTAACTTAAATTCGCCCCACCGTTCTGACCGAAAGTGTTATAAAATGTTTGGCATACTGGTCTTCATTTCGTCGGTACGCTTCCAGTTTGTTTGTTTCTTGCTGGGTTTATCTTTCATTCATCAGTTCGGACAATTTTAGACAGGTTATATTTGTAGTAGCTTGTGGCTACTTCACTGGAAATCATATGGATATACGTACAATGAAGACTCATATGTGTAAAGTATCTTTCAGAAGGACACAACCACGATAGACCGGTCTTTAATATCACTTTTCAGTAAAACTCCAAGTTAACTTGGCTAGGAATCGAATCCCGTACCTTAGATATCAACAAGAAGCCACAGTGGTCCAATTCTCTACCGGCTGAGTTATAGCCCTACTTAGTCATAGATTCGGCAAAACATTGTACTGATGATATTTGCTAATTGATCATTGTTAAACTCATCAGTATTTAATTAATTTGTAATTAGGGCCAACGAGCTAGTCAATTTACCTGTTTATTCGAAATTCTGTGTTCGAAAGTTGTTATCGAAAACAATCTTCATCAATTAGAATGATCATTATAGTTTGTAAAGATTAAACAAAAGACAACATCAATCTCGTTGCCATTTGTAAGGCCTCCTGGCATATCAAGTGTTTACCCGTTGGCGTTTATCGTCATTAAAAAAAATCTAGTCCTACGACGACTTTACCGTCTTTCAGACTCCATGAAATAATGATGCAATTGGGGAAAAGAATGACTGATTGAAAAGTACATTAATTTAGATTTTAGGTAATCAACCAAAAAGATAAAGATATTAGGACATCGGCACCGTGAGAAAACGACAAATCTGATTACTTTCCTTGTCTCCTGACTGTAACGGAGACCCAGGGTTCAAAGGTCGTTCAAATTCCAATGTCATATTGAGTTGAAATTATCGCTGTCTTGCGTCATCAAGAGTATCGATTTTATAAAACTCTGTCGTTTGATATTCCGTCAGAACGATGAGTTATAAAGGATTTGAATAGACACGCGTCTCATTGATAACGCATCATTTTGAAACTTGGTACACGCCATTCACATGCTCAAGCATGGACTCTTTGCTCAACCCACTATTATATTATGATTCGGAGGTATCACTTTTAAAGAGAAACCTAAAAACTGTAAATAATATTTCTCTTGGAGTCTTTCTGAAACTGCATCAAGTCATTGAAAGGTAATAATTTAGATACAGTATTAGATAGACGAAGAGAAAGTACAAAGCACAAACTATGTATCTGAGCATGGGTACGGTTTCATGAATATTGATCTTAATAAGCATTATGGGATGTTCAATTCTCATTACAGAGATAATGTATCACGGCTTTGTGTATGGTAACAAATTATCACATTATAGCGGAGTTTGACTGGACTGAACGCCGGTGACATGGTAGTGCGAATGGTAAGAGCGTCCGTCTAGAGTTCGGAGGTCCCCGGGTCGAATCCCAGTCTCGTCATTGCAAATTTCATGTCCTGCTATATTTTGTGCCCAGCTGAATATCCACTGATGTGCCTTGGGACTATATGGCATTCGGAAAATAGGGCTTTCATCGTTCAACCAAGTCCATTTCCGATATAAATTCCTCCCTTCGACCCAGATGACACACACGAGACCCTATACCACCTCAGTTCAGGAAGGCGCGATAGTCAGAAAATAGGTAATATTGTAACGTGTAAAAGTGATTTCATTCGATTTCGGTCTGTCCAATGTACTTATAGCAAACCGTATGACATGCTTAAAACATCTGATATCGACAAAAGAACAGTGTTATATATATGCTTAAGTGTGTTCCAGTGGAAAAAATATGCTATATGTAAGCTTTGTGGAAAACCGTTTTATGACACTATAAGACATTTAACATGAGCATAAACATTAAGCAGGTCATACCGGCTTTCCATAAAAAATATTCCTGATTTAAAAAAACAAGAATAGAAACAAGCAGAACGTAGGATTTGATTGACAGCCACTTTCGCTGCTAAAAGGCCTCGAAATACACATGCAAATTCCTCGTTTATTGAGCGCATAAATTCTCTTTACTCGTTCTTCCAGACATAAAAATGCTTATCTTACAGGCGGAAATTTTCAAGATGTTCAAATCTCTTCAATATGACACCGGATATTCTATATTATTGTCGTTCTGACAATGACGTGTCTTTTTCTCCCTGAAATATTCGAAATGCGTTTTTTAATCGTGAATCGTAAACGGGTTTTGGACATACATATCTATAACGATCAACATCTAAATTCTATAAGCGTACTTGACAGTTATAACGAAATAACAAAAATATCCAGTGTTTGGCGCCTTGCAACGTGAAAAGACAATACTCCATTGTATCTCACCTCGATAATTGGACCCATTTTGCTATTTAAATGTAAAGCTAACGTAATAACATAGTAACCTAAACTCTACTTAAATATAACAGATAATTTAGTAGCTCTACTCGTCATAGGGTTTAAAGCGTTCTCCGAGTTTTTGTTAGTTTTAAGATAGAGTAATATACTGTATGTCAGATGTATACACGTTAACACTACATTTAATGACGTAACACGATTGCTCTGTAGCGAAAAAACAGAATTTGAATCCAAATATGTCTGACTTGTAGGAAAGCTTAATGATTGAGTGCTTATTTTGTCGAGAATATCGGCCGTGTTATAAAAGGATATTAGGTGTGTTCCCATGTCGCATAAGTTGTGAAACTCAGACAAAAATCTAAAAGTGCAAAGTGTCGGAGTAGTTTTTATAAAATAAATACAATTCATTTTGTTTTTATTGTAATTAAAATGAGAGGCAACCATGCCAAGAATTTCAATCAGACCTGTACTTTTATTGTAAAAGAACATTTCTTTTCCAACTATGTTTAAAAGTGGGAGTGAAATTTGAAGAGATTTATGTGATAATGGGTAAGAATTAGGTAGTCAGCAGTAAGTATAATCAGTAGATAGAAAGCAGGTAGTAGACAGTTAGGATAAACAGCTAAAGGTAAGCAGTCAACCGTATCCAGGAGACAATAAGCAGTAAGTGTTCGACCGTAAACAGTAGATAATAAGCAGTAAGTATTCGACCGTAAACAGTAGACAATAAGCAGTCGACCGTATCCGGTAGACAATAAGCAGTCGACCGTATCCAGTAGACAATAAGCAGTAAGTGTTCGACCGTAAACAGTAGACAATAAGCAGTGAGTATTCGACCGTAAACAGTAGGCAATAAGCAGTCGACCGTATCCAGTAGACAGTAAGCAGTCGACCGTATCCAGTAGACAGTAAGCAGTCGACCGTATCCAGTAGACAATAAACAGTCGACCGTATCCAGTAGAAAATAAGCGGTCGACCGTATCCAGTATATAATAAGCAGTAAGCAGTCGACCGTATCCAGTAGACAATAAGCAGTCAACCGTACCCAATATACAATAAGCAGTATGTAGTCGACCGTACCCAGTAGACAGTAAGCAGTCGACCGTACCCAATATACAATAAGCAGTCGACCGTACCCAATATACAATAAGCAGTATGTAGTCGACATTACCCAGTAGACAATAAGCAGAAAACAGTCGACCGTAACCAGTAGAAAATAAGCAGTAGACCGTACCCAGTAGACAATCAGCAGTCGACCGTATCCAGTAGACAATCAGCAGTCGACCGTATCCAGTAGACAATCAGCAGTCGACCGTACCCAGTAGACAATCAGCAGTCGACCGTACCCAGTAGACAATCAGCAGTCGACCGTACCCAGTAGACAATCAGCAGTCGATCGTACCCAGTAGACAATAAGCAGTAAGTGTTCGACCGTAAACAGTAGATAATAAGCAGTGAGTATTCGACCGTAAACAGTAGGCAATAATCAGTCGACCGTATCCAGTAGACAGTAAGCAGTCGACCGTATCCAGTAGACAGTAAGCAGTCGACCGTATCCAGTAGACAATAAACAGTCGACCGTATCCAGTAGACAATAAGCAGTCGACCGTATCCAGTATATAATAAGCAGTAAGCAGTCGACCGTACCCAATATACAATAAGCAGTCGACCGTACCCAATATACAATAAGCAGTATGTAGTCGACCGTATCCAGTAGACAATAAGCAGTCGACCGTACCCAATATACAATAAGCAGTCGACCGTACCCAATATACAATAAGCAGTATGTAGTCGACAGTACCCAGTAGACAATAAGCAGGAAACAGTCGACCGTATCCAGTAGACAGTAAGCAGTCGACCGTATCCAGTAGACAATAAACAGTCGACCGTATCCAGTATATAATAAGCAGTATGTAGTCGACCGTATCCCAGTAGACAATAAGCAGTCGACCGTACCCAGTAGACAATAAGCAGTCGACCGTACCCAGTAGACAATCAGCAGTCGACCGTACCCAGTAGACAATCAGCAGTCGACCGTACCCAGTAGACAATCAGCAGTCGACCGTATCCAGTAGACAATCAGCAGTCGACCGTACCCAGTAGACAATCAGCAGTAAGCGGTCGACTGTAACCAGTAGATATAAGCAGTGGGCATAGGTGTTCTGCAGATTTCCGGCAGAACAACCATTATACCAGTAAGTTGTGCAGAATAAAACCGCTATGTGAAAAAAGTTGTCTGAACCTCATTCCTTCGTGCTTCTACAAATACCCACATCAAACGTCATAATAGTATAGTATCCAATACCAATGGAAGTATGCAGTATAGCTGGAATCACGCATTGGTAGTAAGGAATAAGCAATGAAAGTAGTCAAAGTATAGTAAACATTACGCAGTAAGCTGTTGATTATGGAATTCCATTGACAGGAGAATATCTAAATATTTTTTCTACAGCAAGGAGGAAAATCCGATTATTACACTAGTGACAATGTTATACACGTGTAATATTTTAATATCACATACGCCTAAAGTTGTGTTTATATCAAGTTATAGGCATCATTTAACGTTCCGTTTGCGAATGGTTCCGAACCAACGCAGCACGTCATACACAAGTTATACACGGCACGTAGCACGCAAAACACGTGACACAGAATACACGTGAAACACGGTACACCTAACACACAACATGCGATACACAATTTGTGACACACAGCGAGTGACACACAAAACGTGATACAAACCATGTACACCACGTGATACTCAGCGTACGTGTGTACGGTACGCACAATACACTTACAGCAGAACACGTGACATAGAACACAGATGACGATCAACACACGGTTTGCATTACACGTGCCAAACGAGAGGTAAACACTACGATTACCTCGTTAAAGTTTCGGTAACATGAAATTTGTGTTCATCACGAAATCGGAAATCAGGTAAGCAATCATTCCTACAGAGATTGCATCACAGAATCTAAAAATAACTAGCAATTGCAAATTAACACTATGCGTGGTAGACTATGTTTTGTGTAGTTAAAAGTTCCGTCTTTCGAGTGACATTTGTAAAACTGGTTTTATTTGCAGAACGCATTGACAAATCCCGTGCGAGACTGTGCTTAAGTTTAAACGTACCCGATTTAGCGGCAGAGCAGCAGATTGAAGCAACTCGACACGGAAAACCTTTCTGTCTGTTTTCGTGTAACGCTGTGTGCTCACGTTCTACTCAATGACTAAAATAGCGTACACCGGATATTGGTACCTCCGTCATCATCAGCTGGACCCTAATTTATGTCGTACCACCAGAGTATATATTGATAGTATATAATGATGGCATGACTGTTAATTATTACAAAAGTGTATATTTAGATAGAATTCGCTTCCACATTTATAAGTTTGAAAGATCAAATCGTCAGCAGTAAGAATATAACATTGTATATAGCTTATCAAAATAGGCATGTTTTCCTGTATTGCGTCTGTATTGCGTCTATTCATCTTAATGATAAAAACGAAGTTTGGATACTACAAAATGTATTCGTACATTTCCGTTAATTTCAAGCCAGATGTCACGTCATTAATTTGATATCTATTAGTCACACCACGTGGTGGAGAGACCCGAGGAGTCTGCCTTGGGGAATAATTCGTGCACAAAATGTTTTGGCCGGTGGTTTCGACATTGAAACTTTCATTAACTTAACTTTCAAGGTCATTTTATGTTATGATATAATCACTCCGACATGTTCATGAGAGAAAATGTTACAAAGACTATTTCAAAACTTACACAAACATAATATATCCTTAGGAAATACTACATAAAACTGATTTTGCAACCCCCCCCCCCCCCCCCCCCCCCCCCCTTTCCAAGCAGCCACCCTCCCTCCCTCCTCCACCTCTCAACTATATGTGCTTCAACAAAATAAGGCTGAAAGTGTTAGATCGTTAGTTACATTATATCGACACTCCACAATAAATTTACTTTAATACATCACGAAGATTATTATACAATGTATCTCCTCTTTTGCGTATTACCAACAAAGCGCCATAAATAGACAAACATTGTATCCTCGTTAACCGATGTCTCATTTGTTTCTGTACCAATTACGTGTAGATCCTACAAAAATGCCACTGTATCCAGCTAATTAGATGGATTTAATTTGCTTTTACCGCAGGCGGAAGATTTTAAAATCTGAGCACATCACATTTTGTTTTTCTTACCGTAACATGTCTCTGAATAGCAGCATCAAAGTAAGATTAAATCTAAAATATTAAACCAATAACGGAAAATCTGACGTTATACGTTAAAAAAATGATGACATTTCTATAGGCCAAACCTATCGTCACGGTTCACTGATTTTAAGGACCAATTTCTCGCATTTAACTAGTAACATGCCTATCATGTGGTTTTAATATTTCAGCTCTTACATAGAAGTGTTTAATTTTTTTTCTTATGTTTACATGTAGTTACATTGATGTTTATGTCAGATGACGTCATATACATGACATGATATCTAACAATTGATGAATTAATTATAACGAACAGAAGTGAGCTCTTCACCTATCACACGATGTAATAATCTCATACGTCTTGAGGGTGTGACAGAGCCTCCTACCCGAGGATTGTTTTTTTGTTGTTGTCCAGAAGTAGGACTAACACTCGCGAATATCTCCCTGACTTTCGATTTCCTGTAGGGTCCAGTTGTTCAGATAATGATCGACTTAATGACAGCACCAAATAGTCATGCAATGTGTTTTTCAATATCGTAATTCGAGGCCAGATAAAACGTGTAGTTATCCTTACTCCGAGAGCAGAGATCTTCTTGTCTTAACCTCGAGAGAGTTTTCCTCTTTACCCTGTTAGTCCTCCTATGAATCTGATATTAATGTTGCATCCTGTGTGTTATTTAATTGGCATCGCAACGGCATTTTTTACAACGTCGACGCGACATCATTGCATTGCATATCCAAAGAGATGACATTCAGGGTTGTCCATTTCGAGGCTCTGCAGAGGGTTAGATAATCAGGAATATCTCCCCGGGGGTTGGAGATTAATACAAACTTACATGGACCTGTTCCGAGGAGAGGGATATCTCAACGAGAGTTTGGTCAGTCAGCTCGAGGCTTGCCAAAGTCTTACACTTTAAACGATGATATTACGTTACTGTAAGCAGCACCGTGAAGAGCGTACTAGCTGTTTCTACCCCCGTGTGTGAGATCGATTTTTCTTCTCCCTAGCAACCGCGAGATAACCCTGTGAGGTATGTGTGTTCCCTAGCAACCGCGAGATAGCCCTGTGAGGTATGTGTGTTCCCTAGCAACCGCGAGATAGCCCTGTGAGGTATGTGTGTTGGGAATTCTCTGTCATCCGTCAGGTAGAGGATACTCATTTTTCTCCTATTAAACTATTTCATTGACGCCCGAACAGAAAACAAATCTTGATTTGGAGACAAATCCAAAGTTCGATCGAACCTTTCTATAACAGCCACTAAAGTGCCCTTAATTGGCAGATGTCCTTTATTTAGCGTTTGGTATATAATTACTGGTACCGTATTAGGAACAGATGGTCTGTATACACAGTATTTCAAAATATAGGAAAACCGAATCTAACGAGTAAAAAGTCATGTTATTCTCTTCAACACTTATGAAACTGGAAACAGTGCCGGAACTATCCGAAAAGGGATTAGCATATCCATCATTACGATTGGTATATAAAACGTTTTCACCATTTCTAAAGTGATTTTAACGCCGAATTCATATAAACATTTGTTTTGTTTGTTTGTTCTTTTTCTTGTCCATTCACTACATTTTTGTCGGAATTTTTTTTGAGGATTTAATTTTCCGACATGTTCAAAATTCGGGTTAAAATTTAGGCCATTGGAGATCATATCGCAGCGCCTAGAACATGTAACAATAAATTTTAAAATCGGTATGCGGCCTAACGCCAAACTATCGGGAAGTGCTGAGTTGTACATCATTTTATACAATCAGATTTGAGCAAATAGTGTAGTCATATAGTTATAAAATTTATTTATTTATTTATCTATTATCATCTGTTTTTTTCGCTTGCTTTAATATATTAACTGTCACATACCATCCCGATAGAACAATCTGTTCAGGCTGACACATTGCATTTTAGTTTAAACAATATTTTATTCAATATTTACATGTCATATATATGATACATAATAATAAAAGGATTCAGAAAAAAGTATGAAAATACTTATTTAAATCTGTCTCCTTATATAATAGATTGGCGGGTGACAAAACTGTTTAGCCATTTATTAGTCAAATAGTATAACTTAAAAACAAAACTATTGATGAGCGAGAGAGAGAGAGAGAGAGAGAGAGAGAGAGAGAGAGAGAGAGAGAGAGAGAGAGAGAGAGAGAGAGAGAGAGAGAGAGAGAGAGAGAGAGAGATGTAATGGGACCTAGTGATACTATAGGTACTACATAATCATAATGACATAATAAAACAGTAATATAATGTAAATATACAGCACTAGTGACCTCTTGGGACTCGTAAAATGGCACTATTAATTTAAAAAAACGTTTGGTTGCATTTTATTAAAGAATTTGGCATTACGGAAAAAAAATCAGAGATAATTTTAATGCCAGAAGTCGGAATCCTCACAGAAATTAATTAACCTTAATACACTTCCGCTCTACAGAAACGACGGAGAAGATCAGCGTTTGGCCCAGATTGATTGACCTGCTGGACTTCCAGATACATGTAGATTACCGAGCAACAACAGGACATCTGTTGTCAATGTGCTGTGGGGGATATCATTTCATACTTTGGAGGTTTTAATTTACAAAATAATGTCGGGAGTTCATCGTTCAAAGGTGTGATCGACATGGAGGAAATCTCACCACGCCTTTTTATGTAGTGTAGATTTACAATCACAGTTTCGTATTTACCAGGTTTAATTAACAGGGGAGTAGGTGAAAAAGTCAACTTCATGTACATAATTATATACATGTACATGTATGTATAATAATCTGTTACTTATACCCATGGTTTTATTATCCGATTTTCCGGAATCTTCATACCTGTCATTTCTGACAGATCAGTGATTAAACACACCGGAAGTGGTTATGACGCGGTTAACCACCCTAGTGGGGCTTGTCCTCATTTTCAGAAAGCGACTTAAACCCGATGTGACCTTCATTTATATGGCGGATGCGTCGATAAAGTAGAAGACGATTTCTCTTCCTGAACACCAGGTCTTATTCCATTCATACTTTTCAATGTTCTCCGCGCAAATCTCTATTTATGTTCGTACAAGATTATGTTATTAAACCATGTGCAATGAAAATATGATGGCGGATGGCTATAGGCGAGTTTGACGGTATAACGGGTAGCGAAATGTCTTTTGCGCTTATTTTATTGATATCGAGTTAGAATAACGGTTTCGTTATCATGTCGTTATTCTCTATTGCTTTTGATTCATTAACAAAATATAGGTCAATGTTATAAAGATGATTATGCGAAAAAATGTACCTTACCCGTGTCCCTTTAACCATTTACCTTAATTATGCCTGGTTTAAGATCAGGATAGATGATATATACTATAGTTAATTGTAAACCCAGTCGTAAATACTCAGTTTTATCACCATGTATAAGAAAATAATCATTGTTTCAGGTCTTTGAGATACTGTGTAATACCATCGTAGATATGGACTTCGCTATTGTGCGATAGGAGGCGTATATTTGTAGGTAACCTCTCTGGTGATTTATCTTTAATATTAAGCTTAAGTAAACGGTTCGGCATTATCTTGGATTAAAATAATCGCTATGGAACATTAACCGGACACAAATCAAATCCCTCTAATGTTTGACTTGTAAACAAGACAATAATGCATGGTAAGCGTCTATGCGATCATGACTTGCTGTATATTATATTCATCTCGTTCATTGTTGCTGAAGACCGTTTACACGAGCTGCTAGCAATTTATAAGCGATTCGCTCGCCTATTATAGAACTCTAACAAAAAAGGAAGTTCTTTTGAACATACTGTAAGTAACGACGGCGTAACCAGATAATTTCGAAATGGTATCCAGTAGTTTCATTAATCTTTGTAAAGTACTTAACATTGTGTGCAAAATAGAGACATTAAGAACAGTGTAAGACATATGCTACATACAAAAGTTATGGCAGTTTCATATTACAAAAATAGCATGTGAGTTAGCCTTAATGAGTTGTAACAATTGAAAATTTTTTAATAATTGTTGTAAATATTATTTATAGAATGACTGTTTTTACAGTCAATCTTTATTCGTTACGGTTAATATTTTACTCGGGTTAATGCTTTCATGCATCGAGCTTATCAAAAGACTGTTATTATTTATTGATTCCAAAAGCTATTGTGTTGTTGTAATGTCAGATATTATAGATACCAAACCGATTGGGAAATATTAGGGCGCCATGAATAGTCATCTATCACCTAAATTAACAATACATGCAATATAAAAGGCATTTGATTGTTATATTTATATTTACATGTGTTAAACTTTCTTTAATTTATGCGTGCTTCATTTTTACCCGTTTCCATGTATGTTCAATTAGAAGAATAAAACCTGTCATTCTGATTCATTTCTGTGATTAATTCTCAAAGCTTTGCCGAGACGATGATCATCTTAGCGCTAAAATGACGTCATAGTAAGGCAATTTATCTCGATCAGAATCCTAACTGCGTTCGATTCATCCAAACCGCACTGCGAAGCATTTTTATCACTTTTACTAAAATGGCGTAATAATCACGTGATACGATCTAGACTAATCTTTATGTGCTCGAAAATGCAGCCAAAATAAAGATTGGGCTAGCGGGATGGTGCGTCGTCATATATACAAATATATATGTTCATATGGCTATATGTCCTGGCCACGTGGAAACACACACCTGTTGCTTTACTTCTATGTCAACGAAAAACCGAAATATCATATATTCTTCTAATCAATTCACGGAATCGTTCAAATACAATAACTGGTTTTCGAGCTATATAAGCCCAAAGTCAGAGATTTTTTGAGAAAGATGTAAAAATTCGGGAGTAAACTTTTTTTTGACACATTGCTATTTCTGGGGGTATAGGTATTGTTTGCTGTCTTGCGGGTGGGGGTGGGGGGGGGGGGGTGGATAAGCTCAAACTTCGCTTTACAAGATGTTGATGCCTATATTGACTAGTTGTTACTCACTGCTGATCTTGGGCATGTTGTTAAATTGTAGGGATGATGTTCCCTTCTGACTCGAAGTCTTATACGCGGCGACCTGACACTTCATGTTAAACTTAATTGAAATGACATGTTTAAGGAAACACATCGTGAGAAAACAAAGAGGTCGCAACTGACACCGAAAAAAAATTAAAACAAAAATAAAAAAAGTAATGTGTCTCGAGACAAATCAATGAATTGTTGCTACACATTGTCTCAGAAACGGGATGTGTGCGGCACTCAATTTTATGGATTTTCTAACCAACTATGATCGTTTTATCCAAAGCTAGCTGAACTACAAAAATATATTTAATATCAAGTGTACGGGTTCATAGAATCCCAATCTTTTGTTTATATGACCGTATGCCTCTTCTTATAACCAGTGTTTACCCTCACATTAGATAGTGTGTGCGCTTTAATTAACGTCAAAGGATTAATTGGTTACGGAAAACAACAAATACATGGAGGCTTGAAATGTAAGATTAGACAATGTTCGCCAAATGTGTCCTCAAAATCCATTTGTGTTTACCTTAACATTTTTCGGTGGGTCATACAATAACTTCTATATCTTTACATATTTGCTGTAGAAAGACGTCAAAGCAGGTCAGTCCATTAATACGTGTTCATGCCGACTTCTCAGTGAAACTGGTTTAAAATTGCAAACATTGTAACGATTTTTGAAACGTATATTGATTTTCATTTTTTTATTTTTTTTTTTTTTTTTTATTGTTTAAGTGTACGAATTGGTCGAGCAAACCAGTCACATAGATGACGTCATTTACAATCTACGGAGGCTAATAGTACACAAAACTTTCTAATCGTTCCTAAAAGCTATCTCAAGGGAATTTGTAACATGGCTTTAATTGGTCAACGTTAAAATCGTTCATTGGTGAAGTACTCTTGGTTTTGTAAATAAAAACTGATTTTCATTTTTATTTTGCTATAAGATTATAAGGATAGATAAAAAAAAATTATTTCTATTGAATTAAAGATCAATTAACGGGGTGAATTAAAGAACATTAAGTGCAAAGGTACAAATCAGGTTCTGGTGTTCTTCGGAAGGAAATATTTCTGCGCATGCGTGGGACAAACGTTTTGCAGATCATTTAGGTGTAGTTCATCTTTCCCATTTTTGTCTTCAATTGCGAAAGAAAAGTAATGAAACCCATGCTATATTTTTCGAAAATACTTCTATCACTTAAGTAGGATTACTTGTACATGTATCACTGGTAAATATGATGTGGTTTGCTGGTTTTGTTATGGTAGCTGATTTCGGCCATATCGCTATATCGCATTGGTGCTCCCGCTATGCGCAGAGTAACAATGCACCCAGCGAAAAGCGACAGTGCCCCAAGCAAAACGCGACAATGCAACTAGCGAAGAGAGAAAATGCACCATGCCACAAAAATAGCCCTTTAATGCGACAGGGCGACTGAATTTGTATGGCGCACTGTCGCTCTTCGTTCGTGGGGCGCCAAAGCAGCACTACAACATGACCGAAATTATCCACCATAGTTTATCGCCCCGTGAGCAGCCTGGACAATTTTGAGGCGATGTCTCCTTGTAGTAGTTGGCTACTATCACACCGAACAATATATTGGAGGCCCTTCGCATGTCATCAAGAACAAAGGTCAATTGTCTTGTCCAAGGTCACAAACAAGACGGCACAGACCGGCTATTTATCAGCTTACCGAGGATTTATTTTAACATATTTTAAAAATTACCCTATCAATGTAAAAAAAAAAAAAAAAAAAACATTTAAGTAATGCGTAGAAAATTAAGTTTTATTTTCATGTTCTGCCTTTTTCTTAAGTTGACAAACATCATAATATGTTTATCAAAATTTATATTTATATAACACAATACTATAGCAATTATTTATAATTCAACATAACATCAGTGTAATTCATAAATTACAACAGAAATATTCCATCATAAATTGACAATCTTCTGACGTCACGTTGAAAAGCAGTGACATTAAAACCTTATTCTTCAATCTGTTACATTTTTTTTCCATTGGACTCCTGACAAACGTCCCGCGTTAAACCAATGACTTCACAGCTAGAGGCTAAACCTATAAAATTGTCACATTGATTCCTGACAATCAAACGTCCCGCGTTAAACCAATGACTTCACAGCAAGAGGCCTAACCTATAAAATTGTCACATCGATTCCTGACAATCAAACGTCCCGCGTTAAACCAGTGACGTCACAGATACAGGCAAAACTTTTTTAAGTGTTCCACTGATTCCTGACAATCAAACGTCCGGCGTTAAACACTGACGTCACGGCTACAGGCAAAACCTATAACACTGTCACATTGATTCCTGACAATCAAACGTCCCGCGTTAAACCAGCGACGTCACATCTAGAGGCCAAACTTTTTTAAGTGTTCCACTGATTCCTGACAATCAAACGTCCCGCGTTAAACTAGTGGCGTCACAGCTTCGGAGGCACACATTTATTGTTTTCCATTGATACTTGACAATTCAGCATTTCAAGTTAAACTGATGACAGCCATATGCAGCAAGCTAGCCTATGCCTTGTTCAACGATTTTGTTTGACTCCCCGTCATTCTCGGTAAAACGCTACTGTCGTAAGCCCTCGTCAAACTTCGGCTCGGGTTTGCTGCGACGCGTTGACCTTTCACTTTGAATATTCGCCACGATTTATGGAGATCATTCTTCCTGAATTTTTCTTTGTACACAGTTTCTCAGAGTGTAATCTTCCCCTTGCGTTAACAGTACTACTCCAAGGACACATATTTTCTTGTCCTTGTTCAATGATTATTACAAATGCTGTTACATCAGATTACCTCGACGTCGACAAACCTTATTTTCCTGATTTTCCTCGTTGAGTTTTCCTCTTTGTTGTTGTTTTTTTTCTTTAAGCCACTGTTTCGTAACTTTTTGAATCCAATTTGAAAGTTTTCTTCAACATACCAATGCTATATTCAATTTCAAACCTATAAATGTTCAAGTCCTGATAAACATCATGTTGATCCCTTTTTAGCTACAGAAGATTCAGTGGGTTGGTTTGGTGAAGAAGAACCCCCATTGCTTGGCTCCAAACTTTTTTGGCCGATAATACCCAAACCCGACATTGATTTCATCAACTTTGCTGGCTGTCTGCCTGATAACCATACCTGGAATCAAAGCAACAATATATTATTAAATACATTATTTATGATCTAGGTATACATAGTTATTTGAACGGCCATGCAGATCAGACATTTCTCTATAGAAGAACTTGTCTATTATGGTCAATTGGGAATACAAACTGGTGGACAAATGCATGGACAAACAACTAGAGTTTACTCGTGGGATGTATGTTAGGCAGAACATTTGTGGGGTGCAACCCGTAAGACGATCGGAATTTTAAAATCATTTTTTAAATACATCCATCGCTGAAACGCACGACGGAGGGATGGACGAACTGACAATGTGGGAACCTGTAAATACGTGTATGTTATATATAACTGCAAATAAACTACACACCTGGACGAGTATCTATAAAACCAGGGGTCATCCTGTTCGTAACCTTCGTCACTTTCACCTTGACCTTTCTCATTGTACGACTGGAGATACCTTTAAAAAAACAAAATCTCATTTTGAATTTTTGTGATGTGAAGACGTGTTTTAAATGACTCATGTCAACATAAGACAATAAATACTATCGAGTAAAATATGAAAACGTTGCCTTGTTCGGCTCATTAACCAAGTAACATTAACCCCTTAATAATTAGTTGTAGAACATGTTCTCATATCAGTGATATTTTAACGAGGGTCTCCCCTGTAGGGTTAAATCTTCCGGATGTCAACTTACTAGAACTTCATCACTTAAGCATACTTCCGAGGACAACCAGCAAGACATCCCCGCTGGTCAAGTTATACTGACAACCGACGAACCAGTCAATATTTTATGTTGAGAGACACCAAAACCATAATAATGTTTAAAAGCGGTCATTTTCTTAAGGTTTTAAACATCATAAAAGTGCTTCAAAACACTGAATTACTAAGTATGAGTTACAGCGTTTCAGTACTTTCACTAATTTGAATACCGACTTTACTACAAAAGAGATTTAGCGCTTCAGAACTTCCAGTACTTTAATTACTGATTTTACTACATAAGAGTTTTAGTGTCACAGAACTTCCAGTACTTTAATTACTGATTTTACTACATAAGAGATTTGGAGGTGGATGCTTAAGAGTTTTGGCGCCGCAGTACTTCCGGTACTTTGATTACTGAGTTTACTACATTTGAGTTATAGCGCTACAGTACTTCCGGTACTTTGATAACTTACTTTACTACATTTGAGTTATAGCGCTTCAGTACTTCCGGTACTTTGATAACTGACTTTACTACATTTGAGTTATAGCGCTCCAGTACTTCCGGTACTTTGATAACTGACTTTACTACATTTGAGCTATAGAGCTTCAGTACTTCCTGTACTTAGAAAACTGACTTTCTACATTTGAGTTATAGAGCTTCAGTACTTCCGGTACTTTGACATTTGAGTTATAGCGATTCAGTACTTCCAGTACTTTGATATTTGACTTTACTACAGTGTACATTAGAGTTTTGGCGCTGTAGTATCCAGTACTTTGATTATACTTACTTTTCATGTTCGTGCATCTTGCTGATGACCTCATAAAGGTAGCTTTCTATGCCGTACTGAAGACGACCACAAATCTTGTCTGATACCACACGTATGATACTTCTACTGACCTGAGGATGGTACAAATAATACAACCTTAAAATAGTGATTAAGTCACGGATACATTATATGGAGATTTATGAATATAAACTACACCACACAGCTGTCTCAGTCTTCACCTCTTCAGTGATGCTAGGGACCTTAATAATGAAATCCAGAACGGAAATTAGGGGATTCTAATACAGCTTTAAAGGGACTTCGTGTATTGGTTTATTTTGTTTCACGTCCCTTTAACAGCCAGGGTCATTAAAGGACGTGCCTGGTTTTGGAGGTGGAGGAAAGCCGTAGTACCCAGAGAAAATGGACTAAATGATTATATGTTCATTTAATAACGTAAAAAGCAGGTGAATGTAAAAAGTTATGCATTTGTGTTATTTTGTAAAATTTTAAAGTGTTCGTTACATTTTTTTTTTTTTTTTATATATAATGAAAACCTCTCTCTTCGATAGAAACAGTAAATGGCGGCAGATACAACTTCCAGCGCTGTTTGTCGATATTTTGAAGTTGATCAACATAGTCAATATCTCACAAGAAGTGTCTAAGTTTTGTAAATACATGTAGTTTTATTTCATATACCACAACGCTTTCCGGAAATCAAATACATGAAGAAAACTAATGAAATATAACCATTTAGCCCCTTTGATATGTGTTAAAATATATTATGCGGAAACATTTACCCCAAGATTTAATTAATCATTGTCGTTTTGATATTTGAGAGTTTGAACAGAATACGACAGGTTTGTAAGTTATTAACGGTCGTCATTTTAATAAGAATTTTGACTTGACGTGTGGAGTAGAGGCAAAGTCCACCGGCATCGCTTACATTACCACGCAGTTATGTAATACATATCAAATACACAATGTATTTAAAAGCGAGAAACAAAATCGTCATTTAAAATGGAAAACTATATATAGTAATTATAATTAATTGATATTTTTAGTTTTACTATTATTATAACATTATGTTGATATGGGTCAAACTATATCTGTATGTCATTATCCTTGTTATACAACAAAAAAATGTAGAGTCACCAATGTAGGTCAAATTAAGACGGGTGTAGAAAATCACTTACTTTCTGAATTTGAGACCTTGTGTCCCGCTCCAGATCGGCGATAGTACGACAAGCCGACTTGGTCCTGACCAGCTCCTTCTGGATCCGGTTTCTCTTCATCTGTAGGAAGAATAACAGCCTCTTCTTCATCGGACCGGATTCGTGTAGTCGATATAAAATGGCCGCCAATTTGTTTTGGTGCTTGGCGCTCGCCTGGCAACAACATACAACAATGGTATTCACATATCCGTAACGTTAATTTATTTATTTATTCATCTATTTATTTGTTCTTTTATTTATTTATTTATGTAGCTTTTTATTTTCAATCTCCATCTGATTGGATTTAGTCGTCACGTGACTTTGTGAGTGTATTAGGTAGAAGTACGGGTGCAGTATAAAAGATTCTAATTAGGTAACTTAAATTGCCAAGAATCAACAAACATCACAGGACTTACCCGTTTGTACATTTCGGTATCAGCCATGATTTTCTTGTGTTTCTTGACCAACTTCCGGAGATTGTTTTCCTGACTGATCAGCTCTTTGATCAATAATTCGTCAAATCTGAAGTGTACCAAAAGTCAGTTAATGTTCAATAAGTACAAATGTTTAAAAAAAAACCAAAAAAAGCAAAGAACAAAAAAAACATGTTTTAGAGTATTGATTAACATGATATTTTTACTGTATAACGCATGTTATTTGCGGTGGTACATAATGTACATTTTATTCTTTTGACACGATATTGCGCTTGTACATTATGTATAAAACGACTAAAGACTGGGATTTTCTTCCCTGTCTTCTATTTGAGAGGACGTTAAGTAGGAAGGTCACCGTTATATCGAGGAGGAGACATATAGAGCTATATACGCCAAGAAAGAGTCTCTGGTATTCGTTTTTATGCATAAAAAGCACCTAATAGGAAATAAAAATTAAAGAAAAAACTCGTTAAATAAATCACATTTTCCATGGACATATATGATTAAGTTAAGTTATATTAATTCTGTAGTAATATGCGGACGGGGCTATCTGATCCGTGTCCAAATTACGAAAAATTCCATACATGATTTATAAACTGTCCTATAATGTAATGATTTGTGGAAGACAATTTATATCACGGGGTCACTTTTATTAGGTTACTTTTGACTGACTTACGTCACAGTTTTGCGAAGAGCCTGTTTCTGCATCGCCGTTAAATTCGGTAATTTTGTTTGTTTCGTTTGACAACATCCTGAAAATCCGTCTGCTACCAGTGTAAGGATGACGTTCTCTAGGACGTCAAACAAGCCGTCATAATCTACAACAAAGAGCAAACAAACCGTCATAATCTACAACAAACAAGCCGTCCAAATCTACGACAAAGACATAATAATCTGTCAAAATCTACAACAAACACAAAACAAGCCGTCAAAATCTACAACAAACACAAAACAAACCGTCAAATTCTACAATAAACGTCAAGCAAGCCGTCATAATCTACAGCCAACACCAAACAAGCCGCCATAATCTACAACGAACATCGTACAAGGCGTCAAATTCCTCAACAAACCTCAACACTAGCAGTCAAAATATACAATAAACACCAAACAAGCCGTTATAATCTACAACAAACAAGCCGTGAAAGTACAACGAATATCGTACAAACCGTCGAACTACAACAAATGTCAAACAAGCCGACAAAATATACAACAAACGTCACAGAAGCCGTTCAAATCTACAAAACACACCGGACAAGTCGTCAAAATCCACAACAAACATCAACACTAGCCGTCAAAATATACAGTTATGACAGAGGAGTCCGTCAAATTATACAATGTCAATCAAGCCGTCCAAATCTACAACAAAGGCAGAATAATCTGTCAAAATCTATAACAAACACAAAACAAGCCGTCACAATCTACAACAAATGTCAAACAAGCCGACAAAATATACAACAAACACAAAACAAGCCGTCAATTTCTACAACAACCGCCAAACAAGCCGTGAAATTCTACAATAAACGTCAAACAGGCCGTCAAAATCTACAACAAGAGTCAAATAAGCCGTCATCATCTACAACAAACGTCAAAAAGTTGTCAAAATCTACAACAAACACAAAACAAGCCGTCATAATCTACAACAAACGTCAAAAAGTTGTCAAAATCTACAACAAACACAAAACAAGCCATCATAATCTACAACAAATGTCAAACAAGCCGTCATAATCTACAATAAACGTCAAACAAGCCGTCATAATCTACAACAAATGTCAAACAAGCCGACAAAATCTACAACAAACACAAAACAAGCCATCATAATCTACAATAAACGTCAAACAAGCCGTCATAATCTACAATAAACGTCAAACAAGCCGTCAAAATCTACAACAAGAGTCAAATAAGACAACCTTCAATACTGATGTGAAAAGGAACCCAACTTAATATTGAATAAACTAGAGCAACATAGATTTACACGACGACACTTAAAATGTACTAGGAGAATTACACTAATGTTCCCTGCATGTAGAAGTTTTCTGCTTCAGCTACGATACCTACCAAATAGTCAATTCTAGATATTCTTTCGCTCAAGGTCAAACATAAGATCGTAGTGACAACAACAATATTTACACAAAATCTTTATTACATGTATCGTTCCAAAAAAGACCGAATGGGACCACAAAGCAACAATAATCTTGAATTGTAAAATGGAAAAAAAAATCTTGATAACGACCTATCATTACTTTAAAGTCGTAATACGGCTTCCGTACAAAACTGTAATTATTTGTTACATAAATTGCACAGAGCACAGAAATTGTGATAGGGTGATAGGGTGATATGGGGAATAAACTATTGAATAGTGAAACATCTTTGGTATTTGAAAACGTAGACTCGGAAAGCAGCAATGTTACTTTGTAGAAATGGAAAATTTACAGAAAAGCAATTTAAATTGTCACGCTTAACATGTGGCTTAATTGTTAGTTGTCCCGGCTGGTTATGTAAAGTAAAGATCCCGACAAACGACTGGTGTTGAATAGTCTGAAGCATTCCCAGAGTTTCCTAAGTATTACCGACGACATGATTGATATAATTAGAAAATGAAGGAAATATTTAATAAAAGCAGATATTTTACCAGTTTTTGTGGAATTCAGCTCCATCATAATCGTCCGACAAACCGATAATTTGGAGACATTCTGAGTACAACTCCTCCCCTCCTCTGTCACAGATATCGCCTCCGCGAGATTTGTAAATCTGTCAATGCTGAAAAAAAGAATTTCTAACTCAAAATAAAATCAAGTGACATTTTTGTGATGGCAGTAGTGTAGACAATTTTTTTATTTTCTTGATGTTTTTTTTTTGTACTTGTAGTGTTTGCTATTCTCTCTATATATCACCTGTGTCGCTACCTTTATTTAGTTGCGGCGCGTGCTACATGTACATTTTGTACATGTCTAGGTACTTCAGCGGTACACATTTTATTTTCCCCTAATGCCGCATTAGGTTTGGTTTTTATCTTATATTTATATCAGTGCACTCTTAGGACACCACTGTCGATCGGGGATATATAAAAAGCTGGGTGCCAATCGAATGTACGATGTGAATGTTGGATTTACGAGTAGTGAAATTTAGACTGTATTCTATTTCTTATCTGTTAAACAATCATCAACGTTTACTCATATTTTTCTATATTTTATGTGAAAAGACCACAGATAGCATTATTTTATGTGTAAAGACTTAGAATAAAAATAATGTTTAGATTAACTTAGGGAAGGACAATATTATAATAAATATGTACATAAAATTGTATTGTCTTGTTTATTTCGAGAGCGTTATCTTCACATGAATAAACGGGAGTGACTTAAGGTACGATGATTTAGTGCTTAGAGATAGGGCTAGGTGACCGAAGGATCGCTAGTTCGAGTCCCGACAACGGCGCTGTGTCCTTTAACAATATACTTTACTCCGTAGTAATCCAGTAGATTGAGCTGTAAATGAGTATTATCTTATGACAACTACATGACTTACGTTTTGGCGACAACTCTCGTGATTTTCTCTACATCTGGAATGATAATTTCTTCCATTCTTATAAATATGTTTGTTGTTTTTTCTATAGAAATTGAAGCGCGCTAGTGTCTATTGCATCTTCTACTAAGCCGTATCTAAGACAAACAATCGATGACGTAATAGTACCTATGACGTCATAGATAGAATTAGAAAATGGGCGCTCCTTGCGGGTATTTCAGCAGTTATCTCCCTTTTGAAAGATCTATTTTATTAAAACAATAATTTATTTATATTGATTGTGATTTGTTATTCCTTATCTCGAGATTTCACCAAATTGACGCCATTAAATATATTTATGACTTTCGGAGACGCTTTATCAACTTGTTTGTTGGTTTTCGTTAAGAATCGGTATTCAACTTTGTACAGCGGTTAGCCCTGATATCATTACATGTCGCCTACAGGGTTAGTGATGTAACATACATATGTACATTTGTATGGAGAATAAAGAGCATAATCCCAGGGTCATGAGACTGATCGTCGTTGCAAATATGAATATCGCAATTGTAGTTAAATCAAAAGAAAACAGCAGCAAACTTTCATTTCTTTTATTATCAAAGCTTAATTTTTCCTGATCTCCGTTTCTGGTTGCAATAAATTTCTACAAAGAATAAAATCCTTTAATTGAATAGATAAACTTAACTTTCTATATTGACATCTGGTTTTATATATATATTTTTACAATTATTAAAATTTCATCGTCAAGACGTTTACCAGCGATATGATTATTGGCTGTATAGCCAATAGACAGCCTATAAAGAAAACTCATTTTGTTGAAAGAAAAAGGAATGAGAAGAGCCTCTTTAAGAAATTCTTTATAAAACTTTTGAACTTAAGAGCATTCTCGCATAATATGAACTATAGTTTATCTTTCTAAATTACAAAATGATCAGTATGGATAATTTGAAAATCATATTTTAAACATAAAGGAATTTGCCGTAAGGATATTTTGTACTGTTCCGTACTGAAACCATTGTATGTCAATATTTTTAGTTGTTGAATTATAATTTCGATGAGATTTTTCCAATTTAAATAATTTAATTACAATATTTCTTCCCTTTTTTCTTCTTCCTTTTGGAACAGACATTTCATAACAATGACATTATGTAAATCCTTGGTACCTTTCTTTTCATTAAGAAATAATTCATGTTACGTCGGATGATTGGAAGAGATGGTTGGCCAATATCAAAGTCATATTTGGCAAAATAGGATTTTTAAGCAGATGCTACACCATGGAATTGAAGAAAATTTGTGTTTAACCCACATATCTGATTAAATCCCTGAATATGTATGAAAAGGGCAAGAGGCCAAATGTTTTTTTAATAGGTCACTATAGTCACTCCTTTCTTACACCAATCTTTATCAAATAAACTCTTTTTTTTAACAGTCAAATCCCTATTGAACCATAAAGGGATTACCCAAATATTTCTTCTAGTATGTTGTCTCCCTTCCTTTGTCATTAAACCTGATTTTATTTGGTCGTTCTGTATACCTAAACTCTCTTGTGCAAAACTACATCAAATCCAGCAGTAAATGTTGATGTGTATTCATGCACTCTATCTTGCGAACCTGTGTCTGTTGTAAAGTATTCTATATGTTTTTGCCTATCTAAATGATATCATGTAAGTATTTGTGTGATGGGAGAGGGCGTCTATAAGTTGACAAATCTTGTGTATATCACTTTCTCTCTATTTTGGCACTATAATATGTTTAAAGCAAAAAAAAGTAAAACGTCATTAAACCTTATCCAAGCTGAAAAAATGCTCCTTCCAGAAGATATTTTTACAACCATTTCGACATTCCTGTAAATAAACCCAATGTGTGTACGTTTTCAGAATTACTTGCCGTTTAGCAGTATTTTTTTGATAATATTCTCATTCATCCTAGAATTAACACCCTTTTTCAGTTTTCATTTTTCATTTTCAGTTCCACGTTAAAATAATTCTGAGTAACCGAATCTCTCTTATTACTTTGACAGTTTTACTATTCCATAAAAACTGAAAAAAAGGCTAAATTCAAAGTATTCAGAAATTGATCATATGGATTTGGCAGACCATAAATGCATTTTTAAATTGAGATATCATAATCTAATCTAGTGTAAAAGTTCAAGGAGTAGTAGTGTGAAGACAGCCGGGATCGAACCCGCGACCCTCGGCTTACTGATCCGCCGCTCTACCGACTGAGCTAAAGGGAAATTCCCCCTAGCCGGAAGCTAGTAGGCGACCATACAACTATGTACAGTATCTACAATTAAAACCCGGCTTGCTACACTAGTATTCTCCCCAACATAGCGACCTGAGATAAAAACGGACTGAGCCTCAATGATTGATACATACAAAACCGATGGGTTAATCGTGATGTTTTAACAAATGTGAAAACGTAAAGACAGCCCATTCCAACATAAAATGCCTTGTGAGAAAGCCCCTCTCTTGCGGGGTAAACAGTAGTAAACTTCTTGAAATTATACGGGGCAAAAACACCACAAGACTGACCAGGTCCGGCCGACCTTGACCTCGTAAAAATCTAAACTTTAATTTGTGCTGAATAATGTTTCATGCTGACATTAGTGATATTGACTTGATACCGAGTAATTTCATCTAGTGCCTTGAAACTGTTTAGATTTATTACCTCAGAGCTGACACCAGTGGCGATGTTATAAACAAGGCCGGGACGGATTCTGTTTTGGATTACAATGCTGATATTCTGTTACAAATTAAAACCTGAATCATATTCCGTCATTATATTACGGAAATCGATATTCGATGACCTTCAGGGAGTCTTAAAGTTTGTTAAGTTTGTCTGGTCGAGAGAACCAGCTTGTATAGTTTAGGATATACAAATTATCTATATTATCATCACAATTCAGTTTACTACATTGACAGTGTGCATGAACCTGTGAATTTATTACATCTCAAAATTTTATTTGTTATAAAGCGTTATTGTTATTTAAAAAAATAAAAATTGGATTTTTTTCTATCGATACATCTGTATCGAAAAAAATATAACAAATAATCGGTTTTATAAGACTTAAATAATTTGCTTTACATCATAAAAGATTCAATCTGCACGTAACAAAAATAAAACAACCAACTGTGACGCCGGACTCTCAAGGCATACATGCATCATAGTCTACGTGTTTTTCATCTCGGCGATTCGGGTTCGATTCACCGATTGCACATAAATAGGTATAAGGTCATTTACCCGACTACGACTACGCGCGGATATTATACACCAGTCTGATAAAAAAAAATAAAAAAAAAAAAATAACTTGCTTTAACTAGTTCTTAAATTTGCGGAGAAAACACTGAAATTCAGCAGTGCGTCTAAATTTGTTCGTCCAATTCTAACGTCTTGGCGAAGAAAAATCTGAACTGGTCTGATCTACATATAGAGCAGAGGAGACAACATCACATGAAGTAATTAAGTTCAAACCAACTTCTCAATGAAATTCGCATTTGGATTGATTAACAGTAGCAATTCAAAACTTTATTTATGTTACAATAACTTGGAAACAAGTAAAACCATCTTATAGTAATCACATTTGTTGGCCTGGAAGGCTCTTACTGTTGGAGGAAGGGGAAATTGAAAAATACCCTGCCCACGCTGGGGTTTGAACAAGTAACATCTCGCCCCCATAGCGTACAGACAACCACTAGGGTAAGGGGTCATTCACGTACTGTACATGCCTTGTATGATATAGCAAGGAGGTGTACTAATCTCGGATTTTAGATGTACATTTCCTTACAACACCATAGGAAATGAGGGGGCCTAATCAATATATCAAAATCCTGCAAAATATCTATTATGAACGAGTCACGACATCAAGTTTTCAAGTGGACGCCAAAAGCAGGACCAGAGGACGTTCACTTAAAGAGGCTTGCCCGCAGAGAGATCAGAAAAATTGGCCAATAGAAAAAGATTTTTTACACATGACAGATTGTTGGAATTGTTGAGTTTTTCATTTTATTTTCCTTATAAAACGCTGAAAAGTGATATTAAAACCTCATTTTTTAATATTATTTATTTAATCGCAACCCGCAATATGTCCCCGCTATAAAGTGGAGTCTAATTTGATTGACACATCAAAGAAACAAGCACGTGCACAGTGCCGCACAGTGATAACTTCAAAGGCAGCGGCGATTTACAAAGAAGATTTGCCGTTATATTCCATACATTTCCCTCTCAGGTTGAGTTTTAAAACGTCTTTTAAATACATATTCTGTAATTGTTTTCAAGAAATAAAGTCGGAAAGCCTCTAATTTTGTCACATAGAAACGTGTACTGAAGTTTATTTAGTGATCGGAGATGTGCCGTTTACCGGTCCGTCTGCGGGTAAGCCTCTTTAAGATATTTAACAAGCGATGCTACCTGAACATCAAGAAAAAACTGTTTATCTCCCGCATTGTAGACGCCTGGAACACCTTGCCACAACATGTTATAGATACAACACATCTAAAATAGTTAGAAATTCTACCGGACAATCATTTTGGGGAATTTAACCATATTTAGACACAAAAGACATTTTAATTACACCAGGAGTATTACTTACTAAATATATATTCATTTAAGCATTGAACGGCTTTCAGTTGGCATTCATAGTCAATATGAATGCCAACTGAAAGCCGTTCAATGCTTATATTTACCATCTGTGATTTTTTATTTGTCGTGCGATTTTTTTTTGAAATTTTCAAATTCAAATTTCATTTGGCAGTTCATAAGCTGGTGAACTCGCAACTAAATTGGTAGGGTTATATAGTGGCAGTGCCATACAATGGTAAATATACGGATATAGAGGCTTACAGCCTGCATCCTATGTTTATCGTATTAAACCGTATTAAATGTCATATGCACTATTATGTACAATGTACAAAAAACTTACGTTTTCGTTGTGATTCGTGCAATCTTCTCTACATTCGGGATAATTACTTCCTCCATAACTTTCAATAAAACGCCGAATATTCTCTGTTAATTCCACCAGTGTGCTAAACTGCAAGTCGCGCTGTTCCGTAACTAAGCCGCAACAGCGAGTGACGTCATAAAACCGTGACGTCACAATGCTGTAACATAGTCGCGGCCCTTTACGGGGACTGTACCAGACGGGCCGTATGTCTGGTGGGAAATTAACAACTTTCGCGGACAACTTAACACTTTGACAAATAAAAGGAAGTGCACATTAACAAACACGTCGAAGTGATGAGTATAAATTGTTTTGCAACTTTATTTAGTTATTTATCTATTTATTTATTTATTTATTTATTTATTTTTTAGTAAATCAGTTAAAAAATCTAGGTGTCACCAATCGAGTTGATTACATTCCGTGTAGTTCCGGAATAAATTGGAGGAAATGATCACCGCTTCCCTATAATTGGTGTGCAGATTTATTTGATAGCGGTATAAGTGATCTTTTCATTCGGTTCAATTACGGCGAAAGACATTAAAATGTTTGTTTTGGTTTTGTGTTGTCTGACGTTCTACCAAGACCTAAGGTTATTTAAGGACGGTCACCCCTGTGTGCGAAATGCATGGGTGTGTTTTGGCAGGCTGCAGTGTGTTCGTGGATCTGATGTCGACTATAGTGCTACCGCTCAGATACCATTCTTACGCCCTACCGCAAAGTAAGGACATGGCCATGGAATCTATACCAGAATATCTGGCATAAAATAATCAAATTTCACACTTTATTTCACACTGTACCTGTATGAACTTATTCAGGTACAATGTAGTTGTCCGGGTCGTTTGTTTCCGCTTCAATGATTCCATCATATATGATTATTGTGGGACCAAGCTTAAACATTTCTGTTAAAATGATATATAATTAAAACCACATGACGTAGGCATTTAATATGACGTCAATGGCTGATATTTAAACCAAGAGCTATAACAAGGTACCCATATCTATTTTTGTATTTTAAACGCCTTTGTCCGGAATCAAATTCACTTCTCCTTATTCCGTTATTTTTTAATTACTAATAACACTATTACATGTATCCCTAACAAAAGCCGGATAAAGCACTAATGCGCGTGATCTACCGGGCGATTTTAGAAGAAAAAAAATAATGCATTAAAAGAAGGATAGTTTTCCGTGTATGATACCCTGACGTCATAGAGAACAATGCAAAATTATTAACAGCTTGAAAAATTAAAACATTTTCGCTTGTGTTCTATTATCAAACGGGGATCAGAACTCAAACATACGGCGCCTTTATTTAACTTCACGGCCGTATTTTTTGTCTGATTTAGCCATCACAAAACAACACTACCATCAAACACCCGTCAAATGTCAAACACAGGGTTCGTCGTTTGTAAAGCTCAACCATCGTACCTATGTCCGATATAACCGTTACAAAGTATACAAAAAATATTTACTTTTGAAATTTCACACTACAGATTAAAGGTTTAGCGTAGTAGTCGAACATTCCTGCGTAATTGTTTCAAGGTTGTTTGATGATGTCATTGTGACTTATTGATGCGGAGTTGAAATAATAATTGTGCGCTACACGACTTTTGAACAGGCGACAACACCAATAAATCGATCAACAAATCACATATTTTACTACGATTTTCACCTGTTAATTACGACACAAGCATGTTTGTTGTGTTTGTTTGTCGTCACGCGAACAACCGTGGTTGTTTTGAGACATATCTTTCATTTTGTGGCCATCTCGCTGAACTATTTAGAGAAATATGAGTAAAGCGTCCTGTCAAGTGACAAACACTGAGTTGTCTGATCTCGGACGAGAAACACAAAACACTCGTATACGGAATAAACATGTATTTTATACAAATACAGATAAAAACCACAAAACGAATTTAAAATTGTTACATTAAATCAATCAATATAAAATGCCTGCGCGGGTATGCTTTCTACGCGTGACGTCCGTTACTTAAAATGACATTAATTAACATATGCATATTCAATTTATCGTATTAAACCGTATTAAATGTCATATGCACTATTATGTACAATGTACAAAACAACTTACGTTTTCGTTGTGATACGTGCAATCTTCTCTACATTCGGGATAATTACTTCCTCCATAACTTTCGATAAAACGCCGAATATTCTCCGTAATTCCACCAGTGTGCCAAACTGCAAGTCGCGCTGTTCCGTAACTAAGCCGCAACAGCGAGTGACGTCATAAAGCCGTGACGTCACAATACTGTATCATAGTCGCGGCCCTTTCCGGGGACTGTACCAGACGGGACGTATGTCTGGTGGGAAATTTACAACTTTCGCGGACAACTTAACACTTTGACAAATAAAAGGAAGTGCACTTTAACAAACACGTCGAAGTGATGAGTATAACTTGTTTTGCAAATTAATTAATTTATTTATCTATTTATTTATTTATTTATTTTTTAGTAAATCAGTTAAAATATGTAGGTGTAACCAATCGAGTTGATTACATTCCATGTAGTTCCGGAATTTATTGGAGGAAATGATCACCGCTTCCGTAGAACCGGACACCTTTCCCTATAATTGGTGTGCAGATTTATTTGATAGCGTATACGGAATAAACATGTATTTTATACAAATACAGATAAAAACCACAAAACGAATTTAAAATTGTTACATTAAATCAATCAATATAAAATGCCTGCGCGGGTATGCTTTCTACGCGTGACGTCCGTTACTTAAAATGACATTAATTAACATATGCATATTCAATGTTTAATTGGCATATGCTGCTATATCAAAATGATATTGTTTTCTTAGTATTGGGGGAAATAATAACCGTGTATGTGTTACCACAGCACCACCTAATCACCTTCCGTTAACATACTGGTGTTACCACATCACCACCTAATCACCTTCCGTTAACATACTGGTGTACCACATCACCACCTAATCACCTTCCGTTAACATACTGGTGTTACCACATCACCACCTAATCACCTTCCGTTAACATACTGGTGTCACCACATCACCACCTAATCACCTTCCGTTAACATACTGGTGTCACCACATCACCACCTAATCACCTTCCGTTAACATACTGGTGACCACATCACCACCTAATCACCTTCCGTTAACATACTGGTGTTACCACATCACCACCTAATCACCTTCCGTTAACATACTGGTGTCACCACATCACCACCTAATCACCTTCCGTTAACATACTGGAGTTACAACATCACCACCTAATCACCTTCCGTTAACATACTGGTGTTACCACATCACCACCTAATCACCTTCCGTTAACATACTGGTGTAAACAACATCACCACCTAATCACCTTCCGTTAACATACTGGTGTTACCACATCACCACCTAATCACCTTCCGTTAACATACTGGTGTACCACATCACCACCTAATCACCTTCCGTTAACATACTGGTGTTACCACATCACCACCTAATCACCTTCCGTTAACATACTGGTGTAAACAACAGCACCACCTAATCACCTTCCGTTAACATACTGGTGAATACATCACCACCTAACTACCTTCCGTTAACATACTGGTGTTACCACATCACCACCTAATCACCTTCCGTTAACATACTGGTGTTACCACATCACCACCTAATCACCTTCCGTTAACATACTGGTGTACCACATCACCACCTAATCACCTTCCGTTAACATACTGGTGTTAACCACATCACCACCTAATCACCTTCCGTTAACATACTGGTGTTACCACATCACCACCTAATCACCTTCCGTTAACATACTGGTGTTACCACATCACCACCTAATCACCTTCCGTTAACATACTGGTGACCACATCACCACCTAATCACCTTCCGTTAACATACTGGTGTTACCACATCACCACCTAATCACCTTCCGTTAACATACTGGTGTTACCACATCACCACCTAATCACCTTCCGTTAACATACTGGTGTTACCACATCACCACCTAATCACCTTCCGTTAACATACCGGTGTTACCACATCACCACCTAATCACCTTCCGTTAACATACTGGTGTTACCACATCACCACCTAATCACCTTCTGTTAACATACTGGTGTTACCACAACACCACCTAATCACCTTCCGTTAACATACTGGTGTCACCACATCACCACCTAATCACCTTCCGTTAACATACTGGTGTTACCACAGCACCACCTAATCACCTTCCGTTAACATACTGGTGTTACCACATCACCACCTAATCACCTTCCGTTAACATACTGGTGTTACCACATCACCACCTAATCACCTTCCGTTAACATACTGGTGTTACCACATCACCACCTAATCACCTTCCGTTAACATACTGGTGTCACCACATCACCACCTAATCACCTTCCGTTAACATACTGGTGTCACCACATCACCACCTAATCACCTTCCGTTAACATACTGGTGTTACCACATCACCACCTAATCACCTTCCGTTAACATACTGGTGTCACCACATCACCACCTAACCACCTTCCGGTTACATACTGGTGACCACATCACCACCTAATCACCTTCCGTTAACATACTGGTGACCACATCACCACCTAATCACCTTCCGTTAACATACTGGTGTTACCACATCACCACCTAACCACTTTCCGGTTACATACTGGTGACCACATCACCACCTAATCACCTTCCGTTAACATACTGGTGTCACCACATCACCACCTAATCACCTTCCGTTAACATACTGGTGTTACCACATCACCACCTAATCACCTTCCGTTAACATACTGGTGTTACCACATCACCACCTAATCACCTTCCGTTAACATACTGGTGTTACCACATCACCACCTAATCACCTTCCGTTAACATACTGGTGTACCACATCACCACCTAATCACCTTCCGTTAACATACTGGTGTTACCACAGCACCACCTAATCACCTTCCGTTAACATACTGGTGTTAACAACATCACCACCTAATCACCTTCCGTTAACATACTGGTGTCACCACATCACCACCTAATCACCTTCCGTTAACATACTGGTGTTACCACATCACCACCTAATCACCTTCCGTTAACATACTGGTGTTACCACATCACCACCTAATCACCTTCCGTTAACATTATCGCGTTCAATTTTGGCGGAAACCAAATTATGAATACATGTATTTAGTTAAAAGTATTCTACTTGAGTTGAAACTGAGACGCACGTGCTATGTTATTCTATGCTACACTCTAACCTTGAGTACGAATGAAGAATCCTTTCATATCTGGACACGGGCGTCTGTGTCCGGTTTTAGAAGAAAATCCTAATTACGCTTAATAAGATGATAGAACTCGTACTACAAACCGAAGGGAAAACATATGAGTTGGGCGAGGGATCATTTTTTACGATAGTTTTGTCTACATGGGTACATATGTACGCATCGCTACATAAAGGTACAATTTATCTTATATTAGTCGATATTCTAATGATCTTTTTCTCTTAATTTCATAATAATTTAACGTCATGCTAATTTGGATTTTTAAAGAAAATTTAGATGACATTACGCGTTATACTTAAATGCTAATTATTGTGTTTGCATCTGGCGGCAATTTCGTCAAATCGGGAAACGGAAGTCGCATTGATAATTATTTGATCAAAATGCAACTTTCTCCCTTATTTCGAAATCGGACAAGATTTAGATTAGACCAGTCAATAAGGGCATGACGCACATTTTATGACTTCACAGATAAACTCCGCCAAAAATACACTTAACATAAACATGAATTTAAGAACTGGGTAATTTATTCAAACTAAAAATCAGATTATGTTCCTCAAGGGAAATCACTCCGACCGTCATCAAACATTAACCAGCCGAACTGTGAACAGATAATTTAAGAGGACGACAGTTCGGCAGGTTTTTGGGGGCTCTGTTGACCAATAAAAAGTCTAGCTCTTGTCTGGACGCACGTGGTCATATTCCCCGAGTAGACGTTAGGCCAATGATGTTGAACACATAACTTCATTTAACTAGAGTTGCAGATGTCTAGCATGGGTGTAAACCACAATTAACTAAAGGATATATATACCACTGACATGGACAAACCAGTCTGCCAATACTCGTGGACAAATATTTCTCTAGCCATTTACATATGTATCCATTTGTCTGCTATTTTAGATTTTAAAATGAATGCTAATTCTAACTAGAAATGGTACGGCAAGGAGATCAGAACTTGAGAGGTAAGAATGTTGACTTTTTCCAACTCGAGGCTCTGACGAGGGTTTGAAATTCAAACTTCTCATCCTTGGTGATTTTCATCTGTTTCTAAGTAAATGGAAAACGAACATTGTATACGCGCATAGGTCATTAAAATTTGAAGGCATGTGTCTTATGTTTTCATCAATTCATTATCGTTTTATGGATACAAAATATTCATTTATCAAAACATCAATAATTGTTCTTAATTTAATCAATTATACAATCTAACATCGGTCAATAATTATAAAATCTAACACAGGTAAATCATTATTAAATCTCATAAGGTAAATTATTATAATTCTCACACCGGTAAATAATTATAAATTCTCATATCGGTAGATAATTATAAATTTTCTTACAGGTTGCTAATTATAAATTCTCACACCGGTAAATGAATATAGATTCTCACATCGGTGAATATAGTTATAAATTCACATACCTGTAAATAGATATACATTCTTATACAGGTAAATAATCATAAATTCTCACATCGATGGAAGGAATGATTCTCCTTTCCTAAGTATGAGAAATACATATAAATGATCTGGTGGGTAATAATAAAGATGACAATTTAAAGGTAAATTGAGGCCATGCTTTTTAAGATAGCTTCACCGGAAAATATGAACATGATATATTAAAAAAAAAAAAAAAAACGTGACAAAAAACATGATCGCATATATCGTGTTGGTCGTAGTGAGATAACCTGACTGAACGTGATGAAAATCGTGGCTGATCTTGAACAGAATCGTGTTGGCTTCGTAACAAAATGCGTGTCCGTGACACCAGTCCTCATATAACCCTGGTAGCGGCGAGGACGTTAAACTCATAACAAGAAAAAAAACATATACGGTTATAACAGGGCGTATTAAGGGCGAAGGAAATCCTACAAAATCGTGGATTATGAATTATGGATATCGTTAACATCGTGATCAAGTGAAAACGCAAAATAATCACTACAGAAATAAAGTACATTTTGTTTATTGCTACCTGACCTTGAAACTTTGGAAATGTAAATGAAGTATTTCGACCGTTTCCAAGCAAAATTGCGAGAAAAATCGTAACAAGCCGGTTGACATTATACAATTATTGACTGGGGCTGAGGGAAACAGCGATTTTGTCAGCACCTAAGATCCTGACCATTGTCCGACCCGAATCGAAGCGGAGGGCAAAAGTCAGGGTCGAAGGTGTTTACAAAATCGCCGTTGCCCTCAGCCCCAGTCAAGAATTGTTTTGTTATATTAGACTTACTTCTACCAGCAGAAAACACACCAAAAAATAACCGCATACGTGTTAAAGTTTTCCTCAGTATAGGATCGCAGATTATCCAATAATGTAGATATTTTGGAAGTGGCCAAATAATCTTCCAGAATCCTAACAGCAACCTTGATAACATTGGCAATAAATTTGCTGTCGCTGCCATTCAATATTTTTGTCAACTGCTCTTCATCGTAAGAAGCAAATCGGAATGAGCCTTAAGTATCCATCTTTGTTTACACCGGAAGTGAGAACCAGCTTAAGGACGTCAACATAAATACAAGGTCCCGGAGACGCTTAAACATCAGCTTACCGAATTACAAGTTAAACCGCATGACTGCAATATACCACGAATAGTGAATACAAAGCTACATGTATATCATATAGCTATTTTGTCTTTGTCTCGCTAGTGAATTTTTGTAACAAAGGGTTTGACATTCCAAAAGGAAAGTAAGAAAACTTGAAAACGGGCTAAAACAACATTAAGACGCGATGTGTAAACCACATCAATTAAACAATTTCGGCGAGTGAAAGTACTATATACATGTTCTTTAGGTTTCTCACAATGTGTAGATTAGTATACACTAATTAATACAAATTTCTATCACATAATCGTCATATTACCCAGTGACTTTGTCTTTGTTAGATGTCGCTAGTATAATATACCCTGGACCGTTTTTCATTGGCTTTGCCAGTCAGAAATTGGTTGTGACGTGCATGATAATATGGACAAAATTGACGTCATCAATTGTGAATGACGTAAAAAATGACTGTGTCCGTTGAATAAAGCGCTCCGTATTGTGACTATAAATCCTGTCAAAATGGAAGATTTCTGATTTGTGTAATCAACGTATCTAAAATCATTTTAAAATTAAAACTTAGATAATTTTACGAAATTCTCAGTGGAGATGAAAACTCAGCTAAAATCTTAAATATATATCCTTGTATACATATACTTCTACCACAATACGCCGTGTTATTCAACTCTCAGACCATCAGTTAATCATTACAGCTGTTGATTAACTTAACAATCTGTTTATACCACACGTGGTATAAACTCTGTACGCATTTCGATTGGCTAACACGGTGAACTTTGACCCAAGCTGCAATTGTTATTGACGTCATCAATAATCTAATGACGTCACATCACCGGGTCCCGGACGTCACCGGTACACTGTATTTGCATACGCGAAATTATACTTGGCCACGTTTCCCTTTGATTCAAGCCGATATTATTGTGGTAGAAACAGGTCACACGACTCGAAATTGTTGGATATTGAATTTATTTCACACGAGTAAGTTATTTCTTAAAAGTTGCAAAAAACACTCGCTAAAGCTCGTGTCTTTTGTAACTTTTAAAAAATAACTTACTCGTGTGAAATAAATTCCATATCCAACAACCACTCGTTGTGTAACCTCTATTTATTTCATATACTATCAATATAAACAATAACAACGTTTACCTGTTGGTACTGTATATATCTTTGTATTTCGTTAACAATGTGAATGCTCGCGCGATAAAGTGGTAGGCTACATGTACTTCCGGAGACGGAAATGTAGCGATTTGTCGACATGGCGGAATGGCCTGAGATGCTGTGATTGTCTCTCATAGAGATTACAACTAATTGCATGGCTTGCTTGACATGGACTTAAAGGAGAATCCCAAATACCCACCTGGGATAGATTTTGTTAATCCGCCACGCACTAATTAGACAAATCACTTCAGAAAAGAATAATGTTTTGTCAGGTGGAAGAGACTAATTGCAACAAAATTAATTTGTTTCCTTGAAGCTGCTCGCCGCCACAGCATCTGAAAATAAAACGCCGGAGTTAAAACCAAGACAGGACCATAAAAATCTGACATTGCTATATGGCAGTAACACGAAAGTCATGTATCGACTAGATTCTATTGCGATAGATTACATCAGTATTTTTGGTGGTCAGGTGTCACAGTGATAACACATTCGCCTTTAACCTAGGCGGCCGGGGTTCGATTCCCCTTTCGGACGGGATACGGTATTGGGGTCACCCATCCGGCCACAGGGGTCTTCTCCGGGTGCTCAATTTTCTCTTCCTCCCTCCCATCACGCGCTTCCATCCGACACAGCAAGCGTAATTCAAATAATTTGTTAGGCAATTGGAAAAAAAGTGTACATTTACGTCATTAATGAAAGACAGAACATTTTTATGACTTCTGCAGACACATGTATACTTGTTATTATCGAATTCAAAATTTTTTTTTTGTAAATGTCGATATTGATATAACAACCCTTATGCATTTTAAGTTTACATTGATAATTCCCCTAAATGTTTTTTTTATAAAAACGATCACACAAAGATCTTTGCGCCGCTATTGAACGTTGAACGATCGTTATTGGTTCTACATAGTGCTGGTCCGTTCTATACTTTTCTTATCTTGATTCATTTCCTAATCATTTGAAGACATAGCTACATATGAAATCTGAAAGTGATCCGTCAGAAACTTTCAAATAGATAGCGATAGCAAACCTCAACTGATACTACAGACCGATGGACATTTTCACATCAAGTTTGAAAATAAATCTCCGGTGCTTTTCAAGAAATACGGATAGAAAATGTTTACTAACAGACGACGAATAAGTGACCACAGTGAGGATTTGTTTTTGTTTAACGTCCTATTAACAGCCATGGTCATTAAGAACGTGCCAGGTTTTGGAGGTGGAGGAAAGCCGGAGTACCCGGAGAAAAACCACCGGCCTACGGTCAGTACCTGGCAACTGCCTCTCGTAGGTTTCGAACTCGCAACCCAGAGGTGGAGGGTTAGTGTTAAAGTGTCGGGACACCTTAACCACTCCGCCACCGCGGCCCCGACCACAGTGAGCAATGATTTTAAATTGTCAACACCATGAATGCAGATTAATTTATTGGAATGACCGAGATATCGAGAAAACTCTAAATGAATAATTATTGCCGGTACTCTGTATGTGTGAGAAAATATTCAATGTAAATGTTTTCGCCTATTGATGGTTTCCGCTACTGTGATTGACCGGTCAGGATAGTTAGCGAAACGCTTCAATTATTTGTATTGTTGTTGGTTTTAAAATAGACAGACGTTCCAGACACAACAGACTAATTGGGCCAATGTAATATTCTATATAACGGTGAGTGTCGCGTGTATCGCGACCTTCGTAACTGTTTGTAATACTTATACAAAGGTAAAACCAAACGCGTTACAGAACTGTTACTATAACAAGTTCTCCATGAAAGAAAGGTCAGATTAGATCGGAAAGAGATTAGCATCAACAATTAACACTAAGCAGTTCTGCTTTGTTTTCTTGTAAAATAAATCGTTTATATCTTCAACAAAAAAAGACAAAAAGGAAGTTAAAATAACTTTAATTTAATTATGATTTAAGTGTCAATAATAAATGCCCCTGTGCATGTCTGATGCCGAGGTAAATTTCTAAGCTGTTTGCGTGTGAAGCCAGAACACACGACGTGTCCAATACATTAAACGTCTGGGAGAACAATTGTATCACTTTATCTGAAATACAGAGGTCGTATTTATCCCTCAACGAGAAGTTAGTTAGCCGAAGTTAAATGTCAGGGTAGCGATTCACGTCTATGTCAACAAATGGATATGTACAGCGATCATCTGGTGGAACAATGAGAATCAATTCAACATTTGTAGGATAATTTGATTTAAGTGGCGTTAAAAATCGACAAAAAATACGAACGTGACAATAATTATTCCCAACGATACAAAATGTATAACAAAGGTTTATAACAAATACGATATCCTAGAGATGTTACTAAACACGAGATCCTAGAGATATTACTAAATACGAGATCCTAGAGATATTACTAAACACTAGATCCTAGAGATATTACTAAACACGAGATCCTAGAGGTATTACTAAACACGAGATCCTAGAGATATTACTAAACACGAGATCCTAGAGATATTACTAAACACTAGATCCTAGAGATATTACTAAACACGAGATCCTACAGATATTACTAAACACGAGATCCTAGAGATATTACTAAACACGAGATCCTAGAGAAATTACTAAACACGAGATTCTACAGATATTACTAAACACGAGATCCTAGAGATATTAGAGAGCGCAGCTCGAACGGGCGAAGCCCGTTCGCGTAGCGAACTTAATGGTAGAGATGTCTCGGAAACCCCCCCTTTTCCCCCAATATACTTAGAGTTCAAAAACTTTCTCAGTAACCGGAAACAGGAAGTCACGACAAGATCCAGTGTTGCGCAAGACTGTATTCAAAGTCACATTCTCGGGAGATAACAAAATATCAACATTTTAAAAATATGCAAATGTTTGACTTCACACTAGTTAGAATTTGTTAATAAAATTTATCTCGAACAATTTCTTAATTTTTTATATTCAAAACGTAACGGTATAATTTTCAACGAAAATATTTCCGGTGTTTTACGAGTGCAGCTCCGTTCCGTTCGATTTGCATACAAGTTTACCAAATATAGCACAGAAAATAAAGAGGACTTCCGAATTTTTTTGTTGTCGTCTGCTGCTCGTCTGCGAGATCTGCTGTCCCGTCACCTTGTCATAGCTAGACTTATTCTACGCTTAGTTTTTGTAGTAAGTTATCTAAATCACAATTCTTGTTGGTATATACTTTAATATATACTTTATTACAAACCAGTGTATAGATCTGTTGGCAATATATTCATTTTGTAGCTGATCAATAAACCATGGATTGCGAGTCACCACGTAGGTCTTATGCTCAAGTTGTAGCGTCTTTTGGTAAATCCAAATATGATCATACTTATAGTATGGCCGATGTCACACCTCATATGGATGTTGTCATTGATGAGACATGTATAATTCCTTCATTTTTAAAGGACCATGCATATACATCTTGCATTTCAAACAAAGATCATGGTGACTTGCAATTCATGGATTCCATGGGCACCGGATTGCTGCGCTCTCACATAGGCCATGCCTAACATTATATTACTAAACACGAGATCCTACAGATATTACTAAACACGAGATCCTAAGGATATTACTAAACACGAGATCCTACAGATGTAACAAAACACGAGATTCTACAGATATTACTAAACACGAGATCCTAGAGATATTACTAAACACGAGATTCTACAGATATTACTAAACACGAGATTCTACAGATATACAGATATTACTTAACACGAGATTCTACAGATATTACTAAACACGAGATTCTACAGATATACATACATGTATATTACCAAACACGAGATCCTACAGATATTACTAAACACGAGATTCTACAGATATACATATATTACCAAACACGAGATTCTACAGATATTACTAAACACGAGATTCTACAGATATCACTTAATACGAGATCAATAGAGAACTTTTGATATAATATCACTCAACGCGAGATCACACAGATCTTACTTAACACGAGATCATAAAGATGAATTACTAAACACGAGATCGTCATACATTTACAGTTGGTTAACATAAATATTCTGGATAAAATATATAATTACGGAAATCGACAAGAGTGCTTAGTAGTGTTCATATGGCGTTCATACCAATTATAATGCACGTAAGCTACCTACCAAAGTGTTCAGGCGATATCCACACTGTAATGATGTTTTAAGATCATCTATATATCTACAGGATAATGGTAACATGCCACCTTGTATTCATTGTGTAAAAGTGACCTCCCTTTAATTAATGTTATAATGCGCATGTCTGGAAAATCGGATATATTCTTAGTAATTGCTGCAAGATAAAGACACCGGACGCTTGAACACATTAATGTAAGTTCCTTACCGTATACACACAACACTACACAAACATTTGCATTAGTTAGCCCAAATATTGTTTACGTCATCTTCCTGTAAAAGGTGACAAAGTATTGATTTTTTTGTTCGATGTAAAATGTCCTTGTAACTGTTGTATTGACGTTTCTTCCATTTCTTATTTTTTGTTATTATTTATCATTAAATGTCTTCTCAACAGCTATGATCATTGAAAGACTGTACCTGCAGTGAACGAGATGCACGCGTGTAGCGAGTGCGTGGGTATTGGAGGGTTCTAATTATATGTTCCCCTTTGTCTCCTTGCGATAACACGGAACTGATGTCGATTTTATAGTGCTATCTCACTGAATCATACTGCCGAAGACACCCGACAGGACACCCCATCCGGTCACATTATACTGACAACAGGCAAACCAGTCGTCCTCATAAAATGCTAGGCAGGAGTAACAACTACAATTCTGTATAGACCCTGGTATGTCGGCCAGAGGACGGAGCCTTTCTCATAGGGGCGAACGCTTAACTTGAGATAAAAAGGTGAGGCAATGTCAAGATAGTCATTACGAAGGAGAAAAATGTTTATTTAGGAGAGAAAAGAAACAATACCAAATTTAGAGACCTCTTATGGTCATGCCCGGATGCAATGACACCATTCTTAGGAATAAAACATAGAAAGCGGAGAGGAAAGAAAAAAAAGCAAAATAATGACAGGAGAGATATCACAAATGCTGAAATATGGGCAATAGATATAATGTTATCTCTGTAATATTGGTAGTTGTTGTCTCTGCAATGCCCTCCAAATAGAGACATGGAAACTACCGACCAAATATATATTGCAGCCCTACCAATCTAAGCTCTTTTTCGCTCGTTATAATATTTAAATTCTGACTTCACAGCTACTCATTTATCACACACTGCTCTTCTCTAATCTACTGTCAATCAATTACAGCTAATCATTGTTTTGATTGACTCGAATAACAGCAAAATTATTAGGAACATGATGATGTGTAATGGTGTGATTATCACAAACAAAGCTAGAGTTGATAACGACGTAAAACTGTTTCAAATACACCACGTTAGTAGCGCTTCCCGATGTGTGTATGACATGATACTAATACGCATATAAAGTTCACAGTGACCTTATTCTTACATCCGGGGCGTAGTCAGGAATAATTCTTCACGTGCGTTATATTACAGCTGTATGTATGCTGTTACATGTACTACCTGGTTGACCTACATTGTACAAAGGGCAGCTAAGCACTTAGCTTAATTTATGCATCGGAAGGCCTGCACATTTCCTATTTTCGTATAAGTTTTGATACAAATTATACACGAGTTATTTCCCTTTAATGTCCCTGTTGAGCAGCAAAGAATTATGGGTAGCAGCTTCCCGATGCGCGCCATTAAAAAGTTGGTAACAGAGTTTTGAAATTGGAAGTTTTCAACAATTTTCAGAAGTTTTTTAGGTCTTCTCACTTAACTCACCCACTTCCTCCCCTGATTCTTTTATCTTCTTATTTTATATTTACTATCTTGGATGATGTTTCACATGCCTGTTTGAAGGCGGAGTTTGGCAACCCCCACACAGGCTTTTGTTGTAATTGACTACCATTGTCATTTTGAGATGTTTATTTTTAGACGTTTTTTAATGATTGTGTTATGCTATGTTAATTTTGTATTGTTAAATTGTAATATGTTTAGAATTTATATTAAATGTCACCGTATGCCATGTATGTTGGCCATTTTCAATCTATACATTCTCTTTGTTGTCTGTGACATGACCGAAGATGCATAAAAGGAGTTATATAATCACGTTCCTAGGACGGTGAGGACGATAGCTAACTCGGTAAGAGCGTCGGGTCACGTGACCTCACATGAAGGTCAAGGAAGCGTGGCTCGACGCTCCCTCAACGTGTTGGTTTGGGTTTTTAGGGGAGCTGAGAAATGGACGGGTCTGTGCTGTCGTGGTGTTTTTTCTTGGGGAAACCATACCTGCTCTGGATGGCATGCGGCGGGCCTCCCGTATGTTGTGAGTTAGTCACCGACTACTACAAGGAGACCCCGCCTGAAAATGACCCTGGCTGTTCATGAGGCGATAAACGCAACAAACAAACAAACACTCTAGGTTCTTTTATATGAAGACGAATTTAGACAGTCACGTTCTTCGGATAGGACGGTCATTCGACTGATATAGTTATTTAGTTGCTTTCATGCAGAGAATTGTCAGTTATTCAACCACGAACGATTATAGATGTAGATAATATTGTAGGTAGGAAAGTAACATACCTTCAAAAATATTCTAATATATTGTCACAGCTATTCGACCAACAAAAACGTAGACGTAAGTGGTATTGTAACTGGGAACTCAGTTACATTCAATGTTAGTATGACGATATCGTATATTGGACGGTTGTTCAACCTACAATATATTTAGACGGTCTAGTATATTGGACGGTTATTCGACCTACAATATATTTAGACGATTTAGTATATTGGACGGTTATTCGACCTACAATATGTTTAGACGATCTAGTATATTGGACGGTTATTCGACCTACAATATATTTAGACGATCTAGTATATTGGACGGTTATTCGACCTACAATATATTTAGACGGTCTAGTATATTGGACGGTTATTTGACCTACAATATATTTAGACGGTCTAGTATATTGGACGGTTATTCGACCTACAATATATTTAGACGGTCTAGTATATTGGACGGTTATTCGACCTACACTATATTTAGACGGTCTAGTATATTGGACGGTTATTCGACCTACAATATAGCTTGACGGTCTAGTATATTGGACGGTTATTCGACCTACAATATATTTAGGCGGTCTAGTATATTCGACGGTTGTCCAACCTACAATATATTTAGACGGTCTAGTATATTGGACGGTTATTTGACCTACAATATATTTAGACGGTCTAGTATATTGGACGGTTATCCGACCTACAATATATTTAGACGATCTAGTATATTGGACGGTTATTCGACCTACAATATATTTAGACGGTCTAGTATATTGGACGGTTATTCGACCTACAATATATTTAGACGATCTAGTATATTGGACGGTTATTCGACCTACAATATATTTAGACGGTCTAGTATATTGGACGGTTATTCGACCTACAATATAGCTTGACGGTCTAGTATATTGGACGGTTATTCGACCTATAATATATTTAGGCGGTCTAGTATATTCGACGGTTGTTCAACCTACAATATATTAGACGGTCTAGTATATTGGACGGTTATTTGACCTACAATATATTTAGACGGTCTAGTATATTGGACGGTTATCCGACCTACAATATATTTAGACGATCTAGTATATTGGACGGTTATTCGACCTACAATATATTTTGACGATCTAGTATATTGGATGGTTATTCGACCTACAATATATTTAGACGGTCTAGTATATTGGACGGTTATTTGACCTACAATATATTGAGACGGTGCAGTATATTAGACGGTTATTCGAACTACAATGTATTTTGACGGCCTAGTATATTGGACGGTTATTCGACCTACAATATATTTAGACGGTCTAGTATATTGGACGGTTATTCGACCTACAATATATTTAGACGGTTTAGTATATTGGACGGTTATTCGACCTACAATATATTTAGACGGTCTGGTATATTGGACGGTTATTCGACCTACAATATATTTAGACGGTCTAATATATTGGACGGTTATTCGACCTACAATATATTTAGACGATCTAGTATATTGGACGGTTATTCGACCTACAATATATTTAGACGATCTAGTATATTGGACGGTTATTCGACCTACAATATATTTAGACAGTCTAGTATATTGGACGGTTATTCGACCTACAATATATTTAGAGGGTCTAGTATATTGGACGGTTATTCGAACTACAATATATGTAGACGGTCTAGTATATTGGACGGTTATTCGAACTACAATATATTTAGACGGTCTAGTATATTGGACGGTTATTTGACCTACAATATGTTTAGACGGTCTGGTATATTGGACGTTTATTTGACCTACAATATATTTTGACGGTTTAGTACAGAATATTGGACGGTTATTCGACCTACAATATATTTTGACGGTCTAGTATATTGGACGGTTATTTGACCTACAATATATTTAGAGGATCTAGTATATTGGACGGTTGTTCGACCTACAATATATTTAGACGGTCTAGTACAGTTTTTATTGGACGGTTATTAAATCTTCAAAATTATTTAGAAAGTCTTGTAAATTGAACGAGTACTAAGCCTACAAACTTATTCAGTCAGTCTCATACATTGGACGGTTATTGAAACTTCAACATTATTTCGTAGACAGAAATTAAGATATACTATTATTATACAAGACAGCTAACTTTATAAATGTCAGAGTGACGAAATCGTCCAACAATTCGTTGGTGATCTACAATGTACATTTGTGACAACTCTTTTACTTATACGTGTAAGTACGATGATTGGTTCCCTATTGATAGGGATACATCATCAAATTACATTGAAAATATTTAAAATATCGCAGTTATACATCTATCAGAAAATGGTGTATTGCTATTGTTGGGTTTTGATAGTCCCATAGATGTGACGTAATCATGCATATGGCTACACGTGCCATACTTTCTACATGTAGGAGTGGACAGGACAGTTCACCAAGGTGTACGTGTTGAACTCATACCTCTATGAATGCAAAGTGCCATTTGGTACAATGTACTTGTCATATTGAAAGAGGCTTGGTATGTTTCGACCTAAATATGGTCTTGGGTTTTAAATATAAACATGAATAAATATTCTTATTTGTGAAAAATGTGCATGTAATCTACAATGGATATTTCATTATATGACCGTAAAATTGTATCATCGGTCTATTCGCAACCTTCAAGGGAGATTCTGAATTTTATGTCATTTTTCATATTTCATTTTATTCGGTGTAGCAGACGACAACAAAAATCGTGTTCCTGTAATGTGGTCCTCCGAGGCACTGGTATCGAAAACTTGAAGAAAAAAATGAATGGGTAAACATTTTAATTTTGGCATCAACTTGACTGACAATAAATCATACATGTAATATAAACTTCGTAGAGTCACCATTTAGCTGATTAGCTCCTATCGTAGAGTCACCATGTAGTAACTGAAAGGCTCGAAGTTAAAATAACCATGACGTTTCCTTTGGTATTTTGCTACATTGTATGCTTCTTACTACCGCTTACTTATTTTGAACAGATTTGATATATATATATATATATATCTAATATAAGTCTTTTAGTACTCAGATAAAAATGTTGAAATGGAACATACCTTCACTTGGGTAATAAGAGTAAAAGAAACGATTAACACACATAGCCGTTCAAAGTAAAATGTTTACAAACAAACAAACTTAAGCATCGACAAGAGACATACTTTGAAAAGTGGTACAGAATTCCTATTTAATTTGTCAATTTTAGTGTAAAATTCTTATTCAATTTGTCGATTCTATTGTAAAATTCCTATTTAATTTGTCGATTTAGTGTAAAATTACTATTTAATTTGTCAATTTTATTTAATTTACATAATGTTTCCGTAATCCTTTCACCACGCTTAGCGCACCAATGGACAAAGAACCATTGTACAATTTTCAGGGAAGCGACTTTCGACTGCAATAACTGAATAAAAGATATCTCGTTTTTGTTTTATTTTCACTCTCATAATCGTAGTTAAGGAGACATAGATAATAGTTTCCCGCCAAATCGTTGTTACGTTGTCGGTAATAATTACTTACCGATTTTCCAAAGACAAAAGAAATCTTTTTCGGGTAACGTTGAAGGTAAATAACAATTACATGTACATACATTTTATGTATGCATATATTCATACTTATATCAATTGAAATGCACGATGCTATTATAAGGATACAAGTTAGATCATAATGTGTTTGGATTATCTGTATCCTGTAAATTTCGCACTACTAATCATAAATTTATTGCTGAAACTGGCAGTTGACACCAGATTGAATATAAGGAAAGAAAATGTCCACATTGTAATAGTCAACAAATTGGTGATGAATTTCATTATTTACCTGAATGTACAGCGTTATCTGCTCACAGAGTTTTATATATAGACAAATACTAATGGTCAAGACCAAATATTATTAGTTTAACGAACTAATGAATATTACTAATGTTAAAAAAACTATGAAAATGTGTGTACCTGTAGGGATCCCTACATGGGCGCCATTGTAAAAATGAGGGTTGGCGCCCATGTAGGGACCCAGTAAGCCAGAGGTCCCGGGTTCGATCCCTAGCGGAGGCAGTGATTTAAATTTAATTGATCATGCGCTCTGTTACATGTGTATTGTTATCAGATTAATTAATAACATGATATGTCCTCCTTGATAAAAATGAAAATGTTTTGTTGTGAAACATGTGTCGTGTATCAACTATACGAACACTACTTTAAATGTATATATTATATTGTAAATATGTTTTTCTCTATACATCATGTCAGTATGTGTACAGATAATAAACTGAATTTGAATTAGTATCCGAGGGATCAATG